>NC_079198.1:24543261-24880761 GCF_029499605.1 Hyla sarda | reverse complement strand
TATAGTTCATTCATGGTGGCACAGTATATAGGGAATTAATAGATGAATGGTGGCACAGTATATAGTTCATTAATGGTGGCACAGTATATAGGGAATTAATAGATGAATGGTGGCACAGTATATAGGGAATTAATAGATGAATGGTGGCACAGTATATAGGGAATTAATAGATGAATGGTGGCACAGTATATAGGGAATTAATAGATGAATGGTGGCACAGTATATAGGGAATTAATAGATGAATGGTGGCACAGTATATAGGGAATAAAGGGGGGTACGGTCTATAATTAAAGGGAAACTGACAGGCTGTTTACTCGCACTAAACCCAATACACTAGGTTACAGTGCATGTATACAAAAATTGGTCTTCCCGCTTTCTAGGTATTGCCCCACATTGCTAGTATGCGAAGTCAGTCTTGTGCGCAATGGAGGCGGAGCTTCCCTGCCTCCATCCTGTATGCTGTGCTATGCCTCGCCGTCTTTGTATATTTATCATTCTTTTTTTTGCCAACTCTTTTATATTGTAGAATGTAAGTATATATTAGTGTGGTGTCCATCTCTTCAGTGTAAGAACCAGAGCTGTGTGGAGATTCCTGCATATGGTGGGTGCTGGGTTATTGGGGATGGGTGATGGGTGCTGGGGGATGGGTGATTGGTGCTGGGTGATTGGGGATGGGTGATGGGTGATGGGTGATTGGGGATGGGTGATGGGTGATTGGGGATGAGTGATTGGGGATGGGTGATTGGGGATGGGTGATTGGGGATGGGTGCTGGGGGATGGGTGATTGGTGCTGGGTGATTGGGGATGGGTGATGGGTGCTGGGTGATGGGTGCTGGGTGATTGGTGCTGGGTGATGGGTGCTGGGTGATTGGTGATGGGTGCTGGGTGATTTGTGCTCGGTGATGGGGGATGGGTGATTGGTGCTGGGTGATTGGTGATGGGTTCTGTCATATAGAGGTCAGACCAGGGCATATAGGAAGAGATTTATTAAAACCTTTGCAGCGGAAAAGCCCTCTGCAAAACGATCTGATTGGTTGCTATGGGCGACTGCACCGCTCTTTCTCTGCACAGGTTTTGTATAAATCTCCTCTATAATACAGTATATTATAGGGCAGCTGTCACATGTTTTCTGTAAATAAGACTGACAGCACAGACAAAGTGTATATACACATGGCGGACCTCAGAGAAACTGTTCTTGACTTTATTTTACAAAAACACCAACTTTTATGGGCATAGGAATGTTGAGGATGCCCGACGGGAGTCCACTGTATCCCTGGGCCGCAGCACATCTGGCCATTAAGTCTGGCAGACGTTTTTTAAATTATGAAAAGTGCCCTCTATTTTTACTTGAGCCCCTGCCCTCCAAAATGTCTGTGCACGTCCCTGCAGGGGGGGGCACAGGGCACACTGTAGGGAGGCAGCCTGAGAGGGCAGCAAGAGTACAGGGTGCAACTCCTGTACTGGGCCACCGCAAATGTGGTCTATAAAATGTTAGATGTATTGTTTTATACCTTCTGGCAATATATAATAGGCATCAGATCAGTGGCGTTGCTAGGGTTGGTGTCACCCGGTGCGGTAGAAAATGGTGTCACCCCCATACCTACCCCCCCCCTCAGTAAGTTTTTAGCCTGTTGTGACAGACACCACTGTTGTAGCGCATTGTGAGAAATTCCAGTATAATAATCAGATATACCAGTTGCCACAGAATAGGAAAGTGTTAAAGAAGTTTTCACCATTGAAATATACAGCTCCCAGAATTACTTAAAGGGGTACTCCACTGGAAAACATTTACTTTTATATCAACTGGTGCCAGAAAGTTAAACAGATTTTTTAATTACTTCTATTTAAAATCTTAATACTTACAGTACTTATAAGCTGGTGTATGCTCCACAGGAAGTTGTGTAGTTCTTTCCAGTCTGACCACAGTGCTATTTGCTGACACCTCTGTCCATGTCAGGAACTGTCCAGAGCAGGATAGGTTTGCTATGGGGATTTGCTCCTACTATGGACAGTTCTTGACATGGACAGAGGTGTCAGCACAGAGCACTGTGGTCAGACAGAAAAGAAATAAAAAAAGAAAATAACTTCCTGTAAATCGCTTATACAGCAGCTAATAAGTACTGGAAGGATTAAGATTTTTAAATAGACGTAATTTACAAATCTGTTTAACTTTGTAGCACCAGCTGATTAAAAAAATGTTTTCCAGTAGAGTACCCCTTTGAGCAGCGGTGAGGTTATGCAGGCAGTTGTAGTTTCACTGACCTAACTGTAGAACTGACAAGTGACTACAGCTCTGATAGGACATAGTGAGGAGAATGTACAATGATATCAGTGATTACAGGTGACGTCTTCTCTATAGTGAGGAGGATACAGAATGATATCAGTGACTACAGGTGACGTCTTCTCTATAGTGAGGAGAATACACAATGATATCAGTGACTACAGGTGACGTCTTCTCTATAGTGAGGAGACTACACAATGATATCAGTGACTACAGGTGACGTCTTCTCTATAGTGAGGAGAATACACAATGATATCAGTGATTACAGGTGACGTCTTCTCTATAGTGAGGAGGATACAGAATGATATCAGTGACTACAGGTGACGTCTTCTCTATAGTGAGGAGAATACACAATGATATCAGTGACTACAGGTGACGTCTACTCTATAGTGAGGAGAATACACAATGATATCAGTGACTACAGGTGACGTCTTCTCTATAGTGAGGAGAATACACAATGATATCAGTGACTACAGGTGACGTCTTCTCTATAGTGAGGAGAATACACAATGATATCAGTGATTACAGGTGACGTCTGCTCTATAGTGAGGAGGATACACAATGATATCAGTGACTACAGGTGACGTCTTCTCTATAGTTAGGAGAATACACAATGATATCAGTGACTACAGGTGACGTCTACTCTATAGTGAGGAGAATACACAATGATATCAGTGACTACAGGTGACGTCTTCTCTATAGTGAGGAGACTACACAATGATATCAGTGATTACAGGTGACGTCTTCTCTATAGTGAGGAGAATACACAATGATATCAGTGATTACAGGTGACGTCTTCTCTATAGTGAGGAGGATACAGAATGATATCAGTGACTACAGGTGACGTCTTCTCTATAGTGAGGAGAATACACAATGATATCAGTGACTACAGGTGACGTCTACTCTATAGTGAGGAGAATACACAATGATATCAGTGACTACAGGTGACGTCTTCTCTATAGTGAGGAGAATACACAATGATATCAGTGACTACAGGTGACGTCTTCTCTATAGTGAGGAGAATACACAATGATATCAGTGACTACAGGTGACGTCTTCTCTATAGAGAGGAGAATACACAATGATATCAGTGACTACAGGTGACGTCTTCTCTATAGTGAGGAGAATACACAATGATATCAGTGACTACAGGTGACGTCTTCTCTATAGTGAGGAGAATATACAATGATATCAGTGACTACAGGTGACGTCTTCTCTATAGTGAGGGGAATACACAATGATATCAGTGACTACAGGTGACGTCTTCTCTATAGTCTTTCCTTATCTAATTCAGATGGTACATACCGCCAGGACTTGTTCCAGCTAAAACTTCTCTCTGCAGAATGTGACGTCCAGACGTCTTCTCACTATGTCAGCGCATTCTCATCCTCTATATGAAAACAAGTATTATTATAAACCTGACAGACACTGTATCCTCTAAATATAATACTACTATACACTACACTCTTTGATTATAAACCTTCCATACACCATACCCACTGAATATAATACTACCACACACTGTACATTCTGAATATAATACCAACACATACTGTACACTCTGAATATAAATCTGCCACATACTGTACCCCTGAATATAATACCGCCACACACTGTACCCACTGAATATAATACTACCACAAACTGCGCCCTCTGAATATAATACTACCACAAACTGCGCCCTCTGAATATAAATCTGCCACATACTGTACCCTCTGAATATAAATCTGCCACATACTGTACCCTCTGAATATAAATCTGCCACATACTGTACCCTCTGAATATAAATCTGCCACATACTGTACCCTCTGAATATAAATCTGCCACATACTGTACCCTCTGAATATAATACCGCCACACACTGTACCCTCTGAATATAAATCTGCCACATACTGTACCCCTGAATATAAATCTGCCACATACTGTACCCCTGAATATAAATCTGCCACATACTGTACCCTCTGAATATAATACTACCACCCACTGCGCCCTCTGAATATAATACTTAGAGATGAGCAAACTACAGTAAATTCAACTCGTCACAAACTTCTCTGCTCGGCAGTTGATGGCTTATCCTGCATAAATTAGTTCAGCTTTCAGGTGCTCCCGTGGGCTGGAAAAGGTGGATACAGTCCTAGGAGACTCTTTCCTAGGACTGTATCCACCTTTTCCAGCCCACGGGAGCACCTGAAGGCTGAACAAATTTATGCAGGATAAGTCATCAACTGCCGAGCCGAGAAGTTCGTGACGAATCGAATTTACTGTAAGTTCGCTCATCTCTTATAATACTACTACAAACTGCGCCCTCTGAATATAATACTACCACAAACTGCACCCTCTGAATATAACGTTGCCATACAGTGCACCCTCTGAATATAATACCACAACTGCAGTAACACCCCTCAACATCCGTTAGCTGATGCTATTACCACGGGAGGGGGGTATTGGTGGTGTTGCTAGTGGATGATGGGGGTGCTACTACTGGGGGGGGGGGGTGTTGCTGGAGGATGATGAGGGTGCTACTGGCCATCCCCCCTGGCAGTATCACCCCCATCATCCATCAGCAGGATCATCCTCCTGGCAGGAGCACCTCCATCATCCACCATCAGGATCTGCTGATGGAGGTGCTACTGGGGGGGGGGGGGGGGGGTTGCTGGTGGATGATGAGGGTGCTACTGCCAGGGGGGGAGCATTAGGTAGGCAGCAGTTCCCCCACATTAGGTAGGTCGCAGTTTCCCCACATTAGGTAGCACAGATTCCCCACATTAGGTAGCAATTTCCCCACATTAGGTAGCTCAGATTCCCCACATAAGATAGCATAGACTCCCCACATTTGGTATCATAGACTCCCCACATTTGGTAGCATAGACTCCCCACATTAGGTAGCATAGACTCCCCACATTAGGTAGCATAGACTCCCCACATTAGGTAGCATAGACTCCCCACATTAGGTAGCATGGACTCCGCACATTTGGTAGTAGTTTCCCCACATTAGGCCGCAGGTTCCCTTGCAGGTTCCCCGCAATGGGTCAAAGTCTCCCCACAATAGATCGCTGGTTATACCCCCCCCCCCCCACAAAAAAAAACAAAAACACATACAACACAGAGAGACAAACACACACACACACACAGTCAGAGAGACGCACACTCACAGACAGACACACACACAGAGTCACACAGTCACACACACAAAGAGTCACACACACACTCAGAGAGTCACACAAACACACACAGAGTCACATACACACACACACAGTCACATACACACAGTCACACACACAGAGTCTCACACACACAAGCAAAGATAGAGACAGACAGACAGACAGAGAGACAGACATACACACTCACCCATTCAGCGCAGCGCTCCTTCTCACCGGACGCCGTGCGAGTGACGTAACTGACGTCCTCCTGCGCGGCCATGCAGTGTGACATCAGGCCGGCGCAGACGTGGGAGCGGAGGCCGGGCACAGTGTTGGTGAAGGTGAGGGGGGGTGTGATGACGGACGGGCGCACAGTGAAGGTGAAAGAGGGGGGTTGCTGACGGACGGGCGCACCGCACCGCACACACAGCGCAGGGGGGGGGTTGCTGCTGACAGATGGGAGGCCGGTCGGGGCACAGATGGGGGGGTGGGTGCTGCGGAGCGTCTTGGTGTCACCCCATTAGGTTGGTGTCACCCGGTGCGGGCGGCACCCCCCGCACCCGGGTCGCAACGCCACTGCATCAGATGATACAGTCATACTATAGACATTATTCAACATGTTATTAATTGTAAAGGATATACAAGGCATCTTTCTTACACCACCACGTAGCTTTCTCTTAAAGTCATTGTCAGGATTCGGCAGGCTGGAGGTGGATCCTCTGTGTCAGAGAGGGATTGGCGTGGACCGTGCCGGCGGACCGGTTCTAAGTTGCTACTGGTATTCACCAGAGCCCGCCGCAAAGCGTGATGGTCTTGCAGCGGCGGTAGCAACCAGGTCGTATCCACCGGCAACGGCTCAACCTCTCTGACTGCTGAGATAGGCGCGGTACAAGGGATTAGGCAAGAGCAAGGTCGGACGTAGCAGAAGGTCAGGGCAGGCAGCAAGGATCGTAGTCAGGGGCAACGGCAAGAGGTCTGGAACACTGGCTTGGGACACACAAGGAACGCTTTCACTGGCACAATGGCAACAAGATCCGGCAAGGAAGGGAAGGGGAATTGAGGTAATATAGGGAAGTGCACAGGTGAACACACTAATTAGAACCAGGCGCCAATCAGTGGCGCACCGGCCCTTTAAATCGCAGAGAGCCGGCGCGCGCACCCCAGGGATCGGGGCCGCGCGCCGGAACAGAACAGAGGGGGAACGAGTTGGTAAGCGGGCCGCATCCTGGCGGATCGCATCCTGGCTAGGTACATTATCGCAGCGCTCCCGGTCAGCGGGTCTGACCGGGGCGCTGCGAACAGGGGAACGCTGCGAGCGCTCCGGGGAGGAGCGGGAACCCGGAGCGCTCGGCGTAACAGTCATTGTTTCACTCAGTTTGGGTTGGTGTCACCCGGTGTGGTAAAAAATGCTGTCACCCCAAACTCATACACCCCCTCCCCCCCCCCCCCCCCCCAATGATATTTTTTTTGCCTGTTGTGACAGACGCCAGAGGTATAGCTCGTTGTGGAAAATTATTTCCGTGGAAAATTATTTCCAGTATAATAATCAAATATACCAATTACCACAGAATGGGACAGTGCTAGAGAAGTTTTAACCATTTAAAACTAAAGCTCCCAATATGACCTAAGCAGTGGTAAGGTTATGCTGGGAGTTGTTGTTTCATCCATCATAACTGCAGAACTTACAAGTGACTACAGCTCTGATGGGACAGTCAGGTAGCATACACAATGATATCAGTGATTACAGGTGACATCTTCTCTGTAGTCTTTCCTTACCTAATTCAGATGGTACATACCGCCAGGACTTCATCCAACAAAATCTTCTCTCTGCAGAACGTGACACCCAAATGGCTCCTCACCATGTCAGCGCATTCTGATCCTTTATTTGAAAACAATAATCATTATAACCCTGCTAAACACTGCACTCTCTGAATATATACTGCCACACACTGTACCCTCTGAATATAATACTGCCACACACTGTACCCTCTGAATATAATACCGCCCCACACTGCACTCTCTGAATATAATACTGCCACACACTGCACTCTCTGAATATAATACTGGCACACACTGTACCCTCTGAATATAATACTGCCACACACTGCACTCGCTGAATATAATACTGCCACACACTGTCAGGGCCGGCGTTAGGGCGGGGCATCCTAGGCAATTGCCTAGGGCCCCCATCCAAAAGGGGGGCCCCTGAAAAGCTTTAGGGCATTACTAACAATACTCAATTTTGCGCAAAATCGCGGTAAAATCGCGATGTTTTTTGCCGCAATTTTACCACGAATTTGTGCAAAATGCAGTATTCAGGGCCTAAGGCTGCTTGCGCTTATCAGACATCACCACGCTCGGAGGAACGCGACAGGCAGCGCTCTACTAGTAAATTTCTCTCACATCCTGCTTGAGCTCCACTGCTCGGGGGCCCGGGCGATCGCTGCCAGCACTTTATTTTTTTATTTTTTACTTCTACTATGTGCGGCCCTGCAGGTCTGAGGAGGCCAGGGGCTGCTGGGAGCCCCTGCTAACGTGACCCCGGGGCAGAAGCAAGGCATCCTCAGCCAACCCGATCTCAGCAATCAACCCTGGGGGTAAGGAGAGGCTTTGGGTTGGGGATGTGTATTGTATATGTATGTGTACGATTTTGTATGATGTGTGTATATGTATTATGTGTGCATGATAGATTTATGTGTATGTATGATGTGTGTATGTGTGATAGATGTGTATCTATGATGTATGTATGTATGTATGATGTGTGTATGAGGTTTGTTACAGTGTGTCACCCCAGTAGTAAGGAGATTACATGAGGAGGAGTTTTGTTACAGGGGTGCCACCCCAGTAGTAAGGAGATTACATGAGGAGTAGGTTTGTTACAGTGTGTCACCCAGTAGTTAGGAGATCACATGAGCAGTGGCGCACCGGGTGACACCAACTAATGGGGTGACACCAAGACGCTCCGCAGCACCCACCCCCCCACCTGTGCCCGACCGGCCTCCCATCCGTCAGCACCCCCCCCCCCCCCCCGCGCTGCGTGTGCGGTGCGCCCGTCCGTCAGCAACCCCCCTCTTTCTCCGGCACTGTGCGCCGTCCATCATCACACCCCCCCCCTCACCTTCACCAGCATTGTGCCCGGCCTCCGCTCCCACGTCTGCGCCGGCCTTACGTCACACCGCATGGCCGCGCAGGAGGACGTCAGTTACGTCACTCGCACGGCGCCCGGTGAGAAGGAGCGCTGCGCTGGATGGGTGAGTGTGTGTGTCTGTCTCTATCTATGTTTGTGTATGTGACTTTGTGTGTGTATGAGACTCTGTGTGTGTGTGACTCTGTGTGTGTGTGTGACTGTGTATGTGTGTGTCTGTGAGTGTGTGTGTCTCTCTGACTGTGTGTGTTTGTGTGTGTCTCTCTCTCTGTGTTGTATGTGTTTTTTTTGTGTGTGTGTGTGTGTGTGTGTGTGTGTGTGTGTGGGGGTGGTGGTGGTGGTATAACCAGCAATCTATTGTGGGGAGACTTTGACCCATTGTGGGGAACCTGCAAGGGAACCTGCGGCCTAATGTGGGGAAACTACTACCAAGTGTGGGGGAGTCTATGCTACCTTATGTGGGGAGTCTATGCTACCTTATGTGGGGAATCTGTGCTACCTAATGTGGGGAAATTGCTACCTAATGTGGGGAATCTGTGCTACCTAATGTGGGGAAATTGCTACCTAATGTGGGGTAACTGGTACCTACCTAATGTGGGGGAACTGGTACCAAATGTGGGGAATCTATGCTGCCTAATGTGGGGAATAGATGCTACCTAATGTGGGGAAACTGCGACCTACCTAATGCGGGGGAACTGCTGCCTACCTAATGCTCCCCCCCTGGCAGTAGCACCCTCATCATCCACCAGAAACACCCCCCCCCCCCAGCAGCACCTCCATCAGCAGATCCTGATGGTGGATGATGGCGGTGCTCCTGCCAGGAGGATGATCCTGCGGATGGATGATGGGGATGATACTGCCAGGGGGGATGCCAGAGTAGCACCCTCATCATCCTCCGGCAACACCCCCCGAGTAGTAGCACCCCCATCATCCACTAGCAACACCACCAATACCCCCCTCCCGTCGTAATAGCATCAGCTAACGGATGTTGAGGGGTGTTACTGAGGTTGTGGTATTATATTCAGAGGGTGCACTGTATGGCAACGTTATATTCAGAGGGCGCAGTTTGTGGTAGTATTATATCAGAGGCGCAGTTTGTGGTAGTATTATTAGAGATGAGCGAACTTACAGTAAATTCGATTCGTCACAAACTTCTCGGCTCGGCAGTTGATGACTTATTCTGCGTAAATTAGTTCAGCCTTCAGGTGCTCCGGTGGGCTGGAAAAGGTGGATACAATCCTAGGAAAGAGTCTCCTAGGACTGTATCCACCTTTTCCAGCCCACGGGAGCACCTGAAAGCTGAACTAATGTATGCAGGAAAAGTTATCAACTGCCGAGCAGAGAAGTTTGTGACGAGTTGAATTTACTGTAGTTTGCTCATCTCTAAGTATTAAATTCAGAGGGCGCAGTGGGTGGTAGTATTATATTCAGAGGGTACAGTATGTGGCCGGTATTATATTCAGGGGTACAGTATGTGGCAGATTTATATTCAGGGGTACAGTAAGTGGCAGATTTATATTCACGGGTACAGTATGTGGCAGATTTATATTCAGGGGTACAGTATGTGGCAGATTTATATTCAGAGGGTACAGTATGTGGCAGATTTATATTCAGAGGGTACAGTATGTGGCAGATTTATATTCAGAGGGTACAGTATGTAGCAGATTTATATTATTCAGAGGGCGCAGTTTGTGATAGTATTATATTCAGAGGGTACAGTATGTGGTAGTATTATATTCAGTGGGTACAGTGTGTGGCGGTCTTATATTCAGGGGTACAGTATGTGGCAGATTTATATTCAGAGGGTACAGTATGTGTTGGTATTATATTCAGAATGTACAGTGTGTGGTAGTATTATATTCAGTGGGTATGGTGTATGGAAGGTTTATAATCAAAGAGTATAGTGTATAGTTGTATTATATTTAGAGGATACAGTGTCTGGCAGGTTTATAATAATAATTGTTTTCATATAGAGGATGAGAATGCGCTGACATAGTGAGGAGACGTCTGGGCATCACATTCTGCAGAGAGAAGTTTTAGCTGGATCAAGTCCTGGCGGTATGTACCATCTGAATTAGATAAGGAAAGACTATAGAGAAGACGTCACCTGTAGTCACTGATATCATTGTGTATTCTCCTCACTATAGAGAAGAGGTCACCTGTAGTCACTGATATCATTGTGTATTCTCCTCACTATAGAGAAGACGTCACCTGTAATCACTGATACCATTGTGTATTCTCCTCACTATAGAGTAGACGTCCCCTGTAGTCACTGATGTCATTGTGTATTCTCCTCACTATAGAGAAGACGTCCCCTGTAGTCAGATATCATTGTGTATTCTCCTCACTATAGAGAAGATGTCACCTGTAGTCACTGATACCATTGTACATTCTCCTCTCTACATCAGAGCTGTAGTCACTTGTCATTTCTACAGTTAGGTCAGTGAAACTACAACTCCCAGCATAACCTCACCACTGCTCAAAGGGGTACTCTACTGGAAAACATTTTTTTTAATCAGCTGGTGCTACAAAGTTAAACAGATTTGTAAATTACTTCTATTTAAAAATCTTAATCCTTCCAGTACTTATTAGCTGCTGTATAAGCGATTCACAGGAAGTTATTTTCCTTTTTAATTTATTTTCTGTCTGACCACAGTGCTCTGTGCTTACACCTCTGTCCATGTCAAGAACTGTCCATAGTAGGAGCAAATCCCCATAGCAAACCTCTCCTGCTCTGGACAGTTCCTGACATGGACAGAGGTGTCAGCAAATAGCACTGTGGTCAGACTGGAAAGAACTACACAACTTCCTGTGGAGCATACACCAGCTTATAAGTACTGTAAGTATTAAGATTTTAAATAGAAGTAATTTAAAAATCTGTTTAACTTTCTGGCACCAGTTGATATAAAAGTAAATGTTTTCCAGTGGAGTACCCCTTTAAGTAATTCTGGGAGCTGTGTATTTCAATGGTGAAAACTTCTTTAACACTTTCCTATTCTGTGGCTACTGGTATATCTGATTATTATACTGGAATTTCTCACAATGCGCTACAACAGTGGTGTCTGTCACAACAGGCTAAAAACTTACTGAGGGGGGGGGTAGGTATGGGAGTGACACCATTTTCTACCGCACCGGGTGACAGCAACCCTAGCAACGCCACTGCACATGAGGAGGAGGTTTGTTACAGTGTGTAACCCCAGTAGTAAGGAGATTACATGAGGAGGAGGTTTGTTACAGTGTGTCACCCCAGTAGTAAGGAGATTACATGAGGAGGAGGTTTGTTACAGTGTGTCACCCCAGTAGTAAGGAGATTACATGAGGAGGAGGTTTGTTACAGTGTGTCACCCCAGTAGTAAGGTGGGAGTGAAGGGGTGGATAAATTAGCTTTTGCCTAGGGTTGCAAAAATGGGGGGCGTTGCAAAAAAAAATTGCTTGCCCAGGGTCCAATCAAATTTAAAGACAGCCCTGGCAGTATTGGTAGTGTAAGTATCAGTGGCAGATCCAGGGGGTCGGGGGGTGGGGGGGGGGGGACGGTGCAACGGGGCAATTGCCCCCCCCCCCCCCCCCCCCCGATTAATTTCCCCCATCACTATTAAGGACATCTCTATGACCCATTAACTCTCTGCAGCTCTGCATTAACTTTAAAAACACAGGGGCCGCCAGGAGATATGTATATGGTTGTAGGCTGTATGTCTGTGGGGGAATATACTGCCAGCCTAATGTGGGGGAACATACTGCCAAGCTAATGTGGGGGAACTATTCTGCCAACCTAATGTGGGGGATCTATTCTGCAAAACTAATGTGGGGGGAACTAAACTGCCAGCCTAATGTGGGGGGACTAAACTGCCAACCTAATGAAAGGGAACTATACTGCCAACCTAATGTGGGGGAACTATACTGCCAACCTAAGGTGGGGGAACTATGCGGCCAACTTAATGTGGGGCAACTATACTGCCAACTTAATGTGGGGGAGCTATACTGCCAACCTAATGTGGGGGAACTATACTGCCAACCTAAGGTGGGGGAACATGCTGCCTACCTAATGTGGGGGAACTATACTGCCAACCTAAGGTGGGGGAACTATACTGCCAACCTAAGGTGGGGGAACTATACTGCCAACCTAAGGTGGGGGAACTATGCGGCCAACTTAATGTGGGGCAACTATACTGCCAACTTAATGTGGGGGAGCTATACTGCCAACCTAAGGTGGGGGAACATGCTGCCTACCTAATGTGGGGGAACTATACTGCCAACCTAAGGTGGGGGAACTATACTGCCAACTTAATGTGTGGGAACTATACTGCCAACCTAGGGTGGGGGAACTATACTGCCAACCTAAGGTGGGGGAACTATACTGCCAACCTAAGGTGGGGGAACTATGCTGCTAACCTAAGGTGGGGGGAACTATACTGCCAACCTAAGGTGGGGGAACTATACTGCCAACCTAAGGTAGGGGAACTATACTGTCAACTTAATGTGGGGGAATATACTGCCAAGCTAATGTAGGGGAACTATACTGCCAACCTAGTGTTGGGGGGAACAATACTGCCAAACCTAATGTGGGGGGAACTATACTGCCAAACTAATGTGGGGGAACTATACTGCCAAACTAATGTGGGGGGGGGGACTGTGCTGCCAACTTAATATGGGGGGGAACTATACTGCGTACTTAAAGGGGTAGTCCACTGCCCCAGCGTTCTGAACATTTTCAGCAGGCCAGGGGCAGGTGAGGCAGGGGAAGGGGGGTGGCAACAGCTGGAGGCACAAAATGGGTCGGGTCTCCGGCGGATCCACAGATGTTTCTGGCACACAAATTCCATTTTCTGTGTCTGCACAGAATGCATGGCTGTCTATGAGACGGCGCATTCCTGTGCAGTCCTAGTGCCAGCATATTATGTCGGTGTCCTGCAGTTTGCGGAATATCTGCACGGAGATTCTCCATGTGGACATTCTGTCTGTGAACTTAGCCTTATAGTATATGTGGGTGCTATTACTGATAGGCAGCATTGAGATCATTGTTTATCTGTGTGCGGTGACTATTACTGTATAAAGAACAAGGTTACAATATAAGGTTAGGGCTACATGGCAAAAATGGGTCGCACAGTCAAAGATCACCATGTTGTTCTCCCTGAATCGTGCTGATTCTCATCTAATGTAAGTAAATGTGATCACACAGAGAAATCCAGCACAAATCAGTTCTTGCTCTGTACGTGGTTTATTAAACCCTTAAAACAGCATCATAAAATGTACGTCTTTCTGTGACCCTTTGTTTTCCTGTGACCATACATTTTATGATGCCGTTTTGTGCTGGATTTCTCTACGTGTTTCCTTGCAAATTGCTGTTGCTCTACAGGTGTCCGTGCACTTTGCTCTTGCAAAGGGGGGAGCTGAGCTGATCTGCACTAAATGGGGTCACATTGCGACCCCAAATTACCACAGCCACAAATTCATCCTGGATGGAATTATTAAATTTCTCATGTTGTAGTCACAGCCATTTTTGGTTTGCAGCGCAGTCTCATTTACTCTCATTAGCCGAGATGCAGCACAATTCACGGGGTGCAACATAGTGATCTTTGGTCATGCAATCTGGGGGCCCCCATTTTTCATTTTTGCCTAGGGCCACACTTAGTCTAAAACCGGCCCTGCACACTGTACCCTCTGAATATAATACTGCCACACACTGCACTCTCGGCACCCGGCAGTGTGTGAGCTGGCAGCGGGGCGTGCAGCTCAAAGAGGTGGGTGCTGAATTGCAAGATTGCGGGGGTCCCCAGCGGTAGTACCCCTGCGGTCAGACATCTTATCCCCTATCCTTTGGATAGGGGATAACATGTCTTAGGGCTGGAGTACCCCTTTAAGCTGTCCATACCATGGCCGTAAAAGTCCAGCAAGGCGTTTACTCGTAATTTAAAAACAATGGTCAGCCAGAACGCCAAAAACATCTATTTTGGCTGTCCATTATCTTTTGTGTAAGGCAGAGGTGTAGCTTGTAGCTTCTGGGCCCAATGCAAAATCTGCAACAGGGTTCAAAATGCCAATAATAACACTTGTCTCTTATGGGGCAGATGTGCTTTGGGGCCCCCTTAGGCACCAGGACGCCGATGCGACTGCTACGTCTGTTACCTCTATAGCTACGCCCCTCATCGGAGGTGGAGCATGGGATTTTGAAACTTAAACATTTTATGAAAAAAAAAAAAGAAGAAGAGGACAATTTTATTTTTATTATTTTTTTATTATTATGCTATTTTTCCAAATGGATGATGTTCTCCTCCACAATAACGCCAAATGGATTTCCTATAGAAAAAAAAGAAGATAATATAAATTGTTCTGTAGTGTGAAAGGTGGAAATCTAGGTGAGACCTGATAATATATAATATAACATCTAATGCAATGACCAACAAGTGCGTCTGTACAATTCTTTAATTACTTAAGATTTATCTATCTCATATGTATCTATCTATCTATCTCATATCTTTCTATCTATCTATCTATCTAATATCTATCTATCTATCTCATATCTCTCTATCTATCTATCTATCTATCTTATATCTATCTATCTATCTATCTTATATATATATATCTCATATCTATCTATCTATCTATCTATCTATTTATCTATCTATATATCTATCTTATATCTCTCTCATTTCTATCTATCTATCTATCTGTCATGTACTTACCTGAGTCAGGCTCAAACTTCCTCCTCCACTCCCGCTCTGTCCTCTTCCTCCACTCATGCTCCCTCCTCCTCATCCTCCTCTCCCACACCTTGATCTTCCTCATCCTCCTCATCCTCCTCCGTTCTTTCATCCAGTTCTTGATCTTTTTCCTATAAAAGAAATAGTGAAGATGTTATAAAGAGGAGGCAGTTCTATACAGTAAGAGCCGTGTCCATAATGTCTGATTACATTATAGAGAGAAGACAAGCGTTAGCCATAAATGATGACAATAACTTACCCCACATAATCCAGCAGCCAAAGCACCACCAATATTCCCACCATAATCCCGATAACAATTCCTCCCAATTGTAGATCTGTAAAGTCTGAAAAATAAAGAAATGATCAGAAAAATCCTAAATAACATGGATACAGAAGACATCTTGAGGTACCTACCCGCCATCTCTACTCCAACAACCCTCAAAGGACTCAGCCAGCCGGTCAGGCAGTGTATACCCCGGCTCAGCATTGTGACATCATCATGATGACAACAGTCTTGTTCTAATGTTAATCTCTAAGCCATAATGATGGCCGCCGCTGTGTTGTGTGGAGTTGTCATAGTGATCAGACTGGGGGGGCAGATGCTCTAACATACGTGTCATGTGACCTGTCAGCAGGGCTGGAAATGACAGCAAGTCACTGTACACATTGTAGGGAATAGAACGTCCTCCATGACACCCATCACCTTCTTTTCTTTTTTCTTAGAAATGAAAAGAAACAAAATCGAATCTCTTCTTCTGGTCGGAGCCATTTACACTTTATCTAGAATATTCCGCTGGTGACTTTATGGTCAGATAGAAATGTGACTCTGGCCATGTTCCCTCTTCATGGGGGAGATTTATCAAAACTTGTGCAGAGGAAATGTTGACCAGTTGCCCATAGCAACCAATCAGATTGCTGCTTTAATTTTGAAAAGGGCCTCTAAAAAATAAAAGAAGAGATCTGATTGGATGCTGTTTCCTTACACAGGTTATAATAAATCTCCCCCCAATGTGCAGTGTATGTCCGGCTAGTGTAGAGTATGTCCCATCATACACCTCTGATCTCCACTACAAATGCAGTGTGAACAGAGACGTACTCATAGGCGTGTGCACGGGGTGTGTCGGGTGTGCCTGGGCACACCCTAATCAAGGCCAGGGTGGAGGGATCCGCGGCCGCCACTGAGCAGCCCGCAGGGGTCCCCCGTCACATTGAGGACATCCCTGTGTCCAGAAAGATCTTTTCGGGACACAAGGATGTTCCCATTACCTTTCTGCAGCCCCGCATTAACTTTAAAATCGCCCCGTCCGTGCGCCCATAGGAACGGAGGAGTGGAGCATCGAGGAGGAGGATGTGCGCCGGCCGGCATGTTGTCACCAGCTGGCAGCACGTCATCTTCAGTGTTCCGACCACCGCTCCTCCAGTCCCGGGACCTACTACTATGGCCCATAGGCCATAGCAGTAGATTGTGACCACAGGCCGGAGGAGAGGTCGTCAGAACACTGAAGTGGGGCAGTACACAGACATACAGCCTCCAGCCATACACTGTATATGGCTGAAGGCTGTATGTCTGTGGGGGAACTATACTTCACCTAATGGGGGGGGGGGGGGACTATACTGCACCTAATGTGGGGGAACTATACTGCACCTAATGTGGAGAACTATACCTCACCTAATGTGGGGGAACTATACTGCACCTAATGTGGGGAGCTATACTGCACCTAATGTGGGGGAACTGTGATGCAAGTACAGTTCCCCCACATTAGGTGCAGTATGGTTCCCCCACATTAGGTGCAGTATAGTTCCCCCACATTAGGTGCAGTACAGTACAGTAAGAACACAGGGGCCGCCAGGAGATATACAGCCTCCAGCCATACACTGTATATGGTTGTAGGCTGTATGTCTGTGGGGGAATATACTGCCAGCCTAATGTGGGGGAACATACTGCCAAGGTAATGTGGGGGAACTATTCTGCCAACCTAATGTGGGGGATCTATTCTGCCAACCTAATGTGGGGGGAACTAAACTGCCAGCCTAATGTGGGGGGACTAAACTGCCAACCTAATGAAAGGGAACTATACTGCCAACCTAATGTGGGGGAACTATACTGCCAACCTAAAGTGAGGGAACTATACTGCCAACCTAAGGTGGGGGAACTATACTGCCAACTTAATGTGGGGGAACTATACTGCCAACCTAAGGTGGGGGAACTATACTGCCAACCTAAGGTGGGGGAACTATACTGCCAACCTAAGGTGGGGGAACTATACTGCCAACCTAAGGTGGGGGGAACTATACTGCCAACTTAAGGTGGGGGAACTATACTGCCAACCTAAGGTAGGGGAACTATACTGCCAACTTAATGTGGGGGAATATACTGCCAAGCTAATGTAGGGGAACTATACTGCCAACCTAAAGTTGGGGGGAACAATACTGCCAAACCTAATGTGGGGGGACTATACTGCCAAACTAATGTGGGGGAACTATACTGCCAAACTAATGTGGGGGGGGGAGGGGGGAACTGTGCTGCCAACTTAATATGGGGGGGAACTATGCTGCGTACTTAAAGAGGTAGTCCACTGCCCCAGCGTTCTGAACATTTTCAGCAGGCCAGGGGCAGGTGAGGCAGGGGAAGGGGGGTGGCAACAAACAGCTGGAGGCACAAAATGGGTCGGGTCACCGGCGGATCCACAGATGTTTATGCCACACAAATTCCATTTTCTGTGTCTGCACAGAATGCATGGCTGTCTATGAGACGCCACATTCCTGTGCAGTCCTAGTGCCAGCATATTATGTCGGTATCCTGTAGTTTGCGGAATATCTGCACGGAGATTCTCCATGTGGACATTCTGTCTGTGAACTTAGCCTTATAGTATATGTGGGCGCTATTACTGATAGGCAGCATTGAGATCACTGTTTATCTGTGTGCGGTGACTATTACTGTATAAAGAACAAGGTTACAATATAAGGTTAGGGCTACATGGCAAAAATGGGTCGCACAGTCAAAGATCGCCATGTTGTTCTCCCTGAATCGTGCTGAATCTCATCTAATGTAAGTAAATGTGATCACACAGAGAAATCCAGCACAAATCAGTTCTTGCTCTGTACGTGGTTTATTAAACCCTTAAAAAAGCATCATAAAATGTACGTCTTTCTGTGACCCTTTGTTTTCCTGTGACCATACATTTTATGATGCCGTTTTGTGCTGGATTTCTCTAAGTGTTTCCTTGCAAATTGCTGTTGCTCTACAGGTGTCCGTGCACTTTGCTCTTGCAAAGGGGGGAGCTGAGCTGATCTGCACTAAATGGGGTCACATTGCGACCCCAAATTACCACAGCCACAAATTCATCCTGGATGGAATTATTACATTTCTCATGTTGTAGTCACAGCCATTTTTGGTTTGCAGCGCAGTCTCATTTACTCTCATTAGCCGAGATGCAGCACAATTCACGGGGTGCAACATAGTGATCTTTGGTCACGCAATCTGGGGGCCCCCATTTTTCATTTTTGCCTAGGGCCACACTTAGTCTAAAACCGGCCCTGCACACTGTACCCTCTGAATATAATACTGCCACACACTGCACTCTCTGAATATAATACTGCCACACACTGTTCCCTCTGAATATAATACTGCCACACACTGTACCCTCTGAATATAATACTGCCACACACTGTTCCCTCTGAATAAAATACTGCCACACACTGTAACCTCTGAATATAAATCTGCCACACACTGTACCCTCTGAACATAATACTGCCATACACTGTACCCTCTGAATATAATACTGCCACACACTGTACACCCTGAATATAATACTGTCACACACTCTAACCTCTGAATATAAATCTGCCCCACACTGTACCCTCTGAATATATTACTGCCATACACTGTACCCTCTGAATATAATACTACCACACACTGCACTCTCTGAATATAATACTACCACACACTGTACCTTCTGAATATAATACTACCGCACACTGCGCTCTTTCAATATGATACTGCCACAATCTGTACCGTCTAAATATATAACTACCACACACTGCGCTCTTTCAATATAATACTACCACACACGGTACCCTCTGAATACAATACTACCACACACTGTACCCTGTCCTGTGCCCTCATCATAATAATTCCCTCTGTCCTGTGTCCCCACATATTATACTAATGCCCTCGCCCCCCACATAACCCTGTGCCCCATTATATATAATTCCCTGTTACGCCGAGCGCTCCGGGTCCCCGCTCCTCCCCGGAGCGCTCGCTTCACTCTCCCCGCTGCAGCGCTCCGGTCACATCCTCTGACCCGGGGCGCTGCGATTCCGCTGCCAGCCGGGATGCGATTCGCGATGCGGGTAGCGCCCGCTCGCGATGCGCACCCCGGCTCCCGTACCTGACTCGCTCTCCGTCTGTCCTGTCCCGGCGCGCGCGGCCCCGCTCCCTAGGGCGCGCGCGCGCCGGGTCTCTGCGATTTAAAGGGCCACTGCGCCGCTGATTGGCGCAGTGGTTCCAATTAGTGTGTTCACCTGTGCACTTCCCTATATCACCTCACTTCCCCTGCACTCCCTTGCCGGATCTTGTTGCCATTGTGCCAGTGAAAGCGTTCCTTGTGTGTTCCTAGCCTGTGTTCCAGACCTTCTGCCGTTGCCCCTGACTACGATCCTTGCTGCCTGCCCCGACCTTCTGCTACGTCCGACCTTGCTTCTGCCTACTCCCTTGTACCGCGCCTATCTTCAGCAGCCAGAGAGGTGAGCCGTTGCTAGTGGATACGACCTGGTCACTACCGCCGCAGCAAGACCATCCCGCTTTGCGGCGGGCTCTGGTGAAAACCAGTAGTGGCTTAGAACCGGTCCACTAGCACGGTCCACGCCAATCCCTCTCTGGCACAGAGGATCCACTACCTGCCAGCCGGCATCGTGACAGTAGATCCGGCCATGGATCCCGCTGAAGTTCCTCTGCCAGTTGTCGCTGACCTCACCACGGTGGTCGCCCAGCAGTCACAACAGATAGCGCAACAAGGCCAACAGCTGTCTCAACTGACCGTTATGCTACAACAGTTACTACCACAGCTTCAGCAGTCATCTCCTCCGCCAGCTCCTGCACCTCCTCCGCAGCGAGTGGCCGCTCCTGGGCTACGCCTATCCTTGCCGGATAAATTTGATGGGGACTCTAAGTTTTGCCGTGGCTTTCTTTCCCAATGTTCCCTGCATCTGGAGATGATGTCGGACCTGTTTCCCACTGAAAGGTCTAAGGTGGCGTTCGTAGTCAGCCTTCTGTCCGGAAAAGCCCTGTCATGGGCCACACCGCTCTGGGACCGCAATGACCCCGTCACTGCCTCTGTACACTCCTTCTTCTCGGAAATCCGAAGTGTCTTTGAGGAACCTGCCCGAGCCTCTTCTGCTGAGACTGCCCTGTTGAACCTGGTCCAGGGTAATTCTTCCGTTGGCGAGTATGC
This sequence comes from Hyla sarda, assembly GCF_029499605.1. NCBI lineage: Eukaryota > Metazoa > Chordata > Amphibia > Anura > Hylidae > Hyla > Hyla sarda. Next base: position 24,860,044 of record NC_079198.1, on the reverse strand, counting down.
CGTACAATTCCGTACTCTTGCTTCAGAATTGTCCTGGAATAATGAGGCCCTCTGCGCGACCTTCAAAAAAGGCCTATCCAGCAACATTAAAGATGTTCTGGCCGCACGAGAAATTCCTGCTAATCTACATGAACTTATTCACCTAGCCACTCGCATTGACATGCGTTTTTCCGAAAGGCGTCAGGAACTCCGCCAAGATATGGACTCTGTTCGCACGAGGCGTTTCTTCTCCTCGGCTCCTCTCTCCTCTGGTCCCCTGCAATCTGTTCCTGTGCCTCCCGCCGTGGAGGCTATGCAGGTCGACCGGTCTCGCCTGACACCTCAAGAGAGGACACGACGCCGTATGGAGAACCTCTGCCTGTACTGTGCTAGTACCGAACACTTCCTGAGGGATTGTCCTATCCGTCCTCCCCGCCTGGAAAGACGTACGCTGACTCCGCACAAAGGTGAGACAGTCCTTGATGTCTACTCTGCTTCTCCACGTCTTACTGTGCCTGTGCGGATGTCTGCCTCTGCCTTCTCCTTCTCTACTGTGGCCTTCTTGGACTCTGGATCTGCAGGAAATTTTATTTTGGCCTCTCTCGTCAACAGGTTCAACATCCCGGTGACCAGTCTCGCCAGACCCCTCTACATCAATTGTGTAAATAATGAAAGATTGGACTGTACCATACGTTTCCGCACGGAGCCCCTTCTTATGAGCATCGGATCTCATCACGAGAGGATTGAACTTTTGGTCCTCCCCAATTGCACCTCGGAAATTCTCCCTGGACTTCCCTGGCTTCAACTTCATTCCCCAACCCTGGATTGGTCCACTGGGGAGATCAAGAGTTGGGGGTCCTCTTGTTCCAAGAACTGTCTAAAACCGGTTCCCAGTAACCCTTGCCGTAACTCTGTGGTTCCTCCAGTAACCGGTCTTCCTAAGGCCTATATGGACTTCGCGGATGTTTTCTGCAAAAAACAAGCTGAGACTCTACCTCCTCACAGGCCTTATGATTGTCCTATCGACCTCCTCCCGGGCACTACTCCACCCCGGGGCAGAATTTATCCTCTCTCTGCCCCAGAGACTCTTGCCATGTCTGAATACGTCCAGGAGAATCTAAAAAAGGGCTTTATCCGTAAATCCTCCTCTCCTGCCGGAGCCGGATTTTTCTTTGTGTCCAAAAAAGATGGCTCCCTACGTCCTTGCATTGACTACCGCGGTCTTAATAAAATCACGGTTAAGAACCGCTACCCCTTACCCCTCATCTCTGAACTCTTTGATCGCCTCCAAGGTGCCCACATCTTTACTAAATTGGACTTAAGAGGCGCCTATATCCTCATCCGCATCAGAGAGGGGGATGAGTGGAAAACGGCATTTAACACCAGAGATGGACACTTTGAGTATCTGGTCATGCCCTTTGGCCTGTGCAACGCCCCTGCCGTCTTCCAAGACTTTGTCAATGAAATTTTTCGTGATCTGTTATACTCCTGTGTTGTTGTATATCTGGACGATATCCTAATTTTTTCTGCCAATCTAGAAGAACACCGCCAGCATGTCCGTATGGTTCTTCAGAGACTTCGTGACAATCAACTCTATGCCAAAATTGAGAAATGTCTGTTTGAATGCCAATCTCTTCCTTTTCTAGGATATTTGGTCTCTGGCCAGGGACTACAGATGGATCCAGACAAACTCTCTGCCGTCTTAGATTGGCCACGCCCCTCCGGACTCCGTGCTATCCAACGCTTTTTGGGGTTCGCCAATTATTACAGGCAATTTATTCCACATTTTTCTACCATTGTGGCTCCTATCGTGGCTTTAACCAAAAAAAATGCTGATCCCAAGTCCTGGCCTCCTCAAGCAGAAGACGCCTTTAAACGACTCAAGTCTGCCTTTTCTTCGGCTCCCGTCCTCTCCAGACCTGACCCTTCCAAACCCTTCCTATTGGAGGTTGATGCCTCCTCAGTGGGAGCTGGAGCTGTTCTTCTACAAAAAAATTCTTCCGGGCATGCTGTCACTTGTGGTTTTTTCTCTAGGACCTTCTCTCCAGCGGAGAGGAACTATTCCATCGGGGATCGGGAGCTTCTAGCCATTAAATTAGCACTTGAGGAATGGAGGCATCTGCTGGAGGGATCAAGTTTTCCTGTTATTATCTACACCGACCACAAGAACCTCTCCTACCTCCAGTCTGCCCAACGGCTGAATCCTCGCCAGGCTCGGTGGTCTCTGTTCTTTGCCCGATTTAATTTTGAGATTCACTTTCGTCCTGCCGATAAGAACATTAGGGCCGATGCTCTCTCTCGTTCCTCGGATGCCTCAGAAGTTGAACTCTCTCCGCAACACATCATTCCACCTGACTGCCTGATCTCCACTTCTCCTGCCTCCATCAGGCAGACTCCTCCAGGAAAGACCTTTGTTTCTCCACGCCAACGCCTCGGAATCCTCAAATGGGGTCACTCCTCCCATCTCGCAGGTCATGCGGGCATCAAGAAATCTGTGCAACTCATCTCCCGCTTCTATTGGTGGCCGACTCTGGAGACGGATGTTGTGGACTTTGTGCGAGCCTGCACTATCTGTGCCCGGGATAAGACTCCTCGCCAGAAGCCCGCTGGTTTTCTTCATCCTCTGCCTGTCCCCGAACAGCCTTGGTCTCTGATTGGTATGGATTTTATTACTGATTTACCCCCTTCCCGTGGCAACACTGTTATTTGGGTGGTCGTTGATCGATTCTCCAAAATGGCACATTTCATCCCTCTTCCTGGTCTTCCTTCTGCACCTCAGTTGGCTAAACAATTTTTTGTACACATTTTTCGTCTTCACGGGTTGCCTACGCAGATTGTCTCGGATAGAGGCGTCCAATTCGTGTCTAAATTCTGGAGGGCTCTCTGTAAACAACTCAAGATTAAATTAAATTTTTCTTCTGCATATCATCCCCAGTCCAATGGACAAGTAGAAAGAATTAACCAGATCTTGGGTGATTATTTGCGACATTTTGTTTCCTCCCGCCAGGATGACTGGGCAGATCTCCTCCCATGGGCCGAATTCTCGTATAACTTTAGGGTCTCTGAATCTTCCTCCAAATCCCCATTTTTCGTGGTGTACGGCCGTCACCCTCTTCCCCCCCTCCCTACTCCCTTGCCCTCTGGTCTGCCCGCTGTGGATGAAATTTCTCGTGACCTTTCCATCATATGGAGAGAGACCCAAAATTCTCTCTTACAGGCTTCATCACGCATGAAGAAGTTCGCGGATAAGAAAAGAAGAGCTCCTCCCGTTTTTTCCCCTGGAGACAAGGTATGGCTCTCCGCTAAATATGTCCGCTTCCGTGTCCCTAGCTACAAGTTGGGACCACGCTATCTTGGTCCTTTCAAAATTTTGTGTCAAATTAATCCTGTCTCTTATAAACTTCTTCTTCCTCCTTCTCTTCGTATCCCTAATGCCTTTCACGTCTCTCTTCTCAAACCACTCATCCTCAACCGTTTTTCTCCCAAATCTGTTCCTCCCACTCCTGTTTCCGGCTCCTCGGACATCTTCTCTGTCAAAGAAATCCTAGCTTCCAAAAAGGTCAGAGGGAAAACTTTTTTTTTAGTGGACTGGGAGGGTTGTGGTCCTGAAGAGAGATCCTGGGAACCTGAGGACAACATCCTAGACAAAAGTCTGCTCCTCAGGTTCTCAGGCTCTAAGAAGAGGGGGAGACCCAAGGGGGGGGGTACTGTTACGCCGAGCGCTCCGGGTCCCCGCTCCTCCCCGGAGCGCTCGCTTCACTCTCCCCGCTGCAGCGCTCCGGTCACATCCTCTGACCCGGGGCGCTGCGATTCCGCTGCCAGCCGGGATGCGATTCGCGATGCGGGTAGCGCCCGCTCGCGATGCGCACCCCGGCTCCCGTACCTGACTCGCTCTCCGTCTGTCCTGTCCCGGCGCGCGCGGCCCCGCTCCCTAGGGCGCGCGCGCGCCGGGTCTCTGCGATTTAAAGGGCCACTGCGCCGCTGATTGGCGCAGTGGTTCCAATTAGTGTGTTCACCTGTGCACTTCCCTATATCACCTCACTTCCCCTGCACTCCCTTGCCGGATCTTGTTGCCATTGTGCCAGTGAAAGCGTTCCTTGTGTGTTCCTAGCCTGTGTTCCAGACCTTCTGCCGTTGCCCCTGACTACGATCCTTGCTGCCTGCCCCGACCTTCTGCTACGTCCGACCTTGCTTCTGCCTACTCCCTTGTACCGCGCCTATCTTCAGCAGCCAGAGAGGTGAGCCGTTGCTAGTGGATACGACCTGGTCACTACCGCCGCAGCAAGACCATCCCGCTTTGCGGCGGGCTCTGGTGAAAACCAGTAGTGGCTTAGAACCGGTCCACTAGCACGGTCCACGCCAATCCCTCTCTGGCACAGAGGATCCACTACCTGCCAGCCGGCATCGTGACATTCCCCCTGTCATGTGCCACATATAATGCCCCCTGTCCTGTGTCCCTCACATATAATGCCCCATCATATGTGACCCTCTCATATAATGCCCCCTGTGATGTGCCCCTCACTTATAATACCTCCTGTTATGTGCCCCTCTCATATAATGCCCCCTCATGTGTCCCTCCCTTGTAATGCCCCCTGTCCTGTGCCACTGACATAAAATACCCCCTGTCCTGTGCCCATTAGATATAATGCCCCCTGTAATGTGCCCCTCAGATATAATGCCCCCTGTACAATGCCCCCATAGTGCCCCAAACAGAGTAAAAAAACAAAACAACAATTATACTCAACTAATCCACGTTCCCATGAGCAGGTCTCTCCTTTGCTTCTGGCTTGCAGCGTGTGAGGCGTGGGGTTGGGATCTCCGGCAGGCACGATAACGTCACATCATCGTGCCGGCCTGCCGGGGATCGCGTCCCTGTGGCTCACACGCTGCAAGCCAGAAGTGCAGCATGTGAGTGAATGGTGGGATTACTTCCCACTTGGGGGGAGTCACCTGGTGAGGCCCGCACCCCCATAGCAACGGTACTGGTTTCACTCAAACTAGGAGTCTTAGAAGCTGCCTGGGAATGTACGCCAAGTTGTCTGTATTGACCAATCAAGATCATTGCTTTTGTTTTTTACACCCTAATTTCTGCTTTTAAGTGCAATGCTTCCATTTTTCTTTGCAACTAAAACATAAAGACATCTTTCATGTGGACCTATATGACGACAGTATACAACTCTTCTGCAGAACTATTTGTGTCCATCATAAGTCCTCATTTACTGTACATGGTAAAGCCGCATAGAGAAACAAAATCTGCTGCGGTCTACAAACTTGATCAAGACGCCTTTATATTGCAAAGTAATGGTCATAGGATGAGGATAAAAGTACAGCCTACAGCCATTTTACAGGGGCTCATGCTTTTTCTAGGCTGGCACAAGTATATGTGAACCCGCCATAGGCTGTACTTTAATCTTCATTTAAATAAGAACTCTTGTGTAGGTTTGTGGACTGCCATCGATTTCATTTCTCTTTGGAGTATACAGTGGTCCCTCAACATATGATATTAATTGGTTCCAAGAGAACCATCATATATTGAAACCATCATATGTCGAGTACATATGTCTATGTAAAAATAGTAATTGGTTCTGGGGCCTCGGAACCATTGTATGTTGAATACATATCTCTATGGGAAACTGCCAATTGGTTCTGGGATGACCATTGTATGTGGAGTGTTTAACAAACCAGGGTGCTGCCAGCTGTTGCACAACTACAACTCCCAGCATGCATGTACAGCCATTGACTGTCTGGGCATGCTGGGAGTTATAGTTTTGCAACAGCTGGAGGCACACTGATAGGGAAACATTGATGTATGGGGTGTATAGTGTGTCTATGTATTGTATGTGATATGTGACATCGCATACAGTACTGTACAGTTCTTTAAATACCTTCAGGGGAGACAGAATGTCCTCCATTACGATCCTGCCGACTACAGCTCTATAGGAAAGGAAGGGGAGCAGCTCATTGGATGCCTGCAGCAAGATGCTGCAGGCTATTGGCTATGGCTGCTCTGGGGGGGCGGGGCTTACACAGAGCTCACAGTGGAAGCCTCCGTGAGCTAGCAGGACAGCATGTGAGTAACAGGAGGCAGAACGGGGCACACGGGGCACATTATACAACTATCTGTCATTTGCTGAAGTTGTCAGCGCTGTCAGATAGCTGTTTGTACGAAGGCCCCGACACACAGCAGCATCATATGTCGAGGCTGCCTTCAACATACGATGGGCTCTGAGAGGCCATCATATGTTGAAATGATCATATGTCGGGGCCATCATAAGTCGAGGGATCACTGTATTTACTAGTTTTGTTGCTCTTCCCAAAGAACACTTTATAGCACTCTTCACAGCTGATCCTTATATGAGTTTTTCTGAGGGTGTGGGTCCTGTGGTTCTGTAAGGACATTCTGGGCAGTGCCCGGCTAGTTATATTTTGTTTTGTTCTCATGTATTATGTCATGTTGTACAGACCCACAGGCTCTTGCATTGGGTGGTCTTAAAGGGGTACTCCAATCCTAAGACATCTTATCCCCTATCCAAAGCTTATCCTATCCAAAGCTCACAATCGTGACGTCACACTAGGCCCCTGTGGGACATCACCCCCCGCCCCCGCTATGCAAGTCTATGGGAGGGGGCGTGACGGCCGTCACGCCCTTTCCCATAGACTTGCATAGTGGGGGCAGGACGTGACATCACACAGGGGCGAAGTCGTGAATTCACGATACTCCGGCCCCGTGGTCGGCACCCGGCAGTGTGTGAGCTGGCAGCGGGGCGTGCAGCTCAAAGATGTGGGTGCTGAATTGCAAGATTGCGGGGGTCCCCAGCGGTAGGACCCCTGCGGTCAGACGTCTTATCCCCTATCCTTTTGATAGGGGATAAGATGTCTTAGGGCTGGAGTACCCCTTTAAGCTGTCCATACCATGGCCGTAAAAGTCCAGCAAGGCGTTTACTCGTAATTTAAAGACGATGGTCAGCCAGAACGCCAAAAACATCTATTTTGGCTGTCCATTATCTTTTGTGTAAGGCAGAGGTGTAGCTTGTAGCTTCTGGGCCCAATGCTAAATCTGCAACAGGGTTCAAAATGCCAATAATAACACTTGTCTCTTATGGGGCAGATGTGCTTTGCGGCCCCCTTAGGCACCAGGACGCCGGTGCGACTGCTATGTCTGTTGTTACGCCGAGCGCTCCGGGTCCCCGCTCCTCCCCGGAGCGCTCGCTACACTCTCGCTACTGCAGCGCTCCGGTCAGATCCACTGACCCGGTGCGCTGCGATACCGCCTCCAGCCGGGATGCGATTCGCGATGCAGGTGGCGCCCGCTCGCGATGCGCACCCCGGCTCCCGTACCTGACTCGCTCTCCGTCGGTCCTGTCCCGGCGCGCGCGGCCCCGCTCCCTAGGGCGCGCGCGCGCCGGGTCTCTGCGATTTAAAGGGCCACTGCGCCGCTGATTGGCGCAGTGGTTCTAATTAGTGTGTTCACCTGTGCACTCCCTATGTATGCCTCACTTCCCCTGCACTCCCTCGCCGGATCTTGTTGCCATTGTGCCAGTGAAAGCGTTTCCTTGTGTGTTCCTAGCCTGTGTTCCAGACCTCCTGCCGTTGCCCCTGACTACGATCCTTGCTGCCTGCCCCGACCTTCTGCTACGTCCGACCTTGCTTCTGTCTACTCCCTTGTACCGCGCCTATCTTCAGCAGTCAGAGAGGTTGAGCCGTTGCTAGTGGATACGACCTGGTCACTACCGCCGCAGCAAGACCATCCCGCTTTGCGGCGGGCTCTGATGAACACCAGTAGTGACTTAGAACCGGTCCACTAGCACGGTCCACGCCAATCCCTCTCTGGCACAGAGGATCCACCTCCTGCCAGCCGGCATCGTGACAGTAGATCCGGCCATGGATCCCGCTGAAGTTCCTCTGCCAGTTGTCGCCGACCTCACCACGGTGGTCGCCCAGCAGTCACAACAGATAGCGCAACAAGGCCACCAGCTGTCTCAACTGACCGTGATGCTACAGCAGCTACTACCACAGCTTCAGCAATCATCTCCTCCGCCAGCTCCTGCACCTCCTCCGCAGCGAGTGGCCGCTTCAGGCCTACGACTATCCTTGCCGGATAAATTTGATGGGGACTCTAAATTTTGCCGTGGCTTTCTTTCTCAATGTTCCCTGCACTTGGAGATGATGTCGGACCAGTTTCCTACTGAAAGGTCTAAGGTGGCTTTCGTAGTCAGCCTTCTGTCTGGAAAAGCTCTGTCATGGGCCACACCGCTCTGGGACCGCAATGACCCCGTCACTGCCTCTGTACACTCCTTCTTCTCGGAAATTCGAAGTGTCTTTGAGGAACCTGCCCGAGCCTCTTCTGCTGAGACTGCCCTGCTGAACCTGGTCCAGGGTAATTCTTCCGTTGGCGAGTACGCCGTACAATTCCGTACTCTTGCTTCAGAACTATCCTGGAATAATGAGGCCCTCTGCGCGACCTTTAAAAAAGGCCTATCCAGCAACATTAAAGATGTTCTGGCCGCACGAGAAATCCCTGCTAACCTACATGAACTCATTCATTTAGCCACTCGCATTGACATGCGTTTTTCCGAAAGGCGTCAGGAGCTCCGCCAGGATATGGACTTTGTTCGCACGAGGCGTTTTTTCTCCCCGGCTCCTCTCTCCTCTGGTCCCCTGCAATCCGTTCCTGTGCCTCCCGCCGTGGAGGCTATGCAGGTCGACCGGTCTCGCCTGACACCTCAAGAGAGGACACGACGCCGCATGGAGAATCTCTGCCTGTACTGTGCCGGTACCGAACACTTCCTGAAGGATTGTCCTATCCGTCCTCCCCGCCTGGAAAGACGTACGCTGACTCCGCACAAAGGTGAGACAGTCCTTGATGTCAACTCTGCTTCTCCACGTCTTACTGTGCCTGTGCGGATATCTGCCTCTACCTTCTCCTTCTCTACTATGGCCTTCTTGGATTCCGGATCTGCAGGAAATTTTATTTTGGCCTCTCTCATCAACAGGTTCAACATCCCGGTGACCAGTCTCGCCAGACCCCTCTACATCAATTGTGTTAACAATGAAAGATTGGACTGTACCATACGTTTCCGCACGGAGCCCCTCCTAATGTGCATCGGACCTCATCACGAAAAAATTGAGTTTTTGGTCCTCCCCAATTGCACTTCCGAAATTCTCCTTGGACTACCCTGGCTTCAACACCATTCCCCAACCCTGGATTGGTCCACAGGGGAGATCAAGAGTTGGGGTACCTCTTGTTTCAAGGACTGCCTTAAACCGGTTCCCAGTACTCCTTGCCGTGACCCTGTGGTTCCCCCTGTAACCGGTCTCCCTAAGGCCTATATGGACTTTGCTGATGTATTTTGCAAAAAACAAGCTGAGACTCTACCTCCTCACAGGCCTTATGACTGTCCTATTGACCTCCTCCCGGGCACTACTCCACCCCGGGGCAGAATTTATCCTCTCTCCGCCCCAGAGACTCTTGCTATGTCTGAGTACATCCAGGAAAATTTAAAAAAGGGCTTTATCCGCAAATCCTCCTCTCCTGCCGGAGCTGGATTTTTCTTTGTGTCCAAAAAAGATGGCTCCCTACGTCCTTGCATTGACTACCTTGGTCTTAATAAAATCACGGTAAAGAACCGCTACCCTCTACCTCTTATCTCTGAACTCTTTGATCGCCTCCAAGGTGCCCACATCTTTACCAAACTGGACTTAAGAGGTGCTTATAATCTCATCCGCATCAGAGAGGGGGATGAATGGAAAACGGCATTTAACACTAGAGATGGACACTTTGAGTATCTGGTCATGCCCTTTGGCCTGTGCAACGCCCCTGCCGTCTTCCAAGACTTTGTTAATGAAATTTTTCGTGATCTCTTATATTCCTGTGTTGTTGTGTATCTGGACGATATCCTGATTTTTTCTGCCAACCTAGAAGAACACCGCCAGCATGTCCGCATGGTTCTTCAGAGACTTCGTGACAATCAACTTTATGCCAAAATGGAGAAATGTCTGTTTGAATGTCAATCTCTTCCTTTCCTAGGATACTTGGTCTCTGGCCAGGGACTACAAATGGATCCAGACAAACTCTCTGCCGTCTTAGATTGGCCACACCCCTCCGGACTCCGTGCTATCCAACGTTTTTTGGGGTTCGCCAATTATTACAGACAATTTATTCCACATTTTTCCACCATTGTGGCTCCTATCGTGGCTTTAACCAAAAAGAATGTCAATCCTAAGTCATGGCCTCCTCAAGCGGAAGACGCCTTTAAACAGCTCAAGTCTGCCTTTTCTTCTGCTCCCGTGCTCTCCAGACCTGACCCATCTAAACCCTTCCTATTGGAGGTTGATGCCTCCTCAGTAGGAGCTGGAGCGGTTCTTCTACAAAAAAATTCTTCCGGGCATGCTGTTACTTGTGGGTTTTTTTCTAGGACCTTCTCTCCGGCAGAGAGGAACTACTCCATCGGGGATCGAGAGCTACTGGCCATTAAATTAGCACTTGAGGAATGGAGGCATCTGCTGGAGGGATCTAGATTTCCAGTTATTATTTACACCGATCACAAGAATCTCTCCTATCTCCAGTCTGCCCAACGGCTGAATCCTCGCCAGGCCAGGTGGTCTCTGTTCTTTGCCCGATTTAATTTTGAAATTCACTTTCGGCCTGCCGATAAGAACATTAGGGCCGATGCTCTCTCTCGTTCCTCGGATGCCTCGGAAGTAGAGCTCTCTCCGCAACACATCATTCCTCCTGACTGCCTGATCTCCACTTCTCCAGCCTCCATCAGGCAAACTCCTCCAGGGAAGACCTTCGTCTCTCCACGCCAACGCCTCGGAATCCTCAAATGGGGTCACTCCTCCCATCTCGCAGGCCATGCGGGCATCAAGAAATCCGTGCAACTCATCTCTCGTTTCTATTGGTGGCCGACTCTGGAGACGGATGTTGTTGATTTTGTGCGGGCCTGCACTGTCTGTGCCCGGGATAAGACTCCTCGCCAGAAGCCCGCTGGTCTTCTTCATCCTCTGCCTGTCCCCGAACAGCCTTGGTCTCTGATTGGTATGGACTTTATTACAGACTTACCCCCATCCCGTGGCAACACTGTTGTTTGGGTGGTCGTTGATCGATTTTCCAAGATGGCACATTTTATCCCTCTTCCTGGTCTTCCTTCAGCGCCTCAGTTGGCAAAACAATTTTTTGTACACATTTTTCGTCTTCACGGGTTGCCCACGCAGATCGTCTCGGATAGAGGCGTCCAATTCGTGTCAAAATTCTGGAGGGCTCTCTGTAAACAACTCAAGATTAAATTAAACTTTTCTTCTGCTTATCATCCTCAATCCAATGGGCAAGTAGAAAGAATTAACCAGGTCCTGGGTGATAATTTACGGCATTTTGTTTCCTCCCGCCAGGATGACTGGGCAGATCTTCTACCATGGGCCGAATTCTCGTATAACTTCAGAGTCTCTGAATCTTCTTCCAAATCACCATTTTTCGTGGTGTACGGCCGTCACCCTCTTCCCCCCCTCCCTACTCCCTTGCCCTCTGGTTTGCCCGCTGTGGATGAAATAACTCGTGATCTTTCCACCATATGGAAAGAGACCCAAAATTCTCTCTTACAGGCTTCATCACGCATGAAGAAGTTTGCTGATAAGAAAAGAAGAGCTCCCCCCATTTTTTCTCCCGGAGACAAGGTATGGCTCTCCGCTAAATATGTCCGCTTCCGTGTTCCCAGCTACAAATTGGGACCACGCTATCTTGGTCCTTTCAAAATTTTGTGCCAGATTAATCCTGTCTCTTACAAACTTCTTCTTCCTCCTTCTCTTCGTATTCCTAATGCCTTTCACGTTTCTCTTCTTAAACCACTCATCATCAACCGTTTCTCTCCCAAACTTGTTTCTCCCACTCCTGTTTCCGGCTCCTCGGACATCTTCTCCGTAAAGGAGATACTGGCCTCCAAGAAGGTCAGAGGGAAAACCTTTTTTTTGGTCGATTGGGAGGGCTGTGGTCCTGAAGAGAGATCCTGGGAACCTGAGGACAATATCCTAGACAAAAGTCTGCTCCTCAGGTTCTCAGGCTCCAAGAAGAGGGGGAGACCCAAGGGGGGGGTACTGTTACGCCGAGCGCTTCGGGTCCCCGCTCCTCCCCGGAGCGCTCGCTACACTCTCGCTACTGCAGCGCTCCGGTCAGATCCACTGACCCGGTGCGCTGCGATACCGCCTCCAGCCGGGATGCGATTCGCGATGCGGGTGGCGCCCGCTCGCGATGCGCACCCCGGCTCCCGTACCTGACTCGCTCTCCGTCGGTCCTGTCCCGGCGCGCGCGGCCCCGCTCCCTAGGGCGCGCGCGCGCCGGGTGTCTGCGATTTAAAGGGCCACTGCGCCGCTGATTGGCGCAGTGGTTCCAATTAGTGTGTTCACCTGTGCACTCCCTATGTATACCTCACTTCCCCTGCACTCCCTCGCCGGATCTTGTTGCCATTGTGCCAGTGAAAGCGTTTCCTTGTGTGTTCCTAGCCTGTGTTCCAGACCTCCTGCCGTTGCCCCTGACTACGATCCTTGCTGCCTGCCCCGACCTTCTGCTACGTCCGACCTTGCTTCTGTCTACTCCCTTGTACCGCGCCTATCTTCAGCAGTCAGAGAGGTTGAGCCGTTGCTAGTGGATACGACCTGGTCACTACCACCGCAGCAAGACCATCCCGCTTTGCGGCGGGCTCTGGTGAACACCAGTAGTGACTTAGAACCGGTCCACTAGCACGGTCCACGCCAATCCCTCTCTGGCACAAAGGATCCACCTCCTGCCAGCCGGCATCGTGACATCTGTTATCTCTATAGCTACACCCCTGATCAGAGGTGGAGCATGGGATTTTGAAACTTAAACATTTTATGAAAAAAAAGAGGACAATTTTATTTTTATTATTTTTTATTATTATGTTATTTTTCTAAATGGATGATGTTCTCCTCCACAATAACGCCAAATGGTTTTTCTATAGAAAAAAAAGAAGATAATATAAATTGTTCTATAGTGTGAAAGGTGGAAATCTAGGTGAGACCTGATAATATATAATATAACATCTAATGCAATGACCAACAAGTGCGTCTGTACAATTCTTTAATTACTTAAGATTTATCTATCTATCTCATATGTATCTATCTATCTATCTCATATGTATCTATCTATCTATCTATCTATCTATATATCTATCTTATATCTATCTATCTTATATCTATATATCTCATATCTATATATCTATCTTATATCTATCTCATTTCTATCTATCTACCTCATATCTATCTATCTATCTGTCATGTACTTACCTGAGTCAGGCTCAAACTTCCTCCTCCACTCCCGCTCTGTCCTCTTCCTCCACTCCTGCTCCCTCCTCCTCATCCTCCTCTCCCACACCTTGATCTTCCTCATCCTCCTCATCCTCCTCCGTTCTTTCATCCAGTTCTTGATCTTTTTCCTATAAAAGAAATAGTGAAGATGTTATAAAGAGGAGGCAGTTCTATACAGTAAGAGCCGTGTCCATAATGTCTGATTACATTATAGAGAGAAGACAAGCGTTAGCCATAAATGATGACAATAACTTACCCCACATAATCCAGCAGCCAAAGCACCACCAATATTCCCACCATAATCCCGATAACAATTCCTCCCAATTGTAGATCTGTAAAGTCTGAAAAATAAAGAAATGATCAGAAAAATCCTAAATAACATGGATACAGAAGACATCTTAAGATACCTACCCGCCATCTCTACTCCAACAACCCTCAAAGGACTCAGCCAGCCGGTCAGGCAGTGTATACCCCGGCTCAGCATTGTGACATCATCATGATGACATCAGTCTTGTTCTAATGTTAATCTATAAGCCACAATGATGGCCGCCGCTGTGTTGTGTGGAGTTGTCATAGTGATCAGACTGGGGGGGCAGATGCTCTAACATACGTGTCATGTGACCTGTCAGCAGGGCTGGAAATGACAGCAAGTCACTGTACACATTGTAGGGAATAGAACGTCCTCCATGACACCCATCACCTTCTTTTCTTTTTTCTTAAAAATTAAAACAAATAAAACCAAATCTCTTCATCTGGTCGGAGCCATTTACACTTTATCTAGAATATTCCGCTGGTGACTTTATGGTCAGATAGAAATGTGACTCCGGCCATGTTCCCTCTTCATGGGGGAGATTTATCAAAACTTGTGCAGAGGAAATGTTCACCAGTTGCCCATAGCAACCAATCAGATTGCTGCTTTAATTTTGAAAAGGGCCTCTAAAAAATAAAAGAAGAGATCTGATTGGTTGCTGTTTCCTTACACAGGTTTTAATAAATCTTCCCCCAATGTGCAGTATATGTCCGGTTTGTGTAGAGTATATCCCATCATACACCTCTGATCTCCACTACAAATGCAGTGTGAACAGAGACTTGCTTCATGACCAGCCACTTCAGATTGGTAACCAATTAACAGTCTGCCTCCATCTGGTGCCAAACTACATCTCCCAGCATTTCCAGGGAGCCAAAGGAGGCCATCATCTGGCTTCCAGTTGCCATGGCAACCATTGGAACCCCTCAGTCACTTTGTTGGGTCACCTATGGGGGGATGGGGTGACCTTAGATGCCATGGTCAGAATTGATCACTGCATGTACAGGTTTAATACCGCCTAGACCATGCCATCTTGATCTCGCCAGTTGTGGCAGGATCCAGCTATGAATGTTTAAAATTGTCTAATTGTCCAAAATTGTCCTATAACTTTCTTATTTTTCCATATACAGGACTGTTTGTTAAACTCCACACTCCGGCCGCAAGCACCAGCTGGGAGTGCAGAGTCCCTGTGTCCCCGTCTGCCCGCATGCGAATCCCGTCACTCACCACTCAGGTCATTGGATCCACATCCAGCATCGTTACACCTATATATGGTTTATTCTTTTTTTTCTTGGATGTGAAGTGTCTAAAAATCATCAATTTTTTACTTTGTTATTTGTTAGGTTTACACTGTTCGGGATCATAAACATTATGTTTTAATAGTTCTTACGTTTCTGCACGCAACAATGCCAAATATGCTTATTTAACATTTTTTGTTCATTTGTTATTTTTTATTTGTAAAATGGGAAAAGAGGGAGGTTTAACATTTTTTATTGGAGAGGGGCTTACTCACATTTATTAATGGTGACAGTGCTGTTAGGTGACCATTAGTTTTAGTCAGGCAAGTAAATCTGTGCATATTATGTGTAATGCTTCCCAGCTAAAATATAGCGGTTAGTGATGTCTCCACTAGAGGGCGCTTCAGATCTTTATAAAGAAATGTGATCCCAGGAGACACAAGGGATGTATCTACTCTATACACTAGTGATACACAAGCAGGGTGCCGCCGGCTCCGATGGACAAAATGGCGTTTTTAAAAAGAAATTTAACATTTTGAATTCCACCTGGCAAGAAGCATCATGTGCTGAGCGCTTCCACCTAATAGAAACCAACGTACGTACAGAGGATGTCAGATGGGAAGCGACCACCTCACTGTAGCAATTTAATTGGCCGCTTCCCGGCATTGCTGGAGGTGGCAATGTGGGTGGCAGCAATGCTGGAGATGGCAATATGGGTGGCTGGAGGGAGGGAGACACTGGTGTCATTGTGTGAGGGAGAGGTTGGTGGAATTGTGTGTGTATGTGTGGGTAAGGTTAATGGCATTGTGTGTGTGTGTGTGTGGGGGGGGGGGCTGGTGGCATTATGTGTGTGGGGGGAGGCTGCTGGCATTGTGTTTGTGTAGGTAAGGTTGGTGGCTTTGTGTGTTGGAGAGGCTGGTGACATTGTGTTTGTGGGGAAGAGGCTGGAGGTGTCCTGGTTAAAAATTTCAGTAGTCAGGGTCCAAGTGTTCAGACCCTGTGCCAGAATTCTCAACCAAAAAACTCAAAACTCTCCATTTTACACCAAGGGTCGTGGCTGTCAGAGAAAGAAGGTGTGGCCCCCCAAAAGGGGCATGTCCTTAGCAGTTTAGAAAAATCTCAACAAATTTACTAATGTTTCCACAGAAAATGTGGTGGATTTGAGCTCTGATCAGACAGTTCAATGCAGTTGTAAAAAAAAAAAGCAAAACATAGTTAGGCTGGGTTCACACTACGTTTTCTCCCATACGGGAGCGCATACGGCAGGGGGGAGCTAAAAGCTCACGCTCCCGTATGTCACCGTATGCGCTCCCGTATGCCATTCATTTCAATGAGCCGACCGGAGTGAAACGTTCGGTCCGGTCGGCTCATTTTTGCACCGTATGCGCTTTTACAACCGGACCTAAAACTGTGGTCAACCATGGTTTTAGGTCCGGTTGTAAAAGCGCATACGGCGCAAAAATGAGCCGACCGGACCGAACGTTTCACTCCGGTCGGCTCATTGAAATGAATGACATACGGGAGCGCATACGGTGACATACGGGAGCGCGAGCTTTAAGCTCCCCCCTGCCGTATGCTCTCCCGTATGGGAGAAAACGTAGTGTGAACCCAGCCTTAAAAGTGCAAAATGTTGGGAAACATTAGTAAATACCTAGTAATTAGTAAGTTAGGAAAATACCTGTTGGGAATCAAAACTCACAAAGAAAACTACGCTCCACTCTACCATATTGTACAGTATGTATGTTAGGTGGGGAAGTATGCTATTTGCCTATGACACCTGCTGTCAATAGTCACTGTGGCATCTAGGTTATCTGATAGTTGCCAGTCCTGTCAGGGTTCCAATCAGTACATCCGCAAAACAATTGCCGGGTGACAATCTGTTATCATGGCAGCCTGTGGACTGCTATGTAAGATCTAATATTACGGCCTGTGTACTGTATAAGGGATTAAAAGATCCCTTGTGCAAAATGTTTTTTTAAACAACATAACTCCCTAAAAAAATTAAATCCCCCCCCCCCACACTTTCCATTTTTTTATATGCAGAAATGTCCAAACTATTTAAATATAACATTATTTATCCTGCATGGTGAACACTGTAAACAAAAAAATACAAGAATTGTGTTTTTTTTGTTACATAGCATCCCAGAAAACATGAAATAAAAAGAAATCAAATTGTCACATTTAACTCAAAATGGAACTGATCAAATTGATAGCTTAAAAAGGTCTTTCCCACAGCTCTGTAGATAAAAAATAAATAAAGTTATAGGGGTCAAAATATAGAAATTCAAAGCAATTATTTTTTAAAGGAAGTCTGTCATATTTATATATAGTGCTCAGAGCTCTAGTGTCAAGACTGGTTATGGCCTAAGTTACTTACCAAGTTATGTGCCAAAATATTGCCATATTTTGACATGTAAACAGCAGAAAAAAACAATATCAATGTAAACTTAAAGGGGTATTCCAGGAATTTTTTTTTATTTGACTAAGCTACATGGGCTTTACAGGGGCTGTAAAGTAAAGATTTTTCCCAGGCTGAAATGTGGCCGAGACCTAACATCACTAGTCACTTGATGACAGGGAGCCAGTCTGCTTCAATGGGTAGAGGGATCGCTTGGTGGGAGAGAGATCAATCTGCAACTAATGCAACAGCTGTAGGCACCCTGATTGAAAATCACAGGTCTTTTGAATGGATGCAGCTCATTTATGTTTCAATGGGTGGGGTGGCTGATGTGTGGGAGGGAGAAAAATGGAATTATGGGATTTGTAGTCAAAAAAAGAAAAATCAAACAGGAAATACCAGTTCACAAAAAGCTAGGCACAATGTTATGGTAATCTTACAACATAGCCATTTAGCCCCAAGACAAGTGCAGATCCTTCCTAAGCATGTCCATTACTGTCTGCCAGGTACGTACTAAAATCACCTTATGGTGGATAACCCCTTTAATATGTGTAGACATGAATGGACACAGACACAAGGAAATGTTCCATGGGAAAAACAGTCTTTTCTGGACATTTTGTTGGATAAAATAAGACTACAAAATGACCCCACAAAAAAACTGTATGTACGTAGTCTAAATATGTTTCTAAATACATTTTGCCTTCATTGTCACTGCATTGATAAAAGTTAGTGTGGGCAGATATTAAAGGCACACACCCGTTTCCTGTTCGTGGGGAGCCAAAAGACTTGTGGTGTCTGGGGTGTGGCAACAGTGCAGCAGGGTCTGGTGGTATTAAATCTGTGGGGTTATTAACCCCTGATTATTCGTGACGCCAGGATGTGGTTCTTCCGGTATGGTAACCGCCGTCAACCAACCAAATAACGGTCTTCAATAAAGGAATGTCCACAGCAGGAATTATGAAAGAACTGGAACTTTTACTTGTAATTCTTAAGAAACAGTCTTTACAGTTATGCATTTTCTCTAGAGGCAACCGGGATGCAGGACACCTCACAGGCTTGCTGGGACTTAGTATTGAGATGATTTATGCAGGCCACTGTGCTGCTAATATTATTCTTGAGTTGAGTAGTAGTCACTAGAATTATAGGTAGAGCTTGACAACTCACGTTTTTAAGTGGCTACAGGTTCTTAAGTGGCTACAGGCCAAAGCCTAGCTGAGAGGAATTTAGATAGGTACAGGTATTGTGCTTGGCTGAAATCCATGAGATAAGGGAGTTCAGGAAAAAGAGAGCGAATTTAGAGACTACAGCCCCTTATATACTAGGGGGGCTGGACTAAAGCCCATTGGTTGCAAAGCCTTGAGGTCCTGTATCCTGGGAACTCTGGGTATATAACTTGACAGTGGATCACATGACCCAGGAAGGTCCTCTACATTTTATATATTTGTACAAACTTTATGTATAATGAACAATATATACAATGCATTTATATGAAGCAGTAACTGATGAGCAAGGGGGGAAGCCCTGCAGAAGAGCCCTATGGACTGCAGGGACTCTTCCTGAGGGGACTTAGGGCTGGTACAGGACCATGTCCTGTACCGGGAAACCACATTAGCACCATCTGGCAGTATATCACAGTCTTTGCCAACACAAATAATAGACACCAACATTGATGTCTGAGAACATCAATATATAGGGTCATAGAAGCAGCAAACCAACATATTGAATGGGATGGTGGATTAAGGAGAGAGGGAGGAAAAACAAGTGCAAACAATAATTATTGTGTCCTTAACCTATCTGAGAATAAATGGGAACATATATGGTGTGTTTCCTTTATGTATATATATAATACTAGTTTTTAATGGGAAACTATGCTATGACTAAGAGCCCTTGAGGCTGAAAGCATATAAACCTGCATTAGTAAGTACACTTGATTTGCCCATTTATTTTTATGAAATAAGACAGTTTATGCCCATCAAGGAGTCCTGGAGATGAAATATAGCATTCTGTGTACAGGCCAGTTAATACATTCTCTGCGGTTTCATCATCTTCCTCTTACCCCCTTCGACAAGTATTCAAAAGCAGGTCACCCTAGTTCATTCTAGATGTTCCTTACTCTATTATGATGGACGGACTTTCAATGTCATAGTTACATAGTTGATAAGGTTAAAAAAAAAAAAAAGAATCCATCAAGTTTAACCTATAACCCTACTGAGTTCATCTAGAGGAAGGCAAAAACCCTTGTGAGGCTGATGTCAATTGCCTCATAACAGAGGAATAATTTCTTCCCAACATCAATATGGCATCAGAATAGGTCCCTGGATCAACGTTCTATCCCCATAAAAAGGGCGTAATCTGTTGAGTTTCCCCTGTTCAAAATAATAAAGATTCAATTACGGTAAATTGTAAAATGTATATACACAATCATCAGGTGTGACAGAAAACAAAGGGGAAGGTTAACAAAAACTGTAAAGATGGCTGAGACTGTTTGATAAATTTGGTGTATTTTTAAACTGTCTACACTAAGGCTGGGTTCACATACATCCGATGCCCAGCTTTCTGAAACCAGCCTAAAAATCACCCCAACTACTGTAATGCCACAACTGATGACAAAATGCACCAGTTGTCATCAGTTGTTTAGCATCCGGCATTATTAATTATGCAGGCTGGACAGGAAAACGCAGCAAGATGCATTTCCCTGTCCAGCACCCATGTGGCATGTCTGATCATCCAACATTCAGCATGCGGCTCTAGATGATGTCAACTATGCTTGAAGGGGTACTCCGCTGCTCAGCGTTTGGAACAAACTGTTCCAAACGCTGGAGCCGGCGCCGGGAGCTTGTGACATCATAGCCCCACCCCCTCCGGCCATGTGGCTGCTATAGGGCCCTTGGAGAGAGAGGACCCCATCCTGGTTGGTCCCTTTGTCCAGAACACTGCATTTTCAGCAAATTAAGGAAGTGGGGTAATGGCCTAAGGGTCATAGAAGGAAAGGGAAAATAAACAGCAGACCTGTCTCTCCTGGGGGGCAAAATCACATGACAAAATAGGAGTCCCATTTCAATATTTGTTATGGGGTCCTCTTTCTTCTATGTATGCCACTAGAAGCAGTTTTATTTATAATATTGTTTACCATTAGTAAAGAGGAATCCTCAAAAAATACAGAACGTAATTGTGGTGACCCACGGGTGTATGGCAGGACCACGGGTGTAGCGGTGTGAGTGGTGGGATCAGATGGTATTAACCCCTAGAGTTCGTGATGCCAGCAGAAGTGAAATGAGAGTCCACAACCAGTTATGGTCAAACGGAGGCTTTACTAAGTATAAGACAGATGGAATTATCTTCACAGCTAAGGCCAGATTTCCCAGAGAGGTGGCCAGGACACAGAAGGACTTCACAGCTTACTGGACCAATATACTTGTAATTAACTTGACTCGAGATTGGACTTGACTTGACTATATGCAGGACTTGACTAGTTTCAGTGACAGCAGACATAGACTTGAGACTTACTGGAATGACTGTAGCTTTTGGGGTCTTCCAGATACTGATCACTTGCACTGAGATCTCTGGTGGTTGCTGTGCTCAGTAGCAGATGGTAAGAGAAGAGAGTGAATTGTAATGGCTGCCCCTTTATAAAGAAGCCAAGGAAAGATGGAAAAATCTCCAAAAGGCATCAAATTACAGATTAGACATTCTTATAATATGTCAACAAAAGTTAGATTTTATTTCCATCATTTACACTTTCAAAATAACAGAAGACAAAAAAATGGCATCTGCAAAAGTTATGGCACCCTGCAGAATTTATAGCATGCACTGCCCCCTTTGAAAAGCTGAGACCTGCCAGTGTCATGGATTGTTCTCAATCATCATCTGGGAAGACCAGGTGATGTAAATCTCAAAGGTTTTAAATGCCCAGACTCATCTGACCTTGCCCCAACAATCAGCACCATGGGTTCTTCTAAGCAGTTGTCTAGAAATCTGAAACTGAAAATAGTTGACGCTCACAAAGTTGGAGAAGGCTATAAGACGATAGCAAAACGTTTTCAGATGTCAATATCCTCTGTTCGGAATGTAATTAAGAAATGGCAGTCATCAGAAACAGTGGAAGTTAAAGCAAGATCTGGAAGACCAAGAAAATATCAGTAAGAACAGCTCGCAGGATTGTAAGAAAAACAATTCATAACCCACGTTTGACTGCACAATCCCTCCAGAAAGATCTGGCAGACACTGGAGTTGTGGTACACATTCCACTATAAATAGATACTTGTACAAATATGGTTTTGCCATCTGTGAAAAAGCTGAAGTTAAAGGGAGGATGGCTTCTACAAATGAATAATGATCCTAAACACACCTCGAAATCCACGGGGGATTACATCAAGAGGCGTAAACTGACGGTTTTGCCATGGCCTTCACAATCTCCTGACCTCAACATAATTGAAAATCTATGGATAGACCTTAAAAGAGCAGTGCGTGACAGACAGCCCCGAAATCTCAAAGAACTGGTAGACTTTTGTAAGGAAGAATGGACAAAGATACCTTAAACAAGAATTGAAAGACTCTTGGCTGGCTACAAAAAGCGTTTACAAGCTGTGATACTTGCAAAAGGGGGCAGTACAAGATATTACCTCTGCAGGGTGCCCAAACTTTTGCAGACACCATTTTTTTGTTTTCTGTTATTTTGAAAGTGTAAATGATGGAAATAAAATCTAACTTTTGTTGACATATTATAAGATTGTCTAATCTGTAATTTGATGCCTTTTGGAGATTTTTTCATCTTTCCTTGGCTTCTTTATGCACATTAATACAAATTTTTACCTGGGGTGCCCAAACTTTTGATCCCCACTGTAACTCTGGGATGCTTTTACCGATTATTCTGATTCCGAGATTGTTTTTTCGTGACATATTCTACTTTAACATAGTGGTACATTTTTGTTGTTACTTGCATCCTTTCTTGGTGAAAAATCCCAATATTTCATGAAAATTTCGAAAATTAAATTTTTTTTTTAATTTGAAACTCTCTGTCTGTAAGGAAAATGGATATTCCAAATAAATTATATTTTGATTCACAAATACAATATGTCTATTTTATGTTTGCATCATAAAGTTGACATGTTTTGACTTTTGGAAGACATCAGAGGGCTTCAAAGTTGAGCAGCGATTTTCCAATTTTTCACATTTTCAAAATCTGAATTTTTCAGAGACCAGTCCAGTTTTGAAGTGGATTTGAGGGGTCTTCATATTTGAAAAAACCCATAAATGACCCCATTATAGAAGCTTCACTCACCCCAAAGTATTCAAAATGACATTCAGAAAGCATGTTAACCCTTTGGGTGTTTCACAGGAATAGCAGCATGGTGAAGGATAAAATTCAAAATCTTCATTTTTTACACTTGCATGTTCATGTAGACCCAGTTTTTGAAATTTTACAAGGCTTAAAAGGAGAAAAAGCCCCCCAAAATTTGTAACCCAATTTCTCTCGAGTAAGGAAATACCTCATATGTGGATGTCAAGTGCTCTGTGGGTGCACTACAAGGCTCAGAAGGGAAGGAGCGACAAACGGATTTTGGAGAGTGAGTTTTTCTGAAATGGCTTTTGGGGAACAAGGAACGTAACAAGGGGTCCACTGAGCCTTAACACCCCACAGGTGTTTGACGACTTTTTGTTAAAGTCGGATGTGGAAATGAATTTTTTTTTTCACTAAAATGCTGGTTTTCCCCCAAATTCTAAATTTTTACAAGGGGTTATAGGAGAAAATGCCCCCCAAAATTTGTAACCCCTATCTCTTCTATGGATTATGGAAATACCCCATGTGTAGATGTCAAGTGCACTGTGGGTGAACTACAATGCTCAGAAGAGGAGGAGTCACATTGGCTTTTGGAAAGCAAATTTTGCTGAAATGGTTTTTGGGGGGCATATCGCATTTAGGAAGCCCCTAAAACAGCAAAAAAAACACAAGGCATATTATTTTGGAAACTACACCCTTCAAGGAATGTAACAAGTGGTATAGTGAGCCTTAACACCCCACAGGTGCTTGACAAATTTCCGTTAAAGTTGGACAGGAAAATTAAAAATTAGATTTTTTTCACTAAAATGCTGGTGTTGCCCCAAATTTTTCATTTTCACAAGGGGTAATTGGAGAAAAAGCCTCCCAAGATTTGTAACTCCATTTCTTCTGAGTATGGAAATACCCCATATGTGGGTGTAAAGTGCTCTGTGGGCGAACTACAATGCTCAGAAGAGAAGAAGCACCATTGGAATTTTGGTGAGAGAATTTGGTTGGAATAGAAGTGGGAGGCCATGTACGTTTACAAAGCCCCCTGTGGTGCCAGAACAATGGACTCCCCGACATGTGACCCCATTTTGGAAACTACACCCCTCTCAGAATTTAATAAGGGGTGCAGTGAGTATTTACACCCCACTGGTGTTTGACAGATCTTTGGAACAGTGGGCTGTTGAAATGAAAATGTTTTCATTTTCACAGACCAGTGTTCCAAAAATCTGTCAGACACCTGTGGGGTGTAAATGCTCACTGTACCCCTTATTACATTCCGTGAGGGGTGTAGTTTCCAAAATGGGGTCACATGTGGGGGGGGTCCACTGTTCTGACCCTATGGGGGCTTTGTAAACACACATGGCCTTAAATTTCGGACACATTCTCTTGCCAAAAGCCCATTGGCGCTCCTTCTCTTCTGAGCATTGTAGTTCACCCGCAGAGCACTTTACATCCACATATGGGGTATGTTCTTACTCAGAAGAAATGGGGCTACAAATTTTGAGGGGCTTTTTTCCTATTCTCCCTTGTGAAAATTAAAAATGGAGGGTAACACCAGCATTTTAGTTTAGTATTTTTTTTTTCATTTTCACATCCAACTTTAAAGAACTGTGTAGGGATCCAACTGTGTAGGGGTATGTGTATATGTAGTGTTTTACTTTTATTTGGTGTAGTGTAGTGTTTTTAGGGTACATTCACACGGGCGTAGGTTTACAATGAGTTTCTCGCTGGGAGATTGAGCCGCATCTCAAACTTGCAGCAGATAACTTGCTGTAAACCCGCCTGTGTGAATGTACCCTGTACATTCACATGGGGGGGGGGGCAAACCTCCAGCTGTTGCAAAACTACAACTCCCAGCATGTACTGGCAGACCATACATGCTGGAAATTGTAGTCATGCAACAGAGTTTGCTACTTAACTCAGTGTTTTGCAACCAGTGTGCCTCCAGCTGTTGCAAAACTAGAACTCCCAGCATGTACAGTTTCTCAGTGCATGCTGGGAGTTGTAGTTTTGCAACAACTGGTTGCAAAACACTGAGTTAGGTAACAATGTGCCTCCAGCTGTTGCAAAACTGCAACAATCAGCATGCATTGACAGTCGAAGGGCATGCTGAGAGTTGTAGTTTTGCAACAGCTGGAGGCACACTGCTAAAACTTACAGCATGCCCTTTGGTATTCTGTGCATGTTGGGAGTTGTAGTCATGCAACAGCTGGATGCACACTTTTTCATAGAAAAAATGTGCCTCCAGTTGTTGCATAACTGAAACCCCCAGCATGCACAGACTACCAAAGAGCATGCTGGGATTTGTAGTTGGAACTCCAGCTGTTGCAAAACTACAAATCCCAGCATGCCCTTTGGCTGTGCATGCTGCGAGTTGTTGCTAAGCAACAGCAGGAGGTGAACAGGCCTCACCTCCTGCTGTATCCTGCCGCCTGCACCACCGGGACCATGGCCGCTGTTGCCACCGCTCCTGCCACCGCCGGCCCCGATTGCGGCCATCATCACTGTCCCGATCGCCGCCCAGCAGGTCTGTGATTGGTCGGTCGTTCCGACCGATCAATCACGTGATCGTGAGGCGACACCAGTGCCACCTCACTCCTGCTGGGTAAGGGTGAATGGGGCTGTCTCGGTCTGAATTGACCTGCTATTTGGGGGGGTCTCAGGACCCCCCAGGGGTTTGCACGGGGTGCCTGCTGATAGATACCATGTCCTGTACTGGGACCATGTCCTGTACTGGGACATCACATAATAAAAACTGAGGAGAAGTAACAAAATAAAAATTGGGATGTCCCACATTTCCCTGGGCCTTAGCTTTTGATGAATGAGCGGTTTAGGGAGCTCCTTTTAATGTCTCCATATAGTACCACAGGCAATGATTTTTCTAACAGTGGGGTTTTAGAACAGGGGTACATTGATATGATAACTGTCTGTATATAGATGATACCCCTTATCCAAAAGGAGATGCAGAAGCTTCCGGACAATTTGGGGAGGGCGGATATTCAGGGGGGACAATTTGTCCATCCTGGAATCTGTGTGTGCAGTCAGACTCACTCTCACACAATTTAGACATTTTCATGCCAAACATGCCCGTTTATTAGGCATATATTGGTGGAAACTTAGACACCCCTTAAAGTACCAGAGATTCATCTATGCAAATATTTTTAGCATTATTATTGATTCTAATAATTAAGCCGGGGGGGGGGGGGGGGTGTACTTTAAAAAGGTGGTCGAAGCTGGGGTCACCTCTTGGGAAGCATTTAGCAATCGAGTGCCGATTACATGGATCAATGTAATGCAATAAAACACTGGAAGAAAAATAAATACATGTATTTGGTAGCATGCTGGAAGTTGTAGTTTTAGGAGGCACCCTGGTTGGGAAACACTGGTATACATGATATTCAGCTTAGCTCTATTAAAATAGGCATTGTCAGATCCAAAAACGCTTTATATGTTGTTGCTGATGAAACTTAAAGACCTTTTGTAATATGGTTGTTTAATTTTATAAAATATTTTATAAAGAAATTTTCTCCTGAAAATCTCACCCCTAGGGGTCCCCATACCTACTGGACACTAACTAATCCTGCAGCAGCATCAGGCTTGTCCATGAGTCATGGACAAGAGATGACTTATGGACAAGACGCACCAATCACCTCCAACCACCACAAAGGAGGGACACCACAAGGGATAGAGGCATGAAAATTAGATGTACATAGTCAGGATAAGTTACTGAGTAACATATCATTTTTTTTTTTTGTGGGATCTGATGGGTACGCTTAAAGTAAGTGGGCTAAAATTTCGCGCTCAACCTGTAGACCGATGTGGCACTGTATTCTTTCAATAATCTCAATCTGTTAAATGTAGCGAGGGGTAATGGCTGCCACCACTATGTGTGCAAAAGGTTCACAGCAAAATACCTACAATCCATATATTATGATACATTTCGGAAATTAAAACCGTAGACATCACATGACGCTTCAGATTGAATAAACATCCTTTTAATGGGTGAACATCATACATACTGTTATTCCATGTACGCAAAGTATCAACACATAATTATTAGCTTTATAAAATCAATAATTCCCAACCATTTATAACTTAGAAATATTAACTTAAAATACTTTACAAAAAAAACATAAAAACTATAAATATCTGTAGAGTGTGAATAGATATATTTACATCTCCGATATGTTTACAATATAATCTTATCCAGAAAAAAAAACCTCATATTTTACAGTGAAATCTACTACACAGTGCTCTGGTGGCCGCCTGTCCTCATGGACACATCAGGTGAAGGCCGTCTTGAAGGAACTGTCTATGGTGAGGGATAAGTCTTCAGATCTGAGGATTTATGGGGTGGTAATATCTTCGGAAATGAGATACGATACTCTGTAGTATTGTGTAACGAGCAGAGATGTGCTATTACCCATAGCAACCACTATTTCTTTTTCTTATTGTAGACCTTACTACTAAAATAAAGATATCCTATTGGTTTTATAGGGCACAGCAGTAAGCTACTGCCTGGTGTTAAACTCCAACTCCAAGCATGTCTGTTAAACCATACTGAGAGTTGTAGTTTTGCAACAGCTTGGGTTCACTGGTCTACAGCTTACTTTGTAATGTGCTAAATTTGTAATGTGATTTTGTCAAACAATTTAGGCTTAATATTGCTGGATTCGGCTTTCATCTCCAACTAGTAGAGAAGTAGACTCACTGGACCCATTCTAATAGCTCGGCGTGTTCCTCTATAGTGCAATAAATGTAATGGGGGGTAGTAAGAGATTAAAAATAAATACATTATTCTTTTTTCTCTCTCAAAGAAACAGCGCTACTCATAGGCTGTTGCTGGTACTGCAACCAAGCCCATTAAAAAAGATAGAACTGAGCTGCAATACCAGACACAGCCTGTACGTAATTCTAATTTTGGACAACTCTTTAAAATGTCACCTCTAAATTTATTATTTTAATAGATCGAACTTGAAAAGCGTGATTTTCTTCTTTTTTTTTCATTGAAATTCCCCTTTTTGGTGAAATGTGGTTCCGATTTTGTATACTTGTATTGAACTACATATGTAGCAGGGGGCTCTGACTCCCTTATCCCTGCAGCACACGGTCATGGATCCTGCCATTACCCGTTTTCTTCTACTATCTAGTGCAAAGGAAAAAATACTCGTCACTTGTGACCTTCTGCCGAGAGGTAGACAAAAAAACAGAAACTATTATGTTTGGTAATGACCTCTCGTCTTTGTGTAAACATCTCCCCGCTTCCCGCGGCAAAACCTAAGAAGTACACAAGTGCACAACAATTCCCTTACTTCCCCACCTGCATCCTGTAGGCACGCTGAGAGCACTCGGTCATTGTGTCAGTCACAAGAACTGCGAAGCATGACATTGACGTCACTCTAGATACAACTTTATAATATTATTCTTGGCACACTGAGTTACACAGTAGCTGTAAAGCACATTACATTATTATTGTTGGAAAGCATACTCCTGGCATAGTAGTTTCAGTTTTCTATAAGGAAAGGGGAGGGGGGTAGTTTTACTAACACTTGGATCAGTGCGCAAATCTTGGTTCCTTCTATGAAAAAGCAAATGTATCTCTACACGCTTGTGTAATCTTCAGGTTCTGCGACAGGTCGCCGGCGGCCTGATTACCCAGGAGCATACGTCTCCAAGCTTGGCTTTTGGATTTACTCCACAGGATAACCTAAAGACCACAAGTTCAGCTCTATGGAATCTTATTTACCAGGATTGGTTCTTCTTTGACTTGTGGAGTGAACAGATTTATCTATGTAGCAAGTAATGTTTCAGATAAGCCAGTCCGTTCCTTCTCCCGGAGCAAGGAACGACGTCTTCTGCCGTATCCTAAGGGGTCTTTAGTGTCTCTGTTGGAGCCATCTTTGTAGTTGTTGTTCCCGAGTCGGTAAAGCATGTTAGCTAAATTCTGAATCTGGCAGGTCCCCAAGTGACAGCCGCGACCACCGGCGGTAGCGGCGTAACGTTTCTCTCTCAAGTGCAACAAGGAACTGGAAATAAGAAAAAAAAAAACATATGTTTTATAGGTCATGGACTTTTCTTATGGTTATACTCATGGTTTTTCTTTTTACAAAAATGGGGCTGCTCTTCTCCGTTGGCTGTTTCTGGTATTGTAAATTTGGTCCCATTGCTGACATTTAGAATGGGAAAAAATTGCAATACCAGACACAGCCTATGGACAGTTGAGGCACTGTAGATTTTTTTGGGTCATTTCATACAATTTCCTTAAAGGGGTACTCCGCCCCTAGACATCTTATCCCCTATCCAAAGGATCTCCCTGCCAAACCCGGAGTTCGTAGAGAGTGTTGGGTGCAGCGCCGGAGGCTCGTGATGTCACAGCCATGCCCCATCAATGGAAGTCTATGGGAGGGGGCGTGACGGATCTCCCTGCTGAACCCAGAGTTCGTATAGAGTGTTGGGTGCAGCGCCGGAGGCTCATGATGTCACAGCCATGCCCCCTCAATGCAAGTCTATGGGAGGGGGCGTGACGAACGTCACGCCCCCTCCCATAGACTTGCATTGAGGGGGCATGGCCATGACGTCATGAGCGGGGCATGACCGTGACATCAAGAGCCTCCAACCCGCATCGCCAGTAATCCGGCACGGAGTGAAGTTCACTCCGTGCAGTGGATGTCTGGAGTGCCACAGCCGAGATCGCAGGAGTCCCCAGTGGTGGTCTTATCCCCTATCCTTTGTCTAACAGTGGACTACTCCTTTAACACGCATTTCTAGAACTTATTTCTACCACTCACAGCTAAGTTTATTACCTAAGAAGTGTATGTATTTCTAAGAATGTGTATCCCCTTACCTTAAGGCATTCTGGCTAGTCTGTGCATCTTCTTTTGGGACTTCCTGAGTAGATATATGAGTCTCACTGTCTCTTACATCCCGTTTTAGTCTCTGGTTTGTAAGACCTCTTAGCTTCTCCAGGAAAGACTCTACAGGAGGTGGCATACGTCTATAACAATAAAGAAACATCATGACTTAGTACTATATATATACACAATAATATTTGAAACTAGAAGAAAACATCATTAAAGGGGTACTCCAGTGAAAAACTTTTTTTTTTTTAAATCAACAGATTTGTAAATTATTTCTATTAAAAAATCTTAATCCTTCCTGTACTTATCAGCTGCTGAATACTACAGCGGAAATTCTTTTCCGTTTGAAACACAGAGCTGTCTGCTGACATCACGAGCACAGTGCTCTCTGCTGACATCTCTGTCCGTTTTAAGAACTGTCCAGAGTAGGAGAAAATCTCCATAGCAAACCTATGCTGCTCTGGACAGTTCCTAAAATGGACAGAGATGTCAGCAGAGAGCACTGTGGTCATGATGTCAGCAGAGAGCTCTGTGTTTCAAAAAGAACAGAATTTCTGCTGTAGTATTTAGCAGCTAATAAGTACTGGAAGGAGTAAGATTTTTTAATAGAAGTAATTTACAAATCTGTTTAACTTTATGGCACCAGTTAATTTAAATAAAAATGTCTCCACCGGAGTACCCCTTTAAGCTCTCAATATCTAAGTATCTATAGTGGTCAGAAGATCTTAGGCCAGGTTCACACCTATTTGAGGCACATTTGTGTGGTATATAATAATGTTAATGTTGGTGAATACCACAGGGAGACCCTGTTGTTTGATGTACTGAGCGTAATCTGGAAGTGAATATGTTCGGCACTTTTGCGAGCCTATACTTGCATGCTCAAATAACTGGGTCATACTGTGATATATGTCAGCATTCCATTTATAAATCTGAGTGGTGTGAACCTGGCCTTAGACTTCTAACAATGGGAGACACCATACACATCGAATGAAAGTCAGCTGATTCCTGATGATTTCAGCCGGATCGGCCAACTACATTGTATGTATGTCCCAATCCTCCCCAAGCAGTAGATTGGAGAAAGGAAGGATCGGGCATGTTGAATTTAAAGGGGTACATTTTTTTTTTAAATCAACTGGTGCCAGAAAGTTAAACAGATTTGTAAATGACTTCTATAAAAAAAAAACTTCCAGTACTTTTTGGCAGCTGTATGCTATAAAGGAAATTATTTTCTTTTTGAATTTCTTTTTTGTCTTATACAATGTATATACTGTGTACGTGTTTCCTCAAATCTGGGCTTATGTATTGTATTAAGTACTAGAATTGGGTTTGTGTGATATGGATAAATATGTATGGACCATATAAATATGTGATGTTGTCTTTTTTTTGTCTTGTCCACAGTGCTCTCTGCTGACACCTGATGCCCATATCAGGAACTGTCCAGAGCAGGAGAAAATCCCCATAGCAAACCTATGCTGCTCTGGACAGTTCCTGACACAGACAAAGGGGTCAGCAGAGAGCACTGTGGACAAGACAAAAAAGAAATTCAAAAAGAAAAGAATTTCCTCTGTAGCATACAGCTGCTAAAAAGTACTGGAAGGGTAAAGATTTTTTAATTGAAGTCATTTACAAATCTGTTTAATTTTCGGGCACCAGTTGATTTAAAAATAAAAAAAAAAACTGTTTTCCACCGGAGTAACCCTTTAAACTATTATTTTTCCCTGATACTTTTATATTCTCCTCTTCCCAATGAAAAGACATTTATACGCGGCTGAGAATGTGCATGTAAATTGGGGGTGTCAGGAGGAATAGCTGAGAAATAACTGTTTAGTCAACCAAGGCACCAAGATCTTATATACCGGTAGTTCTAATCTATAGACATTTATTGTCAAGATATTCCTACATAGTAGATCGATGTGAGCTGAAGCTGGGGACCATCCATCTAGTGTGTACTGGAGGAACGGGGTCCCATTTGTTTGCATGAAAAAGAAGAGTTGGACAAGTTGGATTTTCAGGAGAGATAAGGTGCCACCAAGGTGTCTTACAGCTGTTTTTTCTCCTTTTCCCATTGAGAACATGTGCTCCCTTAGCCAAGTGCCAATGTATATGAAGTCTATGGTTACTTTAAAGAGGTACTTAATCCTTCCAGTACTTATCAGCTGCTGTATACTACAGAGGAAGTTGTTTTCTTTTTTAAATTTCTTTTCTGTCTGACCACAGTGCTCTCTGCTGACCTCTCTGTCCATGTCAGGAACTGTCCAGAGTAAGAGCTAATCCCCATAGCAAACCTATCCTGCTTTTGGCAGTTTAGACAGATAGAGGTGTCAACAGAGAGCACTGTGGTCAGACAGAAAAGAAATTTAAAAATTTAAAAAGAACTTCTTCTGGTGAATACAGCAGCTGGTAAGTACTGGAAGGATTAAGATTTTTAAACAGAAGTAATTTACAAATCTGTTTAACGATCTGGCACCAGTTGATAAAAAAAAATAATAATAATATTTTTTCACCGGAGTACCCCTTTAAGTGCATGAGACAGTTATTAGACACTTAGTGTAGTAGATGTTCATGCAAGAAGCTCACCTGTCCCTGCTCCCCATCCAGTGAGCGCTGCACACATTGATTGTCATCACAAGGAAAATCAGAACAAGACATCCACGGAAAGCCATGACTGCGGGAGAGAGAACAATACAATATAAGTACACAACAGCAAAAACATCTATGTCCTGACAGTTTCTCTGATCTGCGCTAAATATATACTGTTATTCTTATTCAAGAAATCATTGTTTGGTAACATTTTGGCACCGGGACAGAGCAGAGCAATAATAGTAAATGGATGGACTTAATCCAAGAGAGGAAGTAGCCTTAAAGGGGTACTCTGGTGGAAAACTATTTTTTTTTTTTATCAACTGGTGCCAGAAAGTTAAACAGATTTGTAAATTACTTAATTTACTTAAAAAAAAAAAATCTTAATCCTTCCAGTACTTATTAGCTGCTGAATACTACATAGGAAATTCTTTTCTTTTTGGAACACGGTGCTCTCTGCTGACATCATGATCACAGGGCTCTCTGCTGACATCTCTGTCCATTTTAAGAACTGTCCAGAGTAGGAGAAAATCCCCATAGCAAACATATGCTGCTCTGGACAGTTCCTAAAATGGACAGAGATGTCAGCAGAGAGCACTGTGGTCATGATGTCAGCAGAGAGCACTGTGTGCCACAAAGAAAATAATTTTCCTACGTAGTATTCAGCAGCTAATAAGTACTGGAAGGATTAAGATTTTATAATTTATACTTCTGGCATCAGTTGATTAAAAAAAAAAAAAAAAAAAAAAAAAGGTTTCCACCGAGTACCCCTTTAACTATGCACCATTGTGCAGCCCGTAACACAACAAACTGGGTCATAATGCAGATATTAGCTCGAGTCTGCTGCTTAATTGTAACATCAGGTAGTGACAAGACTATAGAGAGCAGCAGCCAAACACAGTGACTAATGTAATGGAAACACTCCCTGCCTATAGGCAACCATACACCCACATATACTACACTGAAAACACAAGCCAGAATCCCAAGTATACATCTAAAAACAATATATCCTACATGGTACTGCAATACTAGGCACAACCATTGGACAAGAGTGGCACTGTTTCTGGGGGTAAAAAAAAAAAAAAAAAAAAAAGAAGTTTTCAAATGTAGAACTTAGAATGTGTGCCGATCGGTAAATAAGACTGATGTGAGAGCAGTATGTGCGTGACGCTCTGCACTATGTAGATAAATGGTTATGAAGGACTATGGAAAAGTTGTAAAATTGTCATCTGATATCTAATAGATACATTTCCAAGGATTATATGATCGGTCAGCAAGAAGAAAGGTGAACTTACGGCTCCTGGCAGGTAAAAAAAAATCCAAGGTTTATTCAAACATGGTTGAAATCCAAATGTAACAAAACAATAAAGTGAAAATAAAATACAAACGAAACGCACCAAGGTGCGTTTCGTTTGTATTTTATTTTCACTTTATTGTTTTGTTACACTTGGATTTTAACCATGTTTGAATAAACCTTGGATTTTTGACCTGCTGGGAGCCGGACGTTCCCCTTTCTTCTTGCTGATTGCCCCACTTGGAGTGTCTGCTTGTGAGCTTCCACGAGGGAGGTTGTGCTGGTATTCTAGTGAGGTTAGAAATATTTAGTGAGCTGATTTTTTGTCTTGTTGTACTTTGCATGACATTGTATGATAGGTACCTCTGACCGTGCATAACCCCTGACATCTATATCCTAAGTTCTGCAGCCATCTACAGAGCACCTGAGCCCCCTTTGGTACTACCTGGAGATTTTATAGATGACTTTTTGGTGGATTTCCCCAATGTTAATGCTAATTAATATTTAACTACGGTACCTTTCATGTCATACTCAAAGGGTCCAGTAAGCTTGCATTGTTTGCATGGTCACCATGTGCTTTAGCTTCTTATCTGTGCCTCCCCTATCCAATCTTGGCACAGGTTGGCACAGGGATAACTAAGGAAGCTTTGCAGCCCCTGCTAACTACCCCTCACATCTCAGCTTACTTAACACTACTGTGCCTACTCTATATATAATAAAGATTAAAAAAAACAACAGGATGCGCTCCGTAGTGTGATGCCTTCAGGTAAGACAATACCGCAAAGTGTGAACTGTGCTTACCGAGGTGAGTTGTACTCCATCCAAGTACAACCATGGATTAGGGTATAGCAATAATGAGTCTCTGCCACCACTCCACACCAACATAAAACTGATAGATTGAGACTTCCTCCAACTCCAGCAAGGTAAAACAGGCGCTGAGACCAGGATAAAAATCGAGGGATTTTTATTACCCACAATGCAACGCGTTTCGCGGAAGTTCCGATTCTTCAGGCATCAAAGAAGAAGCACAACTTCCGCGAAACGCGTTGTCTTGTGGGTAATAACAATCCCTCGATTTTATCCTGGTCTCAGCGCCTGTTCTACTCTATATATTATTAGTCTTTGCACTGGTTTCCTATGTGGCATGGGGACCTCCATCTAGCTATTCATTCATAGCATCCTGGCAGAGTTGTATTTGCTACTAAGTATAACCAATGTGAGGCACCACCACTCATCTAGTACTTAATAGAGTTAATATACATATACCAAAGCTATTTATAAGCACAGCAAGCCTGAAATAACTGAAATAAAAAATGTGCCACATAAGCCATGTACTAAGTGATACTACACAGCTAAATTTGGATTGCAGCGTGCCAAGACTGAGCTCAGGCTTTTCTGTTGAGATTTATTTTACTATGCAACACAAGGTCGCCAGAAATGCGCAACGTATTATTACTGTACGAGCAGAAATCAATTGATGTGGGCAGGTAAAGATGTAGCAGAGCTGAATATGTTAGGATACATTGGTCAGGCAGCTATGGGTTGCACTGGGCAGAGGAATTGGGCCAAATGACTGATTTAGTTAGTTCTATAGGTAATAAGGAAGTTGTATTATCAATGATTATTGTTACTTTTATGGCAGCTCTGCTACATTGGTGTATTTTAATGAGCTGTAAGGAACCCCTCTGTGTGCGCTCAGAGGATTATATTGCCTAGGAACTAGTAAAGCAGGCACTCTGCAACCCTTCTATTATATTGCATCAGAAAGACCATGTCATTCCTACAGAATGTACAAGTCTCTGCCCGCCATAGGGAGATTAGCGCCGACTTGCTCGCAGTGTTTTATTGCTTGGACACTTACATAATGGTCATGGACACTATCCATCGACCTGCAGAGTATTACTGATACAACTACATTCATAATGTGCAGATGTAGCAGAGTTGTGTTGGCATCTGACAATGTGATTTGCATTAAAACTGCATAGAAATCTACTGCAATACCTTATATCATAAAGTTATCATGATCAGCAAATACCCCATAAAGGGAATTACATGTGGTGTACAAGTAACAATGTATTAAAAAAAATAAAAAAAAAATAAAAAAAAACATAAAACATGGTATATTAAGAAATATATTAATTTCTGTTATAGTCAAAAATATTTTATATTTTATGTTATCATTCAAAGAAATAATAAACTAATATGCATCACGTCAATATTTACAATTTGGAAATTTAGAAATAAATAAAAATAAAACACAAGCATGAAATGCATATTGGATCAGCGCCACTTACCTGTATATATGACCTGTGTCTGTCCTCAGAAGTTCTATTTGGCTTCTTTCCTGGCGGAGTGTTCAGTCCAAGGAATAAGTGCTGTTCAATAAGGCTTTGTCCCCTGACTGCAGCTGAGCCTGGGACTCCTTTATATGCGGTCTGACCTGCAGGGGAGGTCATGTGCAGGATGATGGTGATGATCATGGTGATGACGTCACGCAGGGAGGAAAAAAACCAAAACGCTGTTGAGTAACTCTCAACTATATACAGAGAATTCCTGGCAAAATTACCATCATCCTCTTTGTAATTTAACAAAATATTCTAGCAACCTAACATAATAATAACAATAATATACAGTGGTCCCTCAAGTTACAATATTAATTGGTTCCAGGACGACCATTGTATGTTGAAACCATCGTATGTTGAGACCAGAACTCTATGGAAACCTGTTAATTGGTTCTGAAGCCACCAAAATGTCATCTAAAAATAGGAAAAAAGTGAGGATTAAAGATAAATAAGTAGATAACTAATATAGATAAAGCAAATCCTTACATATAAAAGTAAGAAAGATCTGCTGGGAGCTGTAATCACTGTCTATTTCAGTGTTTCCCAACCAGAGTGCCTCCAGCTGTTGCAAAACTACAACTCCCAGCATGCCCGGACAGCCAGAGGCTGTCCGGGCATGCTGGGAGTTGTAGTTTTGCAACAGCTGGAGGCAACCTCTTTGGGAAACACTGGTCTATGTAGAGGACATGAGCTTCTTCAGGGTCCTGTACAGAACACGCAATGTCGTAAAAAAAAAGAAAATGGAGCCGCCCTCACCTGGTGTCCAAAGGAGAAGCTAACCCTGGCACAGGTAAAGAGTACAGAACATGTAATACCTCCCTGTACTGTAGGGGGCGCTACCAGACACCAGTCAGTGCATACACTTCAGTAATACAGGTAAAGAGTACAGAACATGTAATACCTAACTGTACTGTAGGGGGCGCTACCAGACACCAGTCAGTGCGTGCACAGGGGTTTTACCAGTGAAATATCCATTCTGATTGGTCAGTTCTTCCAGCCATTGACACGATTCGCAGATTCCATAGCATTGTATGTTGAGTCTGGTTTCAAGTTACAATGGTCCAGAAAAGACCATTGTATGTTGAAACTATTGTATGTTGAGGCCATTGTAAGTTGAGGGATCACTGTAATAACAATACTAGTACTACTAACTACTACTACTACTACTACTAATAATAAAAATAACTAATAATACTAATTTATAATAATAATAATAAATAATATATATAATAATAATAAAATAACAATACTACTACTACTACTAATAATAATAATAACAAATAATAATAATTTATAATAACAATAAATAATACATATAATAATAATAATGAAATAACAATACTACTACTAATAATAAAAACAAATTATACTAAATTATAATAATAATAATAAATAATACATATAATAATAATACTAATAATAATAAAAACAAATAACAATACTAATAATGATAATAATAAATAAATAATACATATTATTGTTATCTTCAATCTATTTTTCTACTTTATACGGTAATTAAGGGAGTAAGATTGTAATTTACCTATTAACCTCTTAATGACCAGCTAAATGTTTCTTTTTTTGCCTTTGCTGTTTTTTTCTTTCTTTCAGTTTTTAGAGGTTCATATGAATTACTGTGTCATTTTTTTATAATTGTATTTGAGGTGTGAATATCGAAAAAAAAAAAAAAAAAAAGTTTTCAGCCTGTTAAATTGGGGGATATTTTCACACATTTTTTGCAGTGTCCGGCAGGGGTAAACATTGGGTAATTTCACCATTATACCTCTGCTGTGTAACAGCCGTCATACATTGACTTTAATTTAAAAAATAATGTATAAAGAAACCACCCAAGCGAAGGCCAAAATTATTCTTTTTTTTTTTTGCTTTTGTCCGGTGATTAAGGTTTATGACTATTTTCGCCGTATGTGTGAGATTTTGCGCCATAAAGGACGATCGCAAACAAATTTAGGGAACCTAAATTCTTTAGATTATTATGGATATCTAGATACCTAATATGTGTAGGTTTTTGTTTTTAATGCAATGTATGCGCAAAAATGTTTTTTTATACTAAATAATTTTTTTTGCAGGCAATTTTTTACTTTATTTATTTATTCATTCATTCATTCATTAATTCATGTGTTTAATGCAACAAGGGATTTGAGTTGTTTCTACTCATAATGTATAAGCCCTAACCTGTGTGCTAATACTTTATATTCTGTGTCACTTGGACACAGGCTGCTGCTAGGACTGCGCTTAAGGTGGCCATACATTTTTGATAACAGTTATCTCAACCAACCTCCGCATGCACATGAACGTTAGTCTCTTCATCTCCGCTTTGCAAGCGATATTCATATTTACAATGAAAGTCTATGGGACTTCTGATATATGGAATATCCCATAGACTTCCATTGTAAGTCTGTATACTGCATTTACTAGCTGTTCAGAGCGGAGATGAAGGGGCACAGCGTGTACAGAAAGTTAAAAAGATAAGTTAAAAAATCTTAATCCTTCCAGTACTTATCAGCTGCTGTATAATACAGAGGAAGTTCTTTTCTTTTTGAATTTATTTTCTGTCTGACAACATGCTCTCTGCTGACTCCTCTGTCCATGTCAGGAACTGTCCAGAGCAGGATAGGTTTGCTATGGGGATTTGCTCCTACTCCGGACAGTTCCTGACATGGACACAGGTGTCAAATCTGTTTAACTGTCTGTCACCAGTTGATTCAAAAAATGTTTTCCACTGGAGTACTCCTTTAATGCATTTGTTTGTTCTTTAGTATTTAAGGGAGAATAAACTCCGCACAGTAAACTTTACAGCATTAAAGGGGCACTCTTGTGGAAAACTTTTTTTTTTTTTTTAAATCAACTGGTGCCAGAAAGTTAAGCAGATTTGTAAATTACTTCTATAAAAAAATCTTAATCTTTCCAGTACATAGAGCTATCTGCTGACATCACGAGCACAGTGCTCTCTGCTGACATCTCTGTCCATTTTAGGAACTGTCATGAGCAGCATATGTTTGCCATGGGGATTTTCTCCTACTCTGGACAGTTCTTAAAATGGACAGAGATGTCAGCAGAGAGCACTGTGCTCATGATGTCAGCAGAGAGCTCTGTGTTTCAAAAAGAAAAGAATTTCCGCTGTAGTATTCGGCAGCTAATAAGTACTGGAAGGATTAAGATTTTTTAATAGAAGTAATTTACAAATCTGTTTAACTTTCTGGCACCAGTTGATTTAAAAAAAAAAAAAAAGTTTTTCACTGGAGTACCCCTTTAAACAGATTTGTAAATTACTTCTATTGAAAAATCTTAATCTTTCCAGTACTTATTAGCTGCTGAATACTACAGAGGAAATGGATTCCTTTTTGGAACACAGAGCTCTCTGCTGACATCATGATCACAGTGCTCTCTGCTGACATCTCTGTCCATTTTAGGAACTGTCCGGGCAAGCTGAAACGCTGTAGCCTCCTTGCCCAGAGCCCACCGTTATTAACAAGCACCGCGTACCTCTGAGCCACGAGGACACGGTCCGACACTACCAGCTGAAGCGCTGTAGCCTCCCCATCTGGAGTTCACCGCTACCAACAAGCACCGCCACCTTAGGAGACGGCCGAGCCTCCAGCGGTGCCCTCTCCTGCCACGATAGCGCATCTGTCACAGACATCGAGGAGATATTCCAGCCCTGCCACAAGAGATCGCAGTATCTCAGCGAACCCTCGGCTGTGCACAGACCCTGGAGCGGTGAGCCGTATCAGTTGATACATTTAGTTATTGCGGTTTATCTAAAAAAAAGGCTGAATCTGAATTGTGAAACAGAACTTAGATCATACTCTGGATGCCGATTGTTGCTATAAGTTACCCCATTCAGTCTTAGGCTAGGTTCAGACTACGGAATCTCCGGGCAGAAAATTTCCGCCCGGAGATTCCAAGTTCCGCCTGCGCCGACTGAATTAGTCGGCGCTAGGACCGCGCGGACACTGCTGTCTCCAATAGACTGCTATGTGTTCCGCTAGGATTTCCGCCTGAAGAAAGAGCAACCCCTTTCTTCAGGCGGAAATTTTCTAGCGGATTTTTCATCCGGATTTTCCGCTTTGCGAATTCCGAAGTGTGAATTTGTGAACGGAAAACCATTCACTACACTATGCATTATAGTAAGCGGAATTTCTGCCGGAAATTTCAAAGCGAAAATTCCGGCGGAAATTCCGTAGTCTCAACCGAGCCTTACCACTAATGTAGCGGAACTCTGCTGAACTTTGTGGCATTAACTGCGGCTAATTGTGACTATATTTGCTGCTACAATTGTGCTAATTGTGACCATAGTTGTTGCTACCTGTCACCATTGCTATCTGTGACCAATATTTGCTGTTTTTGGTCACTAGTATTTCTTTGCTTCTTTGCTGCTGTTGGTCAGTACAATAAGGTTTATAGTATTTTTATTTCTGCTTATATAATATTTCTTTTATGGTGGTCTCATTGCAATAATTAATTTTATAATTTTTTTTATTTATTGAGATAATATTTTATTAGTGAGCGCTGTGATCCCACAAGGGCCCCGTGGGTCACTGTCACCACCGCATGTACATTGTTTAATATAATAAATCATTTATACAGTGGTCCCTCAAGTTACAATATTAATTGGTTCCAGGACGACCATTGTATGTTGAAACCATTGTATGTTGAGACCAGGACTCTATGGAAACCTGGTAATTGGTTCTGAATCCACAAAATGTCATCCAAAAATAGGAAAAAGTGAGGATTAAAGATAAATAAGTAGATATCTATAATAATATAGATAAAGCAAATCCTTACATATAATAGTAGGAAAGATCAGCTGGGAGCTGTAAATCACTTTCTATGTCAGTGTTTCCCAAGCAGGGAGCCTCCAGCTGTTGCAAAACTACAACTTCCAGCATGCCCGGACAGCCAACGGCTGTCCGGGCATGCTGGGAGTTGTAGTTTTGCAACAGCTGGGGCCACCCTGCTTGGGAAACACTGGTCTATGTAGAGGACAGGAGCTTCTTCAGGATCTTGTACAGCACACAGTGTCCTAAAAAAGTAATTGAGTCGCCCTTACCTGGTGTCAAAAGGAGCAGATAACCCTGGTACAGGTAAAGTGTACAGAACATGTAATACCTCCCTGTACTGTAGGGGGCGCTACCAGACATCAGTCAGTGCATACACTTCAGTAATACAGGGGTTTTACCAATGAATGCCCATTCTGATTGGTCGGTTCTTCCAGCCATTGACACGTTTCACAGATCTGGACTGTCTGTACATTGTATGTTGAGTCTGGTTTCAACTTACGATGGTCCAGAAAAGACCATTGTATGTTGAAACTATTGTATGTTGAGGCCATTGTAAGTTGAGGGATCACTGTATTCATCTAATATATGGTGTCCATATATCCTTGACCTTGAGCCCCAATTATTCCTTTTTAATTTGATTTATTTTCAACACCGCGGTTATAGGTGTAGTTATTGGGCAGTCCAGGTCCTTAGTGGTCGTGGTCAGAACAAGAGCCACTCCATTTCTTTTCATTTTTTTAATTTACAAATCTGTTTAAAGGGGTTATCCAGGAAAAAACTTTTTTTTTATATATCAACTGGCCCCAGAAAGTTAAACAGATTCGTAAATTACTTCTATTAAAAAATCTTAATCCTTTCAGTACTTATGAGCTTCTGAAGTTAAGGTTGTTCTTTTCTGTCTAGGTAATCTCTGATGACACGTGTCTCGGGAACCAGTTTAGAAGAGGTTTGCTATGGGAATTTGCTTCTAAACTGGGCGGTTCCCGAGACAGGTGTCATCAGAGAGGACTTAGACAGAAAAGAACAACCTTAACTTCAGAAGCTCATAAGTACTGAAAGGATTAAGATTTTTTAATAGAAGTAATTTACAAATCTGTTTAACTTTCTGGAGCCAGTTGATATATATAAAAAAGTTTTTTCCTGGAATACCCCTTTAACTTTCTGGCACCAGTTGATTTAAAAAAAAAAAAAGTTTTCCATGGGAGTACCCCTTTAAATGGGTTAGATTACAATTATAGGTCTATTTTTCTTACTCTAGAAACAGCGCCACGCTTGTCCAGTGGCTGGGTATGGTTTTGTTGTTCCGTTTTAGTCAAGTGAATGAGATAATCTATAAATAAATATGGTGCCGTTCTGAAAGATGATCACACCCATTTTTCTAATCTTAGACAGATGCTTAAAGTGTTCCTGTCATTTAGAAAAACTTTTGACATGACATAGAGACAAGTGAAAAGTTTTGCCGACACTCCCCCAACGTTTAGGAGAACAAGTGGGGAGAAACACATGGTAGCGTGCTTCACTCCCTTTCTTGCAACGATCATCTTCTATGTCCCCACTAACTTATAGTGGACAGGAGAGAGATCACTGTGATCCAGGTAGTGAAGTGCCCTACTGTGCTCTTCTCCCTGCTCATTCTCCTAATCAGTGGGGGCCTCAGCACAGAAACATGTCAAGATTTTTTTTTTTTATTAATGGCAGGAACACTTTCATATTGTGTCAGACAATCGCATGGTTCACCATTTGGACTTGACTGTATTTACTGCATAGATAGAGCAGCACAGTGGTGGAAATGTAGACATTTGTATTAGAGCTGGCAGTTATATCCTTTCTGGAGATTTGGTAAAATTCATAGAACCATATAGGAAGGTGCTGCAGCTGTTAAAGGGTACCTCTCATCAAATAAACTTTTGATATATTTTAGATTAATGAATGTTGAATAACTTTCCAATAGCATGTTAATGAAAAATATGCTTCTTTCTATTGTATTTTTCCCGATCAGTCCTGTCAGCAAGCATTTCTGACTCGTGCTGGAGTCCTAAACACTCAGAGCTGCCAGCCTGCTTTGTTCACAGCCAAACAGGCTGTGAACAAAGCAGGCTGGCAGCTCTGAGTGTTCTCCTTTGTGAACAAAGCAGACTGGCAGCTCGTAGTGTTTAGGACTCCAGCATGAGTCTGAAATGCTTGCTGCCAGGACTGGTAGGGAGACCCCTAGTGGACTAAAGAAGCATATTTTTTTAATAACATGCAATTGTACAGTTATTCTGCATACATTAATCTATAATATATCAAACGTTTTTTGGATGAGAGGTACCCTTTAAGTAGTTGGGTACAAACTATTTCAGAGAAAGATAGTGCGTGCAATTGCTAATTTAGGGACTGTTTATGCATAGTACCTGCGAAAATAAAGCCCTGTATTGAGGGCTGTTTTACTTCACAGATCTAGTATATCTAGTAATCATACTTATAAGAGAAACAAAATGTGGTAAGCTTTACAGTGTGCAGACATGTTTTTCCTATTTAAAGGGAACCTGTCAGCAGATATTTGGTTATTTAAAGGGGTATTCTGGGCAAAAACATTTTATCACCTATCCAAAGATTCCCCCCCCCCCCTGCGATCTCTTTCCAGCACCCGCATGCGGGGCTGCGTCTCCAGTTTCGGAAACCTCCGATTTTCTGGAACTGGAGACATGACGTAACACCACGCCCACTCATGACATCATGCCACGCCCCCTTCATTCATGTATAAGGGAGGCCTCTATGCCTCCTCCCATAGACTTGCATTGAGGGGGCGGGGTGTAACATTACGAGGGGACGGGGGCATGCAATCACGAGTCCCCCGCTCCGGCTCTAAGCGTTCGGAACATTTTGTTCTGACCGCCGAGCAGCGGAGTACCCCTTTAATAAGGATGCCGTCACATATATCCGGTGATCTCTGTGACTGGCAACAGCTGATGTGGTGACAACTGGTGACAAAATGCATCAGTTGTTTATGGGTCCGGCGCCCAGTTATTTCTGCAGACCAGATGTGTCGAGCGATCAAGCGCCCGAGGCAACGGATAAATGTAAAATGTAAAATCAGTTTCCTCTGACACATTTTTACTTTGTCAGAGGGAATATGAGCCGGATCACTGGACATATGTGATGGTGCCCTAAACAAAATTTTGCTGACAGCTTCCCTTTAAACCCCACCCACAAGTACAGGCCCTGCCCCATAATGACAGCCAATGTGCCTCCGGTAGTAAACAATTTTTTTTTAATCAACTGGTGCCAGAAAGTGAAACAGATATGTAAATTACTTCTATTTAAAAATCTTAATACTTCCAGTACTTATCAGCTGTTGTATGCTCCACAGGAAGTTCTTTTCTTTTAGAATGTCTTTTCTGTCTGGCCACAGTGCTCTCTGCTGACACCTCTGTCCATGTCAAGAACTGTCCAGAGTAGGAGCAAATCCCCATAGCAAACCTCTCCTGCTCTGGACAGTTCCTGACATGGAAAGAGGTGTCAGCAGAGAGCACTGTGGTCAGACAGAAAGGAAATTCAAAAAGAAAAGAACTTCCTCTGTATTATACAGCAGCTGATAAGTACTGGAAGGATTAAGATTTTTTAATAGAAGTAATTTACAAATCTATTTAACTTTCTGGCACCAGTTGCTTAAAAAAAAAAAAAAAAAAAAATAGTTTTCCACCAGAGTACCCCTTTAACTGTTAAAGTTACACTATTAACAGTGCCAAAAGTCTTTGTGGAAGAAAGCAGCCATGTTTTTCTACCCC
Source organism: Hyla sarda (assembly GCF_029499605.1). Classification (NCBI taxonomy): domain Eukaryota; kingdom Metazoa; phylum Chordata; class Amphibia; order Anura; family Hylidae; genus Hyla; species Hyla sarda. The sequence continues at coordinate 24,815,897 of NC_079198.1, read as the reverse complement.
TGTGCAACTTCTCTACAGTGTTATTTTTGGAATGTTTTGTCTCGAGTCTCAGCCATCACAAAAAAATGCTTGCAGGGAAATCCCAAGTGCCCTGCAAGAATTATCCATAACACATACCTGCTGTTTATGGCAGCAATTTTGGTGACAGCATTTTTCACATGACCACATTCCAAGAATCAGAACTTTTACATTTTTCCACCATCTTTTTTTGTAAGCCAAGTTATGTTTTTTTTTTTTAATTTAAAGGGGTACTCCGGTGGAAAACTTTTTTTTTTTCTATCAACTGGTGCCAGAAAGTTAAACAGATTTGTAAATTACTTCTATTAAAAAATCTTAATCCTTCCAGTACTCATTAGCTGCTAAATACTACAGAGGAAATTACCGTATTTTCTTTTTGGAACACAGAGCTCTCTGCTGACATCATGACCACAGTGCTCTCTGCTTGTGGTATGAATGACATGTTCATTTTAATGTTATTTTAGTATGCCAGAATAATAATGAGATATCACATTTACATATATTTAGTTACGTTTTACTTAGCATCCCCATATTCTATAACTTTTTTATTTTTATATCATACTTGTGTGAAGACTTGTTTTTTTGCGAGGCAAGCTGTAGTTGTATTGAAAAATTTTGGGAAATCCCATTTATGCTCTTTTTTATATATTTTGTAAAAAATATTTTACTTATACTTTTTATCCATTTGGGGTCTTTATCACCTGTACAATACACAAGTATTTCAGTTCACTGGGCACAGGGCTGTGACCTTAAAGGGTACCTCTCATCAAATAAACTTGTGATATATTTTAGATTAATGAATGTTGAATAACTTTCCAATAGCATGTTAATGAAAAATATGCTTCTTTCTATTGTATTTTTCCTGATCAGTCCTGTCAGCGAGCATTTCTGACTCATGCTGGAGTCCTAAACACTCAGAGCTGCCAGCCTGCTTTGTTCACAGCCAAACAGGCTGTGAACAAAGCAGGCTGGCAGCTCTGAGTGTTCTCCTTTGTGAACAAAGCAGACTGGCAGCTCGTAGTGTTTAGGACTCCAGCATGAGTCTGAAATGCTTGATGCCAGGACTGGTAGGGAGACCCCTAGTGGTCATTTCTTCAAAGGGGAAAATTAAATAGAAAGAAGCATATTTTTTAAAACATGCAATTGTAAAGTTATTCTGCACACATTAATCTATAATATATCAAAAGTTTTTTTGATGAGAGGTACCCTTTAACCCTATGCACCCTGTGATCCGGTCAGGTGACATAGGGTGGCCCAGTTTCAGCCTGGCAGCCGACTGCGCCCGTCACCATTGACGGCTATGCAGTACTCGCGGACTTCCGCGCTAAGAATGAACATGTTCTTTCTTTGAGCGGAACAATTTTAGCGGCGGAATTGCTGAAATTCCACAGTGTGAACGGGTCTCGCGGAAGACCCATTTACATTAATGCTAAATTCACACCGTGGAATTCCGTAGTGTGAACATACCCTAATGCTGATCTATTATGGGGCACATGTGCTTTGGGGCCCCCTTCGGGTATGTTCACACTACGTAATTAGCGCAGAATTCCGCTCGCTGAATTGCGCATCGGAATTCCAACTGCTAACATTAGTGTGAATGGGTCTTCCGCGGACTCGTTCACACTGCGGAATTTAAGAACATGCCATCAATGGTGATAGTAGGTGCTGCCCGGTCTGCAAGTGGAGATTCCGTTCAAAATGCATAGTGTGAACATACCCTTGGACACCAGGGCCTCTGTGCGACTGCTACCTCTGTACCTACTATAGCTACGCCCCGGCACCTAGGGGTTTGAATAGCCGGGATCAGCGTTATTTCCAATCCTGGCCGCTCACTGTGTGTGTCAAGTGTAGTTAACAGCCGGCACCCACTGTGTATGGAGCGGAATCAGCTCTTGAGCCCACTCCATACTTCCTAACCTGACATTTGACCTACGTGTAGGTCAAATGTCAGGAAGGGGTTAAGAAATTGCAAGTTATGCACGTTCCTAAATGCATGAACCAAAACCAGGCTTGACTTTTATTGTGTCTCATCAAATATTTTCTTTCCACGTCACTAAAATAAAATAAATGAAAAGCAAACAAACTGATTCATCACCAGAGGAAGCGCTATCCGTTGTGAATAAACACTTTTATGTTAGGAAATCCCCAAAATGAATTTATTATAATTTAACAAGTTGTTACGTCCAATTAGTCATAAGAAACAGTCCACAAGCTTGTCTTCAGACTATCTGACATAGTTCAGCTGAGCTACTATAGTGCAGTGGGAAAGTTAAAGGGGTATTCCAGGAAAAAAACTTTTTTATATATATCAACTGGCTCCAGAAAGTTAAACAGATTTGTAAATTACTTCTATTAAAAAATCTTAATCCTTTCAGTACTTAGGAGCTTCTGAAGTTAAGGTTGTTCTTTTCTGTCTAAATCCTCTCTGATGACACGTGTCTCGGGAAACGCCCAGTTTAGAAGAGGTTTGCTATGGAGATTTGCTTCTAAACTGGGCATTTCCCGAGACAGGTGTCATCAGAGAGATTTAGACAGAAAAGAACAACCTTAACTTCAGAAGCTCATAAGTACTGAAAGGATTAAGATTTTTAAATAGAAGTAATTTACAAATCTGTTTAACTTTCTGGAGCCAGTTGATATATAAAAAAAAAGTTTTTTCCTTGAATACCCCTTTAATATTTCCTATACATAAGATTAAAGGAGAAGTATCATGTAAAAAAAACTTAGCCCCTATCCAAAGGATAGGGGATATGTTTTAGATCGTGGGGGAGGGGGGGGGGTCTGAGTGCTTGGGCCCCCGTGATCTCCTGTTTAGAGCCCCGGTTCTCCTTAATAGCGGCGCGTCATGACCCCCGCCCAAAGCGGGGGCTGCCACGCCCCCTCCATATAGCTCTATGGGAGAGCCGTTCTGCAATCTTTGGCTCTTCCATAGAGGTATATGGAGGGGGCGTGGCGGCCCCCGCTTTGGGCGGGGGTCGTGACGCGCTGCTGTTAAGGAGAACCGGGGCTCTAAACAGGAGATCGCAGGGGACCCCAGCGCTCGGACCCCCTACGATCTAAAACTTCTCCCCTATCCTTTGGATAGGGGATACGTTTTTTTTTTTACATGATACTTCTTCTCTAATGTATAACGTCTAAGTATGCTCTGTACATTTCCATTTAACACATTGGGGGAGAAATGTGACAATTACCCTACAGCGCCGCAACAGGGCAAATGGGGTATTACACGGTTAAAGGAGAACTCCAGAATAGAAAAATTGTCCTCCATACTGCTGGCAGTAAAAAAAATAAAGAGATACAACTACATACCTTCCTTCGCTCCCCCGGTAACCCACTCTGGCTTCTGCCGCGATCCTCTTCCTGGTTGCCAGCGAGTCATACTGCACTCAGCCAATCACCGGCCGCAGCGAAGTCCCGACTTGGCCGGCGATAGGCTGAGCGGCAGCGTGACGTTTTCGGCCCCGGCACCTGGTGCCGGGGCCGAAAATGTCACACTGCCGCTCAGCCTATGGCCGGCCGAGTCGGGACTTCGCTGCGGCCGGTGATTGGCTGAGTGCAGTATGACTCGCGGACCACCGGCAACCAGGAAGAGGATCGTGGCGGAGACCAGAGTGGTTTACCGGTGGCATCGGGGGAGCGAAGGAAGGTATGTACATCTTTATTGTTTTTTTACTGCCGGCAGTATGGAGGCCGATTTTTCTATTCTGGAGTTCTCCTTTAAGCTGCAAGGATTACAGATGATTTTTTTTTATGGGGACCCTTCTAAAAAAAATTGTCCAAAGTGAACGTCTGGAGCCATTTTAGCAAACGAGAATGGAAACAGCATCTTTTGCATATCTGGCTCCGAGCTGATGGTGGCAGCAGAAGTTAGTGCAGAGTAGAGATGAGCGAACTTACAGTAAATTCGATTCGTCACGAACTTCTCGGCTCGGCAGTTGATGACTTTTCCTGCATAAATTAGTTCAGCTTTCCCGTGCTCCGGTGGAATGAATCCACCTTTTCCAGCCCACCGGAGCACCTGAAGGCTGAACTAATTTACGCAGGAAAAGTCATCAACTGCTGAGCCGAGAAGTTTGTGACGAATCGAATTTACTGTAAGTTCGCTCATCTCTAGTGCAGAGCAATAAGGGAGACCATGCTGCCATGTACAGTGTAGTTCATCCATTAGGATAGGTCCTTTATATAATGCAAATACAGGTTATGTACAGCTTGCCCTTTACATTGCTTCAGTAAAATAAATCTCTGAGTTCACGTCTCAGTAATGTTGAGCTTAGCCGGCTGCTGCTGTTATCTCAGCAATAAATGAATTAAATTCCCCTAAATCCATTTGCTAAGTGGATTATGCTGCAATAATAGCAATGTTCTTTCCCGTTAACACTTTATATGACTTAGAATAAATTCTTTTTCTTTATGATTCCATGAAATATAGTTCTGTCTCACATCAATGGGTTCATTCGTGGTTGCGCATGGATCATTAGCGAGGATAGTCATGATGTAGAAGTGGAAATTTTTTACTGACGTGGATAATCTACAGCAGGGGTTATGGATAAGGCTGCAAATGATGCACCTGCTCTGATCCCCTGACGGTGAGCCCCCTGGAGGTAGCTCCATTTTTAACTGTGTGCACATTGGACAGTTAAAGGGGTACTCCAGGGAAAAAACTTTTTTTTTTTATATATCAACTGGCTCCAGAAAGTTAAACAGATTTGTAAATTACTTCTATTAAAAAATCTTAATCCTTTCAGTACTTATGAGCTTCTGAAGTTAAGGTTGTTCTTTTCTGTCTAAGTGTTCTCTGATGACACGTGTCTTGGGAACCGCCCAGTTTAGAAGCAAATCCCCATAGCAAACCTTTTCTAAACTGGGCGGTTCCCGAGACACGTGTCATAAGAGAGCACTTAGGCAGAAAAGAACAACCTTAACTTCAGAAGCTCATAAGTACTGAAAGGATTAAGATTTTTTAATAGAAGTAATTTACAAATCTGTTAAACTTTCTGGAGCCAGTTGATATATAAAAAAAAAAAGTTTTTTCCCTGGATAACCCCTTTAACTGTCCAATGTGCACACAGTTAAAAATGGAGCTACCTCCAGGGGGCTCACCGTCAGGGGATCAGAGCAGGTGCATCATTTGCAGCCTTATCCATAACCCCTGCTGTAGATTATCCACGTCAGTAAAAAATTTCCACTTCTACATCATGACTATCCTCGCTAATGATCCATGCGCAACCACGAATGAACCCATTGATGTGAGACATGGAATACCCCATTAAAGTGTAGCTGTCATATCACAGAAAAAAACAATAATGCTGATATATGTTACTCACTAGGTCATTCAGATGCTTTACATGTACTATTTTTTGTGTCTAACTTCTGTATTTGGCTCACAAAGCCCTTTGTTCTGATATTCACTCATTCTGACATTTACTTCTCAGGAAGGGGTGTGTCCAAGTCAAGTATTGAGCCCGCCCTCATTCACCATGCATTCACTTTCTCCCTGAGTCTGCTGTGCTGTGCTGGGTCCCTTCATCCAATCACTGCAGGCTGCTCTGTAACACGCCCCTCTCAGTTTTCATGCTGGAGTCTGATAGGACAGAAGTGTGCACAATGAGGTGCTAGTCCCTCCTTCAGTTCCTGGACATGCAGGATTATGTTCTAATGATATGAGGACCGCTAGTGATCTTTGTTATAAGCCATGATTTCTATAAAAAGGAGATAACAATTTTTTAGGAAGTATATTAGAAAGTTTTATGTTTTGCCAAGATGTACAACATATAAAATGTTTTAGATTCTGACAGTGCCCATTTAAAGGGGTACTCCCGTGGAAACCTTTTTTTTTTTTTTTTAAATCAACTGGTGCCAGAAAGTTAAACAGATTTGTAAATCAATAAATCAAAAAATGCTTAGGCGCTTCTCTATGGTATGTGGCCGTTGCTCACTAGCTGCTACGTTTAGTATGATTCCCTATATGTCACACTGATATAACACAAGAGGGGATTGGTTCAATCTCTCTTGCTTATAAAGAACTAAAGACTTTTATAACCAGCGCTTAATGAGGCTTCAAAGGTTGTGAGTATACAATGTACAGGAATTGTTACTCACACATATCTTCTTTGTAGCGAGTGTGTCTTTATATCTTGCTATGTCCCGCAGATCCTGGGTACACGGCTTTCTCTATATGCGGATACACTGTCTCGAATGTATCCGAAAAGTTTCCGGGTACGGAGTAGTTGGTGGTGTGATCCGGATGCTGTCCAAAAGGTTCCGATGATAACTGTAAAATGCAGGTATTATAGAGGGGACGTAGCACAATAGGGAGAGGGTCCCGGCCGGTGGCGTCTCTACCCCGCTAGTTCCCGCCGGCGTGTGGAATTCCGCTCTGTCTGAGTGACGTCACTATAGGGCACCGTAAGGGACAAAGGAGAATACCTCTGAAGCTTTTTGGAAGCTGACGGCTTCCTTCCTCAGGGATTTGTAAATCACTTCTATTAAAAAATCGTAATCCTTCCAGTACTTTTTAGGGGCTGTATACTAAAGAGAAATCCCAAAAAGAAATGCATTTCCTCTGATGTCATGACCACAGTGCTCTCTGATGACCTCTGCTGTCCATTTTAGGAACTGTCCAGAGCAGCATATGTTTGCTATGGGGATTTTGTCCTACTCTGGACAATTCCTAAAATGGACAGCAGAGGTCAGCAGAGAGCACTGTGGTCATGACATCAGAGGAAAATGCATTTCTTTTTTGAATTTCTCTTTAGTATACAGCCCCTAAAAAGTACTGGAAGGATTAAGATTTTTTTAATAGAAGTGATTTACAAATCTGTTTAACTTTCTGGCACCAGTTGATTTAAAAAAAATATAATAGTTTTCCACAGTAGTACCCCTTTAATGAGAATTTGACACTCAGTTCACCCGCACTAAACCAAATATACTGGGTTATAGTGCAGGTAAATAGCCTAAGAAAGAGGGGTCACTTACTTAAATCCATTCAGTATATGCAGAGTTCTGGCACTGTAATCTATAGCTGCATTGTGTTCCAGCACACAATAGAGGCAGGGAGCCATCTCACCCAGCTCCCCTGCCTCCTCCATATTCACTGTCTGCCCCGTCCTCTGCATTACTATGCTAAAGAATGCTTCTCTCTGTACGCTCACCTGGGGCCTTCATTAGCATAATAATAACAGGGGCAAGGCAGACGGAGAATGTGAAGGAGGCAGGGGAGCTATGTTCATTAAAGGGGTATTCCAGGCAAAAACTTTTTTATATATATCAACTGGCTCCAGAAAGTTAAACAGATTTGTAAATTACTTCTATTAAAAAATCTTAATCCTTCCAATAGTTATTAGCTTCTGAAGTTTTCTGTCTAACTGCTCAATGATGATGTCACGTCACGGGAGCTGTGCATGATGGGAGAATATCCCCATAGGAGCTGGACAGCTCCCGGGACTTGAGTCATCAGAAAGCAGTTAGACAGAGAACAGCAACTCAACTTCAGAAGCTAATAACTATTGGAAGGATTAAGATTTTTTAATAGAAGTAATTTACAAATCTGTTTAACTTTCCGGAGCCAGTTGATATATAAAAAAAAGTTTTTGCCTGGAATACCCCTTTAAGGTAGGGTCACACATGCCGTATTTTGCAGCTTATTTTCGCCAGCTGATTTTGCCACCCATTGACTTCAATAGGTAGGAAAATACGCAGCAGCAAATACGCAGCATTATACGGCATGTGTGAACCTACCCTAAATGTCTCAGGTATATGTGTATTTAGTAAATCCATTTAGGCCCTAAATAAAGGTTCTGCACACAGTTATCTATACATGACCGATATATAACAAACCACATCAGTGAAAGGTTTATTATAGCAGCGCATTCTTACATTAAGTACATAGCAAACAATGCCAGTCATCAAACCAGTGAACTGTTCCATGGAGGGATCACTTATCTTGTTTGCTATAGGAAAATTAGCCCTAAAAAAAGCCTAAAGGATAAGGAAATGCATAGAAACCATAGTCATTTGTATCCATGTACATGTAAAATCACACAAACAGGATGTATGCACTAGAGCTGATATATAGTTACTGTAAAGCAGATCTTGTGATTATGGTCACTCAGATGGGTTTGTATTTTATAGGATTTCTATTTATGGGGGGACTTTTTTTTTTTTATTTACCTATTTTTTTTTTTACCTATTTTTTACCATTTTTGCTCTAGATCAGTGGAGCAGCTATCACATTGATTCTTTTGGTCTTTTTCTGCACTGTATTTATTATTTTGTAATCTTTCAGCAGTATAATATATTGTGCCTTGGAGTATAAATCACTGTTTCCCAACCAGAGTGACTCCAGCTGTTGCAAAACTACAACTCCCAGCATGCCCGGACAGCCAAAGGCTGTCCGGGCAAGCTGGGAGTTGTAGTTTTGCAACAGCTGGAGTCACTCTGGTTGGGAAACAGTGATCGATACTATGAGGCACAATATATTATACTGCTAAAAGATTACTAAATAATAAATACAGTGCAGAAAAATGAGATAATGTGGGTTATAGCGGTCGGATCCCCCGCAATCCAGCACTCCATTCATCTCTATGGAAGGGCTGGAGATATATTGTCCTACACTGCAGAACCCCTTTAAACTAAACTAAACAAAACATTTTTAACCTCTCTGTTAAAAACTGAAAAAAACACAGCCTGAGAAGACACCAAAAACAGGGTAAAAAATTTAATAATTGACTTGGATTATGAAAAAAAAGAAAAGAAAACCGCACGTAAAATATGGAAAATGAGCTGAAAGTGATGGATTGGTCAAAAAATAGCTAAACTTTAGCGCATGTTTAGTGCATGCCATTAATAAATAGAGTGAAATGTATTTTTTCAATTTTTTTTTATAAACCAGTTTTTAAAGGTGTACTCCGGCGCTTAGACATCTTATTCCCTATCCAAAAGATAGGGCATAAGATGCCTGATCACGGGGGTCCCGCCGCTGGGGACCCCCGTGATCTTGCATGCCGCACCCCGTTAGAATCAGTCTGATTACTGTCGATCACGGGGATGGAGCATTGTGACGTCACGGCTCCACCCCCGTGTGACATCACGCTCCTCCCCCTCAATGCAAGCCTATGGGAGGGGGCGTGACAGCGCCGGAGTAGCCCTTTAAAGGGAAATGTTTAAAGGGATCACTCACTACCCCACGCCACTGCTCCTGTCCACTCCCCTTCATGTGTATCGGAATTAGGAAATAAAGAGAATTGTTATTCAAGCAAGTTACCGGGTGAGTGCTCCATTCTTTTCATTTTATATGAGTTGGAATATTGCTATGTCCTATGTTGAGCACGGAAGAGGTTCTGCTTAATACGTTGCCAGAGAAGCTACAGATGGTCCAGTGTATTGAGTGGCAGTGGTGCCAAGGTATTCTGATTGGCTGACAATAATACATAATACATAATTTTGATTGATTTACAATCGATTTTATTTAGCTTATTTTACTCACTGGTAATGATATAAATGACCTATCAACCTTAAAGACCACTCAAAAACGGACCATATATAAAAATAGGTAATCTTTCATAATAAAGATTACCTATTTTTATATATGGTCCGTTTTTGAGTGGTCTTTAAGGTTGATAGGTTATTTAAAGGAGAACTCCAGAATATAAAAATTTTCCCCCATACTGTCAGCAGTAAAAAAATTAAGAAGTACATACCTTCCTTCGCTCCCCCGGGGCCTCCGGTAACCAGCTACGGTCCCTGCCCCGATCCTCTTCCTGGTTGCTGGCGGTCGGCGAGTCATACTACGCTCAGCCAATCACCGGCCGGCGATAGGCTGAGAGGCAGTGTGAGAACGCTTCAAGACACACAATTCTTCACTACACCGTCACACTGCCGCTCAGCCTATCGCCGGCCTAGTCGGGACTTCGCTGCGGCCGGTGATTGGCTGAGTGCAGTATGACTCGCCGACCACCAGCAACCAGGAAGAGGATCGCGGCGGAGACCTGAGCCGGTTACCGGAGGCCCCGAGGGAGCGAAGGAAGGTATGCACATCTTTATTTTTTTACTGCCGGCAGTATGGGGGACAATTTTTATATTCTGGAGTTCTCCTTTAATTTAGTGGTTTTAAGCACCACAGGACCTAATAATTTGGTTTACATTGGATGTATCCCTTCTTTATGTTGGTGGTCACTGGTAATGATATTACAGAGATCGGTACACATTTTTAACTTTCCTTCCTTACCATAAAAACATCAAAGGAGGATAGGTACTCCAGGATAGGTACAAAAAAAAGAAAGGAATTTTGACACATTAAGTCCCGACACCAGGAAGAAGACCGATGCCAATGCTTAATACAACAGAGATCCAGCCAATCACAGGCCGAGGCGGGACATGACTGCGGACAGAGATTGCTGAGCCACGGTATGATGTATTAACCACAGGGAACCTGGAAGAGGAGCCAACCAAGGGACCCCATTGGGACAACAGAGGTACCGGGGAACCGATGGGAGTTACGTAGATGTTTATTTTTTTTGTACCTGGCAGGATGGTAATTTTGCTGAAACAACCCGCTATCCCAGAATACTCCTTTAAGCCATTTTGTAGCTATAATAGTTTCAAAGCCAGTGGTGCAATACGATAATGCATAGTGATATAAACTGGATTAAAAGATCTGAGTTATAAATAGTAACAGGGATGCATTTCTATAATGTTATATATTCTTATTTGAAACCTAACTAGAAAAAAAAGCCAACAATTTCCTCCCTTTCACTGATGTCACCACTAATCTATGCCAGTATGTTTCCTTACAATGAGAAAAACTGGTAAAGGTGAACCAAAGTGGAAGGGACTTATGGGTGTCTGGGTGAAGAGAAAGAAGCCCAATAAGAGCTAATATGGCTGGTGGTATCCCATACTGATGGCAAAATTAAAGGGGTACTCCGGTGGAAAACACATTTTTTAAAATATACTGGTGCCAGAAAGTTAAACAGATTTGTAAATGACTTCTATTTATCCTTCCAGTACTTACCAGTTGCTGTATGCTCCACAGGAAGTTCTTTTCTTTCTGGAGTTCTTTTCTGTCTGACCACAGTGCTCTCTGCTGACACCTCCATCCATGCCAGGAACTGTCCAGAGCAGGAGAGGTTTTCTATGGGGATTTGCTTGTACTCTGGACAGTTCCTGATGCGGACAGAGGTGTCAGCAGAGAGCACTGTGGTCAGACAGAAAAGAACTTCAGAAAGAAATACAACTTCCTCTGTAGTATACAGCAGATGATACGTACTGGAAGGATTAAGATTTTTAAATAAAAGTAATTTACAAATCTGTTTCACTTTATGGCACCAGTTGATTTGAAAAATTTGTTTTACACCGGAGTACCTCTTTAAGTTGATAATTTTTTTGAAGGCCCACGAATGACTGCATAAATATTCCCTTGGCAGAAAAATGCTTCTCGGCCCCTACCCTGGTGAAACGTAATAGCAATGACCTAAAACCATATGATGCCAGGAGGAGTCATCAGGATTTGGTGTCAGCAAGGTCTATCCCTGTGCTGGGAACATGTCCAATTTGTAATGCAGCGTGCATTGTGCAGTCAGTAATGTTTATACAAGTGATGGTAATAAGTTTATAAACTCCAGTAAATGTTGTTGGAAGAATAAACCGCAATGTCATTCTGTATAATTGGTGAATATGAAGATCATTTATAGGAGATCAGAGGCACCATCTTAGCACAACTGTCTACAACCAAGCCGTCTGTGGCTGTCAAGTGTAATACAATCTACTTACTGGTCTGGCACAATTTTATATATACCCCCCCAATATATGCTTATTATGGATGACACTCATAGCATCTGTCTTAGATAGGATCCGATGCTTTAAAATAGAACCTTACGAGTAGTGTATATATTTTTTTTAATGGATCCTGCTCTATGGAATAGCTCAGAGGTTTGCGCTACTCTGCCCGACTGGAGATCTTTGTCATGTGATAAGGGTCTATGGACACCTCTGCTGAATGCGTTGGAATATTTCCCCCAAATGTATAACAACAATGTGTTGTAATAAGAGCTTAAAGGGGTACTCCTTTGGATAGTGGATAAGATGTCTGATCGCAGGGGTCCTGCCACTGAGGACACCCACAATCTCCCTGCTGCACCAAGCATTTTTTTAGAGCTTCAGGTGCAGTCCCGGAGGCTCGTGATGTCACGTCCCCTCAATGAAAGTCTGTGGGAAGGGGCGTGATGGCCGACTGTCTCTGTGGGAGTGCCCTCTTGTGCTCACTCACAGGCAGGTAATTTAAGGTGCCCGTGCCAAGACAGGAGCCTGGACGGCTACTATTTTTTGCACATGGTTCCGGCACACCTTAAGCCCAGAACCCAGTGTGCTGCAAAATCAGGGTACGTTGACACCGAGATAGGATGAAGACTAATAGTGGCAGATAATATAAGTTTGGATTTTTATTAAAACAATCATGAATTTTCAATAAGAATATACAGTAATGCAAACATTATTGATTAGCTTTACTTTGTATGATCTAAAATGTTTTAACTAATTAAAGTGCCTATTTGAATTGTTTAGATGTTGGCCAGTGCACCATAAGGACTGCTACCATATAGGCTGCCCATGTGGTTGCAGTAGTGGTGTTAGAGAGAGGACACAGCCTTTTTTGATCCTATCTCTTGGGTGACAAGAACCTGTGCTTAAACAGTACATGTGACCAAATAAAACTTTTAATATAGCGTTCCTTGTGCAATTAACAGACACTTAACAGACCCATTCACTTGCTTTTAAAATTATCAACATTAATATGTTTAAAATGTTATAGAAAAAAGGGCCACTATTTGTCTCTGTTCTGTTCCTGGCGATAATTTATACAGTGAGTTTAGTCTCCTGCCAGGCCGCAGGAGACCCCCCCCCCCCCTTTCTCCGCGCTGAGCTTGATTGACAGCTACACACACTGAAAGCTGCAAAGAGCCTTACTGAAACATGCACAGAGCCTAAGGTCTTCTATTCATCACAGTGCTGCAACCATGTGAGGGCGGAAGTGGTCCCACAGCAGGCTTCAGTGATGTCATACCTGCTGGGAAATGCCCACTTTCTCCTGCTGGGAGATTGCACTATGTGAGCAAGAAGAAAGGTATGATACACAGCTTTTTAAATCTCTGAATTTTTTTAAGGGTGGGTGGAGTGTTAAAAGTAGTTAATGAACATTGCATGGGTTAGTTTAGAAAAGTTTATTTGGTGACAGGTACTTTTTAAGGGTCAAGAATTTGGTAAAGGGAAAACACTAGGCCTTCTTTTCAGGATGACAAGAACCAGAAATTCTTACTTGTGCTTCTTGTATGTGCTAGGGCTGCTTCATTGTTGGTTCAAACACAATTTCTTGGCCCCATTGCAAATTTTAAAAGCCCTGAACTGTTAGGAATTACTTATCTTTGTTGAATGTAGGGAATAAAGCCATTAACCATTATATCAACCATAATGTTCTACAGTAGGAATGATCTGTAGATGTAGCACCTGCCTCTCCACTTACACCAGAAAGACAATATTTGAGCAGTCATTGAGGAGAAGGTGGCTTCCTCGTTCCTGGGGCTATTTTAACTGTTAATAAAAGCCCATCGAGACTATTTACTTGTGGAAACAGAAGAAGTTTGTTTATCTAAACCTGAAATCTCTTATAAGCTTTTTACCATTTGCTTTGGTGTTCCAGTGTGTTATGGATAATAGATATAAAATGAAGATCATTCTTCTAAAATGGAGGTTATATCCTGTATCATGCCCTGTGTGACCTTCCCCTTTTGGCACAGAGAAAATTTGATGCAATGCTTACGTAAAGTAGTCTGCTAACCAATTAGAATGCTTACACAATGTGCTATGCCCTACTGAAGGATATATCTTGTGTGTACGCTATACAATAAATCAGAGAACCATTTTGACCTAGTGTGTGTCAGTGTGAGTTTTTTCTCTCTGTGCACGTATTATCTAATTTAGCTCAGGACATCAACCTAGAGCGGTCACTTCAAATGCATCCAAAACAAATGTGCAGGCACCAGGGTTGTCCACTATCTGTAGATGTGTCCGTGGTTATTTATGAGGTTACTGCGATTCTAATTATCACCATTTTAACATTCTCAAAATATGGTGCTGCAGGGTCAGACTGATGCAATATACACCCAATGGGAGCCCAGGGATTGTTAGTTACCTTTGCATTAGCTTCTTAAAAAACTGATGGTAAATAATGTCCTAGCAATAACTATGCCACACGTTTCTATCATTTTCTGAACAAAATATTTAATGTGTATAAGTAATTTTTCTAACTTCTGACATTTTTCTTTACATTATGGCTGCACTTCCTGTTGTCAGTTTTGAAACTACTGTAAATTGTAACAGAATAGAAAATGTCAAGACAACCTTCACAATGACTCTTACTAAAATTCCAAGTGATTAGCTGAAATCGGTAAAACATTTGCTCTGTATCAGCTGAATCAAGGAAAATGTAGCATAATACGATATCCATTTATATGAACAGTCAACCAGGTCCGCATCTGTCATGAGGTGAGATCAGCATCTTGCCTCAGGTAGCAGATTGCAAGGTCCCTGAGGGAGTGCTGTTGCTGTACCGCTTATCCCTGACACCTGTAATTGAGTCAGTCCGTCACCAATTTTGCTGTCCTGCGTGAGGGTCAAGCTTATAAAAGAAAAAGTGTTGGACTGTCAGTCAATGACAGTCCAACAGATTTTCTCTTCCTCTCGGAGGCTATAAGTGCATATCAGTCACCATGTGTGTCCTGCAATACGTAGAAGAAGAGCAGAGGAACGACATACTGCAGAATTGTGATTTCAGAGGAAATGCAGGTATTTACTAAAACAGGCATGCTAGGAGAGCTAAGAGGACCTCTTTAAATGGGCACTCTCATTAAAACTAATTTCTGCTATTGCACTCCTTATGGTAAATAAAAAAAATCTTTCTAATGTACTTTATTTAAACAAACTTAAGTTTTCTATGTTTTCTTTGTGTTTAAAAAACCTGCCAATAGGTGTCTCCCTACTTGTCCAGAGCACATTCCTCCCTATCTCTTCACAGACTTTGTACTCCTACTGGCCTGGCAGAAGTCCAAAATCACGAAATGCAGTCTGAAGTGGTGAGGGGGGTGTGTGCAGCCTTATCCAATCATAGCTGATCTCACACTGAACTGCTCTGGGCTGTGTGTAGAAGAGTGAGGGAGAAAGTTCTTCCCTGTATGACTTCAGATGATGTCACGCCTGCTGGGTAACGCCCCTTCCCAGTCTTTTAATCTAGGCAGCAGAAGAAACAAAAACGGAACTTGTTCCAAGCTCCAGATCCCTTGAGGTAGTCAGTCTAACAGAGTAGACCAATTTCAATAAAAGATAACATTTATTCCAAGCATAAATCAACGCATTTCAGACCCGAAACGGGCCCTTCATCAGGACAGAATGCTTGATCAGCATTCTGTCCTGATGAAGGGCCCGTTTCGGGTCCGAAACTCGTTGATTTATGCTTGGAATAAATGTTATCTTTTATTGAAATTGGTCTACTCTGTTAGACTGACTACCTCAAGGGATCTGGAGCTTGGAACAAGTTCCGTTTTTGTTTCTTCTGCTGCCTATACCATTACCGGACCAGACGCTGCCTGGGATCGGGGGAATCAAGCTGCAGGATCCCACTCTATGATATATGCGATACCAGATGTTGTGCTCTGAGCGCAACACCACAGGGTGAGTGTTATTACCAGCATCTCCCTACCTGTGCCTAACGTACTTCACCAGGGGCGCTATTGTATTCCTTTTTTTTCTCTTTTTATCTCAGTCTTTGAATCTGACTGAGACTGAGCAGAAAATAAAGAGCAATATCAAGGTAGAAAACTAACAAATAATAAAAATAAAGGCAGGGGGTGGTTTTGGGGGCAGTGAACTGTGAGGATTATAAAATTTAACAAGATTATGAGAGGTACTCTTTAATGTTCAGTACAATAAAAAAAGAAATGTTAAAAATATAAGAAACTATTTGTAAAAAAATGAATGCAGAACATTATATTTCATTGTATGATTGCCCTTCTAACAATGTTACAGAGCACCAGATCTTCACGTCACACTACATATGTTCTTATTTTGATGGAAAAATGAAGTATATGATGACCCTTATCATTAAGTAGATAGCTTCTAGTGGACAACACATACATGTTGCAAAAAGAAATGGCCTGTTGCCTACACAACCTACCCACCATAGAAACAGCAAAGGGCACTATAAGAATAAATAAATCAATAATACTTGGAAGGTTATGTACACAAGTTTTACACTAGGGACATTTTATATCATTGTGATGTCCTACTTATCTTAGTTGTGTGGGCGACTGATGCACTTTACTCGTCCTCTCCAGTTTTCAGTTTGTTTTTCTTTTTAAGCTTCACAAGACGTAAGCCACTTGCTGGATGACTAATTTCTTAAGGTAATATACAGCGCATTAACAATGTTTTCAGACCCTTTGACAGGGCTCAAGTCCTGCAGGAATGCGTGGGAACTGGGTTCCTGTACTTTTTCCATAGCAGGAACACCGTTCCCATTAGCAGTACCAGCCCTTGAGTGGAAATCTCGGCCCTTAAAGGGGTACTCCACCCCTAGACATCTTATCCCCTATCCAAAGTTTAGGGGATAAGATGTTTGATGGGGACTCCCGCAATCTCGGCTGCAGCACCCCAGACATCTGGTGCATCGAGCGAAGTATGCTCTGTGCCGGATGACTGGCGATGCGGGGCGGAGGCGTCCATCATGCCCCCTCCCATAGACTTGAATTGAGGGGGTGTGGCCGTGATGGCACAAGTGGGAGTGGCCATGATGTCACAAGCCTTCGGCACTGCACCCGATGCTCTAAACGAACACCGGGTGCAGCAGGGAGATTACGGGGGTTCCCAGTGGCGGGACCCCTGTGATCAGACATCTTATCCCCTATCCTTTGGATAGGGATAAGATGCCTATGGGCAGAGTACCCCGTTAAGTTCCCACACTTTTTTTTCCCAGGATTGGACCCCTGCCCTTTGAGTTTTTTCACATTATGTTATGTTGCGACCTCATGCTAGAATGAATCAATCTGCACTTAATATCCCATAATGACAAAGTGAAAAAAGAATTAAAAAAAACTATTTCACAAATGTATTAAAAAAGGAAAAACTTAAATTTGGAATGACATTAGTCATTTTACCCAAAAATCTACGGTGAAACAGGAAAAAAATCAATGTGCGACAAAATTGATGAGAAAACACTATTTTGTAAGTTTTGGGGGCTTCCGTTTTTACGCAGTACATTTTTCGGCAAAAATTACACCTTATCTTTATTCTGTAGGTCCATACGGTTAAAATGATCCACTACTTATATAGGTTTGATTTTGTATCACTTCAGAAAAAAATCATAACTACATGCAGGAAAACGTATATGTTTAAAATTGTCATCTTCTGACCCTATAACCTTTTTATTTTTCTGTGTTCAGGGCGGTATGAGGGCTCATTTTTTGTGCCATGATCTGAAGTTTTTAGCGGTACCATTTTTGTTCTGATCAGACTTTTTGATCACTTTTTTTGTGGTATAAAAAGTGATCAAAATGCGCTATTTTGGACTTTGGAATTTTTTTACGCGTACGCCATTGAACGTGCGGTTTAAAAAGGGGTATATTTTTATAATTCGAACATTTCCGCAAGCGCGATACCACATATGTTTATTTTTATTTACACTGTGTTTTTTTTATTTTTGGAAATGCCGGGTGATTCAAACTTTTATTAGGGGAAGGGATAATTGAAAGGGTTAATGATTTTTTTTACACTTTTCTTATGCCATATTATAGCTCCTATAGGGGGGGCTATAACATTGCATGTACTGATCTTTTACACTGATCCATCTCCATAGGAATGGATCAATCAGTGTTTTCAGCGATTGAATGCTCAAGCCTGGATCTCAGGCTTGAAGCATTCATTCGGCGATCGGACAGCGCAGGAAAAGGTAAGAAGACCTCCTCCTGTGCTACAGCTGTTCGGGATGCCGCAATTATACCGCGGCGATCCCGAACAGCTCCCTGAGCTAACTGGGCACTTTTACTTTCGTTTTTAGCTGCGCGGCTCAGCTTTGAGCACGCGGCTAAAGGGTTAATAGCGCGCGGCACCGCGATCAGTGCTGCGCGCTGTTAGAGGCGGGTCCCGGCTTCACTATGACGACCGTGTGACCCCGCGTTATATCGCAGGACCGGGACCCAGGACGTACCCATACGTCCTGGGTCCTTAATAGGATATAAGGCCTCACAGCTGACAATTTATATCAGAGCAAAAACAAAGCCATGAGGTTGAAAAACTGCCGGTAGAGCTCAGACAGGATTGTGTGGAGGCAAAGATCTGGAGAAGGGTGCAAAATAATAATAATAAAGGCCAGTACAGAGAACTTTCTAGTGATCTTTTTATACCTAGGCCGGTAACCATGATGAGGGGCATCCTCTACATCTAGGAAAGAGGAAAGAAGGTTTCACCAGATGGGGATTCTTTACTGTAAGAGCAGTGAGACTATGGAACTCTCTGCCACATAATGATGTGAGGACTTAATAAACAAGTTCAAGGGGGGCCTGGATGTTTATTTTTTGAAAAATATAATTTTACAGGTTATGGATAGATTTATGTGGATAGAACGTTGATCCAGGGATTTATTCTGATGCCATATTGGAGTCGGGAAGAAATTTTTCCTTTGTAGTAGGGCAATTGGCATCAGCCTCATGTTTTTTTGTTTTTTTTTTGCCTTCCACTGTAGGGTTTTAGGACCCCTGTCTTTTTTCAATCTATTTTGTCAACCTCTTGTCTTTTCACAAATTTTGTATATGAAAGTTCTAAAGAGCAAAGTGGCCTCCATAATTCTTAAAAAGAAGAAGTGCGGATCAGACAAGACTTTTCCCAAGGGTAGAGTAGTAAATAGCTATCTAGTAAAGATGTACAAAATAATTTGTAACATTGTTATAACAAAGGGCTCTAATACACAGGGCAATTATTGGCCAAAAGGTTGATATCATCCAGTGTAATTGGGCCCCTAGAACTCAGTGTTATGATCTATCCTTCTGATACATAGCTAATAATAATTATATAGTTAAATCCATTTTACTGCAAATCTCTTTTGCATTGAAAATGAAATCTTCATGCCAGGGTCCACGTTGACTTGGGACAGTCTAAACTGCCTGGGGCGTGTAGGACGCCAGTCGGCGAGCAGGGTAGTCCCTTATCACAATTGACAGCTTATAAGTCTACAGGAAAGTACACAACATCCGAAACCAAAGCCAATGTTTGCAATGTACTGAATGCTGGGACATAAGACAGGTCACAATTCCAGTAATTCTTAGCCTCTGAACGAAATAAATTGGGAATCTCCTTAAGGCACAGACAGGAGGATATCACATTAATCCAAAACAGACAGTGAAGGAAAGGTTACAGACCTACCATTGTAGTGAATGCCATTTAGGATTCAACTATTAAGCTCAGGTCATCTTTTGTAGTAAGAAACATTTTAAGTGCAGCAGAACATCATCTCTTCAATATATTTTTTGTGTAAATCAATTAATAATAGGTCAAAAAAGCTTCATTACGTAGCCCTATGGGTTTGTATACACATGTCCCCGCTCCGCACTGATATTTGTCCTTGTTAGAATTTTGAGAAAAAGGAAAAAAAAGTTTGTACTTTCAGCTCACCATTTGCCAGAATATAAAGGGAGAAGATGTCCATTTGCAGGGAGCACAGGAAAGAAGAGCCAAGCCATATACTTGGTTGATACAATCCAATACGAAAAGACAGGGGTTCCAGCTCAACCAAAAAATAGTTAAAAATAGGTAACTTTATTTCATATCATATTAAATAGATGATGAAAGGAAAACACACATAACAAAAAAGTGCTCTAGTGAGTTAAAAATCCATGTCCACCGACGCGTTTCAAACAAATATGTTCTTAATCATGGCATATGGTCTACTCACTTGTTAGAATTGTTACTGAGGAAAATACGAGCCAACCCTGTTATCAAAAGCCACACTACCGGGAACACATAAATTAAAATAACTGCTTATCAGATGTCCTCTTGTTCATCATCACCAATCTGAATATTTCTGAATATTTCCTGTCAGAATTTTGTAAATTCAACATATAGAGAATTTTAAAGTTAATTTTAAGTAGTCTAAGGAACTAAATGTGTCGCTCCCCCAACACCTTCAGTGTTCTAATTTCCCTCAATAGATGGTCCAGGGGCCTTTACAAATGGTTTGGTCTGTTGAACCTTTTTTTAAAGTACTTACAAGTAGAAATCCCCATCTAACATCCAGACAGTTTTTCAGGTCACTCTGTAAATTCACGTGAGCCCAAAATGGGTAAAATATCTTATTTTATCTTCTTCCTTTTCAAGAACAAGTGTGGAATGGATTTACCAGACTTACATTAGGACTATAATGTTTTCCTCTCAGAGGCCTGGACTAGTGCAGCCATGTCTCTGATGCCACTTCAATTACTCCCATAGACCCATATAAAACCCGGCCAGGCGGCCACCATTGGCCCCACTCTCTCAACTTGTCTTAGGCTGGGTTCACATCACGTTTTCTCCCATACGGGAGCGCATACGGCCGGGGGAAGCGAAAACCTCGCCCTCCCATATGCTTTCGTATGTGCTCCCATATGTAATTCATTTCAATGAGCCGGCCGGAGTGGAACGTTCGGTCCGGTCGGCTCATTTTTGCGCTGTATGCGCTTTTTCCCCCGACCTAAAACTGTGGTCAACCACGGTTTTAGGTCCGGTTGTAAAAGCGCATACGGTGCAAAAATGAGCCGACCGGACCGAACGTTTCACTCCGGCCGGCTCATTGAAATTAATTACATACGGGAGCGCATACAAAAGCATATGGGAGCGCGAGGTTTTAGCTCCCCCCTGCTGTATGCGCTCCAGTATGGGAGAAAACGTCATGTCAACCCAACCTAAGACTGGTTTCCAGGGATTTCATGTAATTCCTCTCTGAAGATTGGTGACTCTCGCTGACTGAACTGTCAAATACTGTGGATCTCAGACCATGGTTGAATTGGAGATCACTATAGACTTTCCACTTTATACCATCCCTTCCTCTACCCATGAGATCCCAAACCCTGTTTGGAAGGCATTAATGGGTGCAGGTCCCATTCCTTACTTCCTCTAAAGGGGTACTCCACTGCCGCAGCATCTGGAACATTTTGTTCCGAACACTGGGTGCGGGCTGCTGGGGTCATGACGTCACAGCCACGCCACTCATGACGCCACATCACGCCACTCAATGCAAGTCTATGGGAGGGGGCAACGCCCCCTCCCATGGACTTGCATTGAGGGGGAGTGGCAGTGACATCACAAGGGGCATGGCCATTAGAGATGAGCGAACTTACAGTAAATTCGATTCGTCACGAACTTCTCGGCTCGGCAGTTGATGACTTTCCTACATAAATGAGTTCAGCTTTCAGGTGCTCCGGTGGGCTGGAAAAGGTGGATACAGTCCTAGGAGACTCTTTCCCAGGAATATATCCACCTTTTCCAGTCCACCGGAGCACCTGAAGGCTGAACTAATTTACGCAGGAAAAGTCATCAACTGCTGAGCCGAGAAGTTCGTGACAAATCGAATTTACTGTAAGTTCGCTCATCTCTAATGACCATGATGCCCGGACTCAGCGTTTGGTACCAACTTTTCTGAACACTGGGGCTGTGGAGTACCCCTTTAAATCCTTACTGATCTCTCCTCCTCATGAGTTTAAACTTGCATATCTGATCCAATAGGAATATGATTTTGGCCTTTCTATATTCTATTGCCAGCAAGTTACAAAAAGTGGGTTATAAACTACAAAAATATAATAGATTAACCCAGAATTTCCTAAGTGCTTAGAAATATGATTTGTACACTAGTTGTACACTATGGGGAATTTCTGGAATTTAGTTTTTGGCCCAATCGGATACTGACTGATTAACTTACTGAATTTATGAACAACCTTATTTATAAGTGATGTCCTATGAATACAAAAAAATCTGATCCTTCCACGTGCAATTGTCTTTTTTCCTGACTGCACCCATGACGTGCTTCCGCTTGTTACCTCTATAACACTGAATAACATGTTGAGGTGCAGACAGTCACGTACAATATTTTGCCCTGTATAATCACTCATCATTGAAGTATCAACTTACAAGGAGTAATGACCTATCGTTATAAAAAATGTGATCCATCAGGCATGGCTGGGTTTCCCACCTTACATTCATGTTACCTCCCTTGGGATACTACCCTTTTTCGTCTTTTCAATGGAAATAAAAAAAAATAAAAAAAATTTAAGACAAACAAAACTTTTTAGGGTGGGGTGGGCATGGGGATTCTTGTCACCAAGGTTTTGGTCCATAGGATTTTGCGTGTGACATCATTTTACCCTAGTCATCTAAGTCAAAATGGCCTCCATTGGCTTTTGGTTTACAACTATGCATGAGATTCTCTTTGACGAGGTAGCAATAACCTGCTGAGGGAATTTTTTCGACTCAATCTTCCTTTGTGGTGGTAGAATGGTAATTGTCCATGTAGGTCCTAACATTATCTATAGAGATGAGCGAACTTACAGTAAATTCAATTCATCACGAACTTCTCGGCTCGGCAGTTGATGACTTTTCCTGCATAAATTAGTTCAGCTTTCAGGTGCTCCGGTGGGCTGGAAAAGGTGGATACATTCCTAGGAAAGAGTCTCCTAGGACTGTATCCACCTTTTCCAGCCCACGGGAGCACCTGAAAGCTGAACTAATTTATGCAGGAAAAGTCATCAACTGCCGAGCAGAGAAGTTCGTGAGGAATCGAATTTACTGTAAGTTCGCTCATCTCTAATTACCTAGTAGGGGTTCTTGAAGGGGTACTCTGGTGGAAATTTTTTTTTAAATCAACTGGTGCCAGAAAGTTTAACAGATTTGTAAATTACTTCCATAAAAAAAAAAAAAAAATCTTAATCCTTCCAGTACTTATTAGCGGCTGTGTACTACAGAGGAAATTCTTTTCTTTTTGGATTTCTTTTCTGTCTGACCACAGTGCTCTCTGCTGACACCTCTGTCCATGTCAGGAACTGTTCAGAGCAGGAGAAAATCCCCATAGCAAACATATGCTGCTCTGAACAGTTCCTAAAAATGGACACAGGTGTCAGCACAGAGCACTGTGGTCGTGACAGAAAATAAATCACAAAAGAAAAGAATTTCCTCTGTAGTATACAGCCGCTAATATGTACTGGAAGGATTAAGAATTTTTAATAAAAGTAATTTACAAATCTGTTTAACTTTCTGGCACCAGTTAATAAAAAAAAAAAAGTTTTCCTCCGGAGTACCCCTTTAATTAAGCAGGTATCTATTGGCATCCCGCCGTGAACAGGATATCGATGTTTACTGTGACGCAGAGCAGCAGGTGCTACATTTTGTATATATGTACTAAACAGGAATATCACTTTAAAGGAAAATTTTTAAAACAAAATCTCTTTTAGGTTGGATTTGCACACGCAGTCTTCTATGCTGCAAAAAAAAAAAATTATCTAAGGCTGCATTCACACTTCGTTTTTACGTTGCGGGTGCCAGATCCGGTTGGGCAAACTGGGCTCTCCCGTACCCCAGCCGGACCAGCGCTGAAATCCATTTACCGTATATACTCGAGTATAAGCCGACCCGAGTATAAGCCGAGACCCCTAATTTCAACCCAAAATCCCAGGAAAAGTTATTGACTCGAGTATAAGCCTAGGGTGGGAAATACATCATCCCCCCCTGTCATCATCCAGACCCGTCATTAACATCCTCATCATCATCCCCTTGTCATCATCCCACACATCCCCCCTTCATCATCCCCTTGTCATCATCCCACACATCCCCCCTTCATCATCCCACCCCCCCCCCTTCATCATCCTCTTGTCATCATCCCACACCCCCCCCCCCCCTTCATCATCTTCTTCTCATCATTCGCCCTCAGTGGTCTTCAACCTGCGGACCTCCAGAGGTTTCAAAACTACAACTCCCAGCAAGCCCGGACAGCCATCGGCTGTCCGGGCTTGCTGGGAGTTGTAGTTTTGAAACCTCCGGAGGTCCGCAGGTTGAAGACCACTGCGGCCTTCGACATCATCCAGCCCCCTCTCACCCCCTTTAGTTCTGAGTACTCACCTACGCTCGGCGCTGGTCCGGTCCTGCAGGGCTGTCCGGAGAGGAGGTGGTCCGGTGGGATAGTGGTTCCGGGCTGCTATCTTCACCGGTGGCGCCTCTTCTCCGCGCTTCCGGCCCGGAATAGAGGCGTTGCCTTGACAATGACGCAGAAGTACGTTGGCAATGAACGCACCTCTGCGTCGTTGTCAAGGCAACGTGACTATTCTGAGGCCGGGCCCGAAGCGCTTAGAAGAGGCCTCCCCGGTGAAGATAGCAGCCCGGAACCACTATCCCACCGGACCACCTCCTCACCGGACAGTCCTGCAGGACCGGACCAGCGCCGAGCGGAGGTGAGTACTGTACAGAACTAAAGGGGGGTGAGAGGGGGCTGGATGATGTTGAAGACCGCAGTGGTCTTCAACCTGTGGACCACCGGAGGTTTCAAAACTACAACTCCCAGCAAGCCCGGACAGCCGATGGCTGCCCGGGCTTGCTGGGAGTTGTAGTTTTGAAACCTCTGGAGGTCCGCAGGTTGAAGACCACTGCGGGTGGGGGAGTTCACTCAAGTATAAGCCGAGGGGGGTGTTTTTAGCATGAAAAATCGTGCTGAAAAACTCGGCTTATACTTGAGTATATACGGTACTTTAATGAGCCAACCAGAGTCAAACGGTGACTCCGGTCGGCTCATTTTTGACCCGTATCCGGTTTTGTGATTGAACCTAAAACCGTAGTATACTACGGTTTTAAAGGGGTATTCCAGGCAAAACCTTTTTTTTTATACATATCAACTGGCTCCGGAAAGTTAAACAGATTTGTAAATTACTTCTATTAAAAAATCTTAATCCTTCCAATAGTTATTAGCTTCTGAAGTTTTCTGTCTAACTGCTCAATGATGATGTTACGTCCCGGGAGCTATGCATGATGGGAGAATATCCCCATAGGAACTGCACAGCTCACGGGACGGGAGTCATCAGAGAGCAGTTAGACAGAAAACAACAACTCAACTTCAGAAGCTAATAACTATTGGAAGGATTAAGATTTTTTAATAGAAGTAATTTACAAATCTGTTTAACTTTCCGGAGCCAGTTGATATATATAAAAAAAGTTTTGGCCTGGAATACCCCTTTAAGTCCGGTCAGGAAATCGCATACGGGTCAAAAAATGAGCCGACCGAAGTCACCGTTTGACTCCGGTCGGCTCATTAAAGTAAATGGATTTCAGCGCTGGTTCGGCTGGGGTACGGGAGAGCCCGGTTTGCCCCTCCCCAGCCGGATCCGGCACCCGTATGTACAAAAGGTGGTGTGAATGCAGCCTAAGAAAACATTGTTGTAAGTGAGTTGAAGTAAAGCCACAATTGTACTACGATTTACATAAAACCAAATGTAACCATGGAGGTCTAGTTTGAAGTTGGCCATACATTTTTAATAAATGTCAGCTGAGAGTTATCTTTTCTGAACTCCTATACATTTGAAAAGTCAGCGGAACGTTCCCTCTCAGAACAACAGGATTGGACAGTAAAAATCCAACATACAGGACTCTTCTCTCCACCGGCATCATTTCTCGTTGGAAATTCAGGTGGCCACCAAACACCTTATGCAGTCAGCCAAAACTGCTGAAACGGCATAGTGTAGGTATAAGGTGTATGGGCACTTTAAAAGGTTATTGCAGCAGTTCAACACTTATTAATATAGGTGTCTGATCTCAGGGTGTCCGACTGCTGGGACCTTCTGCAATCTCCAGAAATGGGCCTGGTTCTTCTCACTGCACGGTACTTGGGTATCTCTGCCACTCCCATAGACAATGCATGAAACGCGCTGGCACACTGCTCCATGCATCGGGGAGAGGAGCCAAGGGCCCGTTCTGAAGATTGTGTGAGGTCCCAGAGGTCAAATCCCCCACAAACAGACACTTATCCCCTCTACTGTGCTAGAGTACCCCATTAAAACTTTTTTGTGTGCTTTTTTGTTTAGGATTAAGTCCAGTGCAATGGTTTTTCTATATTTTTTCTGGGGTATTCCACCTAATACTGCTAAATATATAATATTCCTAATTTATATGCATGACCAGTCTGACAACTTCCTTTTTACACTGTATCATATTTAGCAAGAACTGAAAATTCCCAAATTCAGATTTCTTCTTTAAAAGCTAGAAATAAAACCCCAAGTCAGCATTCTCCTTAATATTGGACATTTTGAAGGATTGTACCTGTATGTCTATATCATTTTACACGTCATCATGATTGTCGAGATTAACCATTTACTTGCAGATCCAGAAACTTCACTCATTAATCTAATGGCTCCCATAAGGTCTTGGAATGCTTTGCAGTGGTTCTCATTCCACGCCTCTGGCACTTGAAAGGGTTTAAATAAGAGCCAGACGGGTCTGCCGTCTGCATATTTCTCGCAGGGTATTAAATTGGAGTCTTTATCATACCAAATGATTGTGGGAATGCTATTTCATTCAGTCATCTCCACCATATAAACAAAGACAGGAAATAAAATCTGCTGAGAGTCCACACTAGTAGCATCTGGTCACATAGAGTTGGTTTCTACCACTGAACATAATACTGATACGGCCAGATGTAATCTGTATATGCTCCCAGGCCCCAAAAATATGGTGTGAAAAGCTAGACTAAAAATCTTTATTCCTATATACATTATATTCCAGTACATTAAAATGATAAGAACAGCAATTCATGCTCCAGAGTGTTTTTAGGGAAGAAAGCGGCAACCTTAATGGGGTACTCCGCCCCTAGACATCTTAGGATAGGGGATAAAATGTGTGATCGCAGGGTCCCGCCACTAAGAACCCCCGTGACCTCGGCTGCCGCACCTGTCCTGAAGGAATGCGTGGGAACGGAGTTCCTCTACTTTTTCTACAGCAGGGACATCTCGGCCCTTAAAGTGGTACTCCGCCCCTAGACAACTTATCCCCTATCCAAAGGTTAGGGGATAAGATGTCTGATGGGGACCTCCGTGACCTCGGCTGCCGCACCACAGACATCTGGTGCTGGGAGCAAATTTCGCTCCAAGCCAGATGACTGGCGATGCAGGGCACGGTCATGCCCCCTCCCATAGATTTGCATTGAGGGGGCGTGGTCATGATGTCACGAGTGGGGCGTGACCGTGACGTCACGAGCCTCCGCCACTGCACCCGAGTCCACAAAGAAGCTAACTATAGCTATTTGTATCACCCATGGGGCTCTTGTTTTGTCACAGAGTCACTTACAGTACTTCTCACAGGTTTTTCTGTGAATTTGGCCTATGGGAGTGAAAAAGTGGAAAATTTAAGAAATCTATGAGCCACTTGGCACTTTTATTTTTAGCTATAGCCAAAGCTGAATTCAAATTTGACTCCCCTCAATTCTGAAGCCAATCGTGAATGCTAACCCTAGCTAAAACATAATAAAATGTATATACTGTATAATGTGTATGAGGACGCATAAAAATATATAAATTAACCCCTTTAAATTAACCACTGTATTACATTAAAGGGGTATTCCAGGAAAAAACTTTTTTTTATATATCAACTGGCTCCAGAAAGTAAAACAGATTTGTAAATTACTTCTATTTAAAAATCTTAAGCTCATAAGAACTGAAAGGATTAAGATTTTTTTAATAGAAGTAATTTACAAATCTGTTTAACTTTCTGGAGCCAGTTGATATATATAAAAAAAGTTTTTTTCCTGGATAACCCCTTTAATTTTGTATACATATACTTGTCCAGGTCCAGCAATGTGTTCATTATCTTCAGTCACCACCACACTTAAAGGGGTACTCTGCCCCTAGACATCTTATCCCCAATGCTGGGAACCCCTACAATCTCTCCTGCAGCACCCAGTGCCATCTGCTGCACAGAGTGAACTTCGCTCCGTGCCTGATGAGGGGCGATACAGGGGCCGGAGTATTGTGATGTCATGGCCCCACCCCCTCAATGCAAGTTTATGGAAGTGGGATCCCCCTGTAAGTTGTTTTTCTATGTAGGTAGGGTACCCCTGTAGGTAGTTTACCCCCACCCCTGTAGATAGGACCTCCCTAAAGGTTGTTTGCTCCCCCTGTAGGTAGGACCTCATTGAAGGTAGTTTTTCCCCCCTGTAGATAGGACTGCCCTGAAGGTAGTTTGCCCCCCTTTTAACAAAGTATCCTTACTCAATTTCTCCAAAGCATCAAGTATTTTTACCCAAACGCCTGACTAGCTTTAGGCTCCAAAGTCCTGGGACCAGCTGAGTTCCTTTTGTGGGCAATGGGGCCTATAGGTGAACTGTGCCATCAGAATAGTTTTTCCCCAGGGCATTATTAGGTTTTAGAACATTATAGATATCTTGCAGTTTGATGAATTGCGTAATTGGGAATAACATGTACACTATATGAACATAGGGAGTGTTATGCCCCAGGGTCTAATAATTGAATTTAAGTGTTGTAATCCAGTCTCATTAGCACATGTGTATGCTATTCAGCCACTATTGATGCCGTCTGCCTGTACAATCATAAGTCAGAGAATGGGTTGTTCTAAAGAGCTCATTGAATCCTAGTGTGGTACTGAATCCTAGTGTACTGAATCCTAGTGTGGTACTGAATCCTAGTGTGGTACTGAATCCTAGTGTACTGAATTCATTGTGTACTGAATCCTAGTGTGGTACTGAATCCTAGTGTACTGAATTCATTGTGTACTGAATCCTAGTGTGGTACTGAATCCTAGTGTACTGAATCCTAGTGTACTGAATCCTAGTGTGGTACTGAATCCTAGTGTGGTACTGAATCCTAGTGTACTGAATCCTAGTGTACTGAATCCTAGTGTGGTACTGAATCCTAGTGTGGTACTGAATCCTAGTGTACTGAATCCTAGTGTGGTACTGAATCCTAGTGTGGTACTGAATCCTAGTGTGGTACTGAATCCTAGTGTACTGAATCCTAGTGTACTGAATCCTAGTGTGGTGAATCCTAGTGTGGTACTGAATCCTAGTGTGGTACTGAATCCTAGTGTACTGAATCCTAGTGTACTGAATCCTAGTGTGGTACTGAATCCTAGTGCGGTACTGAATCCTAGTGTGGTACTGAATCCTAGTGTGGTACTGAATCCTAGTGTGGTACTGAATCCTGGTGTACTGAATCCTAGTGTACTGAATCCTAGTGTACTGAATCCTAGTGTACTGAATCCTAGTGTGGTACTGAATCCCAGTGTACTGAATCCTAGTGTGGTACTGAATCCTAGTGTGGTACTGAATCCTAGTGTACTGAATCCTAGTGTACTGAATCCTAGTGTGGTACTGAATCCTAGTGTACTGAATCCTAGTGTACTGAATCCTAGTGTACTGAATCCTAGTGTGGTACTGAATCCTAGTGTACTTAATCCTAGTGTACTGAATCCTAGTGTACTGAATCCTAGTGTGGTACTGAATCCTAGTGTGGTACTGAATCCTAGTGTGGTACTGAATCCTAGTGTACTGAATCCTAGTGTACTGAATCCTAGTGTACTGAATCCTAGTGTGGTACTGAATCCTAGTGTACTGAATCCTAGTGTACTGAATCCTAGTGTGGTACTGAATCCTAGTGTACTGAATCCTAATGTACTGAATCCTAATGTACTGAATCCTAGTGTACTGAATCCTAGTGTGGTACTGAATCCTAGTGTGGTACTGAATCCTAGTGTGGTACTGAATCCTAGTGTGGTACTGAATCCTAGTGTGGTACTGAATCCTAGTGTACTGAATCCTAGTGTGGTACTGAATCCTAGTGTGGTACTGAATCCTAGTGTACTGAATCCTAGTGTACTGAATCCTAGTGTACTGAATCCTAGTGTACTGAATCCTAGTGTGGTACTGAATCCTAATGTACTGAATCCTAGTGTACTGAATCCTAGTGTGGTACTGAATCCTAGTGTGGTACTGAATCCTAGTGTGGTACTGAATCCTAGTGTACTGAATCCTAGTGTGGTACTGAATCCTAGTGTACTGAATCCTAGTGTACTGAATCCTAGTGTGGTACTGAATCCTAGTGTACTGAATCCTAGTGTGGTACTGAATCCTAGTGTACTGAATCCTAGTGTACTGAATCCTAGTGTGGTACTGAATCCTAGTGTACTGAAACCTAGTGTACTGAATCCTAGTGTACTGAATCCGTGTGGTACTGAATCCTAATGTGGTACTGAATCCTAGTGTACTGAATCCTAGTGTACTGAATCCTAGTGTGGTACTGAATCCTAGTGTACTGAATCCTAGTGTACTGAATCCTAGTGTGGTACTGAATCCTAGTGTGGTACTGAATCCTAATGTACTGAATCCTAGTGTGGTACTGAATCCTAGTGTGGTACTGAATCCTAGTGTGGTACTGAATCCTAATGTACTGAATCCTAGTGTACTGAATCCTAGTGTGGTTTTGCCCCTGTCAATCATCTGACCCCTCCATGAAGTCTCCATTTTTGCAGCGGTGGACGCGGTGATTGCGGGATTCATCCCTTTCTTTATTACCGTAATAGGTCAATTTGTGACATTCCCCCTCCTAGATCTTCCTTCATCAATCGTGAAGGTATGTACACATGAGCATGTGGAAGTGTTTACCACAGCAATTCAGCCATGAGGTGACACATCAGGTTACAGAGTAGAGTTGCTGAGGGCTGCGGCACAAATGGACAATGGGGGAAATTTATCAAAACCTGTCCAGAGGCAACGTTGCTGAGTTGCCCATAGCAACCAATCAGATCACTTCTTTCATTTTTCAGAGGCCATTAAAAAAAATAAAAATAAAAAATAAAAAGCGATCTGATTGGTTGCTATGGGCAACTCTGCAACTTTTCCTCTGGACAGGTTTTGATAAATCTCCCCCATTATTCTGTTGACTGGATCATGCAGAGCCCTGAGCCCATCCCCATCCATTACCTTTAGTGTGAACTAGAATGGAGACTGGGATCCAGACCCTCTCTGACTTCATGAATGCTCTTCAGGATAAATGGTCAAAAATTCCCACAGACACACTCTAGAATCTTGTAAAAAGTCTTCCCAGAAGAGTGAAAGCTGTTTTATCTTCTAAAGGGGGTTAAGATGTCTGATCGTGGGGTCCCGGCGCTGGGACCCCAGCAATCTCTGTGCAGCACCCGGCATTTGTTTAGAACGCTGGGTGCAGGCGGCGGGAGTTGTAACGTCATGGACACACCCCTCGTCATGTCACGTCCCCTCAATGCAAGTCTATGGGAGGGGGCATGGTCATGACATCATGACCCTCACCACTTGCTACAAAATGTTCTGAACGCTGGGGCAGGGGAGCACCCCTTTAATGTCTATGAGTTTAGAATGGGATGTCCTAATAATTCCTGTAGGTGCAATGTGTAGGTGCCCCAATATTTTTGTCCATACAATGTATCTTCTAAAACATAATTGGGTTATGTGGCCATAGAGAGGTCAAAAATTGAAAACCCTAATTAAAAGGAATATCAGACCCATTATGTGATGGTAAAACTTTCGATATTTTGTAAAGTTCTTGGGACTTTTCATTGAATTGTGAAATTGTGAAAGTTTCAGCCTGTTCTTCTGCCGGTAATACATTCATTCAGGTTAGAATTAAACATATGATTGAGGATTAACATGATGGGTACATTCCAGATTAAACAGCTATTCAAAGCCATAACAGACAATAAAACCTGGAAGCCAAGTCTGAGGGCTGTATCCGAATCTGGCCTCCAGGGAGAATGGAGGGGAGGACATTTGCATTGCTCTGTTATGGACCATACAAACTAATAGCTAATTGTCTCCTGTGAAGTCTATTCCCAGAATACCTGAAGCCAAGTAAGATAAATCTCAATTATACACAGGAACAAAGTCATATTACTGGGTCATAGGTAATTCTCAAGCCATGGGTCTCTAAATAGGATTTTCAGGAAAAACAGGCCATAAATAGTTGATCTGCTGGGTGCTGAAACCCCCTGTCGATACACTGAGATACACTGAGAGTCTATTCATTTCCGCTTGAGGAATTCCGCCTCAAATTAAAGCCCATAGACTTCTATAGGATTTCCGCACTCCCATTCACACTTCTGAATTTCCGCTAGCGGAAATTCAGAAGTGTGAATGGGGGTGCGGAATACCATAGAAGTCTATGGGCTTTAAAGGGGTTATCCAGGAAAAACTTTTTTTTCGATATATATCAACTGGCTCCAGAAAGTTAAACAGATTTGTAAATTACTTCTATTAAAAAAATCTTAATCCTTTCAGTTCTTATGAGCTTCTGAAGTTGAGTTGTTCTTTTCAGTCTAAGTTCTCTCTGATGACATGTGTCTCGGGAACCGCCCGGTTTAGAAGCAAATCCCCATAAGAAACCTCTTCTGCTCTGTGTAGTTCCCGAGACAAGCAGAGATGTCAGCAGAGAGCACTGTTGCCAGACAGAAAACAACTCAACTTCAGCAGCTGATAATTATTGAAAGGATTAAGATTTTTGTAATAGAAGTAATTTACAAATCTGTTTAACTTTCTGGAGCCAGTTGATATATAAGAAAAAGTTTTTTTTCCTGGAATACCGCTTTAATTTGAGGCGGAATTCCGCAAGCCGTGTGAATAGACCCTGACAATGGAACTTGAAGCAGTTAGGTCTGTAGCTTCAAATCCTATTGAAGTGAAATACACAAAGTACAGCGCCAACTGCCTCCAATCTCAGTGTAGTGTGATCACCAAACATCTAATTGGCAGGGGTGCTGGGTGTTGGCACACAGCTGATCAACTATTGATGACCTCTCCTGAATACATTTTTCATGGAAAATGTCTTTATAGACATCTATAACATGAAATTAAAGGGTACCTCTCATCAAATAAACTTTTGATATATTTTAGATTAATGAATGTTGAATAACTTTCCAATAACATGTTAATGAAAAATATGCTTCTTTCTATTGTATTTTTCCCGATCAGTCCTGTCAGCAAGCATTTCTGACTCATGCTGGAGTCCTAAACACTCAGAGCTGCCAGCCTGCTTTGTTCACAGCCAAACAGGCTGTGAACAAAGCAGGCTGGCAGCTCTGAGTGTTCTCCTTTGTGAACAAAGCAGACTGCCAGCTCGTAGTGTTTAGGACTCCAGCATGAGTCTGAAATGCTTGCTGCCAGGACTGGTAGGGAGACCCCTAGTGGTCATTTCTTCAAAGTGGAAAATTAAATAGAAAGAAGCATATTTTTTAATAACATGCAATTGTAAAGTTATTCTGCATACATTAATCTATAATATATCAAAAGTTTTTTTGATGAGAGGTACCCTTTAAAGTTAGCGGAACCTGCTGATTTCTGCATGATTGTCTGAACACGGGTGCTTTCTGATGGCAGATATCAGGGAAAAAAAGATCGGGCACGTGAAAGCCCCATAGTTACCCCTGCTTTGTACGTTACTTGGCATAAACGTTTGCTTTATTCCTGTGTTGTGATATCATGTGTGTTATATCTCCATGTGACATTATGTGAGCACCATCCATATACTGTGACATCACTGTGAATATTATACTGTAAATTTACTGTACGCATAATTGCATACTGTACAATTGTTAGGTGGTATGGGGTGTGAGATGCAGGGCAGATTGAATTACCCTAGGGGAAGATGGCATTAACCCCTTGTATTCGTGACACCAGGGCGTGGTTTATCCTCAATACCACCCAAAGATATACTGCTGGATCCTGGGCTAGGCACGGGGGCAATAATGACTCCGACGCCAAGTTACGGACAATGGTAGCTTTACTGAGTGACAGATGGTATAGTCTATACAGTGTAGCCGGAGGTGACCAGTGACTTCAGAGACCTTGAAGGGGTACTCCGGAGAGGTTTGCTATTGGGATTTTCTCCTACTCTGGGCAGTTCTTAAAATGGATAGAGATGTCAACAGAGAGCACTGTGCTCGTGATGTCAGCAGAGAGCTCTGTGTTCCAAAAAGAAAATAATTTCCTCTGTAGTATTCAGCAGCTCATAAGTACTGGAAGGATTAAGATTTTTTTAATAGAAGTAATTTACAAATCTGTTTAACTTTCTGGCACCAGCTGATTTCCACTGGAGTACCCCTTTAAAGGCTTGCTGGGACTCATAGTAGAACGGGACAATTTAGTGCAGGCCACGCTGACTTGACATATGACTTTGACTTTACTGACTTGTGACTGACAATACTGTGACTTTGTAGCTTGTGGCTGCAGACTTGACTTGAGGCCTCCTATGACTCCAGACACACTCTTAGACTCGTGAAGTAAACCACAAAAGAAAAGAACATCTGCACTCACCGCTCAATATCGGCTATCGCGTCCGGGAGTCCGGGAATCACAGGCTCAGCGATTCCCGATTCCCGGACGCGATAGCCGATATTGAGCGGTGAGTGCAGATGTTCTTTTCTTTTGTAGTTTACTTCATGATTCTGTCGTGAGTTTTCTGCACCCCGCAGCTCGGCTCTACGCTGGAACTCCCTGATAGTCCATCGCCGCCGAGGGACTTACAAGTTTGTACCCGCCATACGTTGCCTGTCTTTCTTCACCGGTTAGTGTGCTCTCCCCATGCGTGTAGTATAATATACACTCTTAGACTCAACTGCACTGGACCTCAGCTTAGCAGAAAGAGAGAGAAGAGACTCCTCCCAGGGCTTTTATGCGGGAGACTCCGGTGGGATCCCATTGGTCATCCTTAAGTTACTTGGTCACTGATACCTGCTGGGTAACAATCACATGATAACTCACATGACAACTGAAGATCACATGGGAACATTTCTTAAAGTTATAACACTTCTTTACACACTTTACAGCATAATAAATGGCAAAACATATGTACATGAGGGGACGGGTGTAAGGGGGCCCAGGGGACACTGCAGGGAGGCTGCCTCACAGGACAGCAAGGGTACGGGGTAACAACTCCCGTACTGGGCCACCTCAGTGACATCACTGTGTGCATTGTCCTTGTACTATAAAATCACTATAACCATAGTAAAGAATAATATTAAAGGGGTACTCCACCCCTAGACATCTTATCCCCTATCCAAAGGATAGCGGATAAGATGTCAGATCGCTGGGGTCCCGCCGCTGGGGACCCCCCGCAATATAGCAAGCAGCACCCACCTGTAACTGCTTCCAGAAACGCTGGAGGCTCTCAGGCTAATTCTTCCCGACCACGGGGACGGAAGATTGTCACGACTCCGCCCCCATGTGATGTCATGCCCCGCCCCCTCAATGCAAGTCTATGGGGGGTAGTGATTGAAAGAGCTTTATTGTCCGTTCAGTCATTACAAGTCATACAATAAATTACAGTCACACAAAGCATGGCAGTACAATACACAGCAAAGGTTCCCTAAGCTATACATCGCACACCATGCTACTCTAACACTCAGCTCAATCTTGTAATAGAAAGGCACAAGAGATCGAAAAAGCAACACAATACAATCTGTGATCGGGGTAGGGGTGTGGGTGACTATGTGGGGGTGGGGAGGGGGCGGATCACAGGGCCAAAATGCTGGGCTGTATCTTCAGGGAGACATGGGAGAAGGAGAGGGGTCTTCACTCCTCTTCTTCCTCATCAACGGCCGGGCTGTCCAAGATGGAATAGTCTCTAAGCAGGCTCTTGATGAACCTGTGGCAGTCCCGGACGGACATGTTTTCCCTGTTGATCACGAGGCGGTTCCTGGCAAGCCACACTGCGTCCTTAAAACAGTTCATAAGGCGCCAGGCCTTCTGGAGGGCCTCCACGTCGTGGGTCCCAGGGAACAGACCGTAAAGCACCGAATGGTACGATAGGCAGCTCCTGGGTACAGAGTCTCTGAGTTCATGTTCCAGGGCATCCAACAGACCCTGTGCAAAGGGGCACTGCCAAAACACGTGAAAAGATGTTTCCTCCACGTAGGGGCACTGGGGGCAGTACCGGGTTGTGCACAGGTTGCGGGCATGCATGAATGACCTGAGAGAGAGTCCTCCCTTGACGGCCATCCACGACAAGTCCTTGTGTCCATTGGTAAGCCGCTTTGAGGCCACATTAGTCCAAACTGTTTCTGCAGTGGCTGCGGGGAGTCCCGGAACCAGCTCGGTCAAGTCCTTAGCTCGGATGAGCTTGTAGATTGTCTTCGGCTTCCATAGGTCGGGTTTCAATGCAAGTCTATAGGAGGGGGCGAGTCGGGACCTCGTACAGGAGATCACAAGAGGTTCCAGCGTTCGGACCCCCGCGACCAGACACTTATCCCTTATCTTGCGGATAGGGGATAAGTTGTAATAGGCTGCAGTTCTCCTTTAAGGAACAATGCTGGTGTTACTGCTCTCTTTTTCGCTCTTTTTCTATATTTATCTCTATATACATATTATAAATAGTTCCCTATTGTCTACTACTATGTACATTAAAAAAAAATTCTTATATTTCCTGGGGGTAATCTGAGGCCACTCGATAAATGTGTTTTTCTAGCTCAGCATGCCATTATGACTTGAGAAGAGGAAACAAATTTAGACTCGGTCAATTACAAAATAAACGAATATGAGAAACAGAAAAAAAGACAAAAATGATTAGAACAAAGGTGAGACCTGAATAAAGGACATCCTGCATCCCAACGTGCGGAGAGTGCGGAACGTGACAGCTGCGTGTGTACAGATCAGCTCCAGCCTATGATTCATTCAGACTTTGTCAGCAATTCTTTATTCAGCAAAATAAAGACAAATGAAGACGTGGGAAACATGACCAAGGAGTTCACAAGCTGAGTCTGGAGGAGACTCAAAAGAAATACTTCAGTCATTTATAAGATTCACGGGGGATGGGGCGTAGAGCATGTTCTAAGTCAGTACTTGGATAAGTAAAAGCCTTGGAAACTGCCCAATGTACCGTATTTTTCGCCCTATAGGACGTACCGGCGTATAAGACGCACCCTGTTTTTAGGTGCAAAATCTAAAAAATGTAAGATTTTGAACCCAATAGTGGTCTTCAACCTGCGGACCTCCAGATGTTGCAAAACTGATTGAAGACAAAACAGATTGAAGACCACTGCATAGGAGGTAATACTCAGGTGTCCCCGCTGCTCCGGACCCGTCACCGCTGCCCTGGATGTCGCTGCATCGCTTTCGCCGTGTCCACGTCGCTCTGCTGCCGGCCGGGTATCCTCGCTCTCCGTCGCCGTCATCACGTCGTTACGCACGCCGACGCACGTACGCGACGACGTGATGACGAGTAAGGAGAGCGCCGGCCATACAGGGGATCCCTGAACGGAGAAGACACCGAGGAGGCAGGTAAGGTCCCTCCAGGTGTCCTGTAAGCACTAACCCGGCTATTCAGTCGGGCTGTTCAGGACTGCCGCGGGGAAATCGCGGCGGTCCCGAACAGCCCGACTGAACAGCCGGGTTAGTGTCACTTTCCCGCGATCGGTGATGTCCTGTATTAGCCGCAGGTCCCGGCCGTTGATGGCCGCAGGGACCGCCGCGATAGGGGTGTATTCGCCGTATAAGACGCACCGACTTTTTCCCCCCCCCAGTTTTGGGGAAGAAAAAGTGCGTCTTATACGGCGAAAAATACGATAGTCCGAAATCATTGTAGATAAATACGCTTCTCGTAAAACCAAGTTCACACAGGTCATTTGGGAGCAGTCTCTAATATTGTAATGATGCTATCTGGTTGCTAGAGCAGAATCGGGCTTCATCTATAGCAGTTGCCTTCCCTGGATCTTGACTGGGGTTCCAGTACTCAGATACCCCCAGGACTTACAGTAGTACAGAATAGAATGACCATAAGACAGTCACAAAAACACCATATAAACATATATTAAAATTAAAAGACAACGTGAGTGAAATGACTAACTCCATTAAAAAATGGAGACAATGGTTTGAATGCAAAGAAATGATAAACATGGCAGAGAAAAATACAAGCGCTAGCTATATCTCTCCTTCATTTTCTCTATATCTCCCACTAAAAAAAAGAGACTATTTTGCCTAGATTTTGTTTCCTGTTAAGAGACAGATACTGAAGCAGGTTTATTTTTTCTAATGTGTTTCTATTTTCTAATTGTAATTTTTTTTTATTTAATATTTTTTGCACATTATCATGAGGGCAGTGGTCTTACCTGAGTGATTTGCTTTATCATGCCAATCAACCAAAGCCAAAAATTCGATAGGCTCTGTCCCATTGACATGATTTGGAGATGCTTTTGAGCATGTGACCTGTCAGTCTACAGGAAGGGGCGTTGCTGAGCTCTGCTGGTAATGGCCGTGGGTCCTGTATTATCTATCACTGTTCTCCTGTCTGTACAAGAAGAAAGGCATCACTGGGAAATGATCTAGTGGCCTAGTGGCCCCGTGCTCAAAATGAATCCTGCAAGCTTTCGTGATTATGTGAAAATATAGATAGTGAAATGAAAATTTAGAAAACAAAAAAATATCAAAAATTCTTTACAAATATGGTAACATTAATAACAACATAAAAACTTGATTTAAACAATAGGTACACAGTAGGACACATTTCCTTTAAAGGAGAAGTCTCGTGGAGAAAAATGTATCCCCTATCTGCAGGATAGGGGAGAAGTCGCAGGGGGTCCAACTGCTGGGGCCCTGGCTCTCTCCAGGAGCAGTGTATCACAACCCCCGCACAAAGCAGGGGCCGCCGCTCCCGCTCTATATATCTCTATGGGAGAGCTGAAGATAGCCTAAGGGCTTTCCCATAGAGATATATAAAGGGGGTGTAGCGGTTGGACCCCCAGTGATCTAAAACTTATCCCCTATCCTCCGGATGGCATCAGCTATTTTCTTATGTCATAAACACAACTGACCAGATTGGCTGAAAGGGCATGATTCAATTGTGGGGTGAAATAAATGACTGCCAGACATTGTTATACCAGGCCATCATAGTGCCTGAGTATCCACTGACATAATATAGAATTCCTAATAAGCAGGATCCAAGGGTAGACCATGGTAGGACCTGGTTGATGCTGCCTTGTAATAGTATCTCCTACTGCATTTCCTGCGGTATTCTTTGATGCCTGATGAAAAGGCCATTCCAGCCTTGAAACGCGTTGTGTGTGTTAAATAAACATTTCAAAGAATGCCCCTTACTCTTATTCCATTGACTGATGACTAGCAGCGCAGATTTACTTCCACTACCCATTGTGTTCTCTGTTGCATCTCCTGCACGCCGTTCCAGCATGGGAAGCCTGTGGCAGCCGGTCTGCATCCTCACTTACCTACTCACCTACTCCCTGCCGTATGAGCGTTGTACCTCAGACATTGCACAACAGATCAAGGCGGGAATGTTACTCACCTGTCTTCATATGGTATTACACTCATTGGTCCTGCACATGGGAGCGCTTCTGTTCTCTTTTTTGTCTGCATTATAGTGTGTCATATAGCATTCAGATGCAGTATACAAATAACCATACTGTACAGTGCAAGGGCAGATCCATGAGTAAAAGGAAATGCGCAAAATAGTGACCCACACCACAGAAAATGTTGTTTTATTGGTTCACACTTCACCGCTCCCAACATTGTGTAAACAACAGAGAAACATACTGTAGTAAAGGAAAGACATAGCTATGGTGTAAACTACCACTATACCAATATAAACAGTAATACCGCTATACAATGACCATAAGGAGATCAAAGTATCCTTCCTGACCATACAGAATATATCCTTACTATAGCATACCACAGATTGATATAGCACTGCTGCAGTCCACAGGCTCACAAGAATGAATGCAGTGCAGATTGTGACTCTGTACTGCAGCTGTAGCTCCACCGATGAAATTTAAAAAGGCTTTATGTAGGCCAGGTCTTATTCATATATTTCTGAGATAAATAACAAGAACTGTTAGGATTCGGCAGGCTGGATGTGGATCCTCTGTGTCAGCGAGGGATTGGCGTGGACCGTACCGGTGGACCGGGTCTAAGCTGCTACTGGTATTCACCAGAGCCCGCCGCAAGCGGGATGGTCTTGCAGCGGCGGTAGCAACCAGGTCGTATCCACCGGTAACGGCTCAACCTCACTGACTGCTGAGAAGACATGGGACAGAAGGACTAGACAGAGGCGAGGTCAGACGTAGCAGAAGGTCAGGGCGGGCGGCAAGGTTCGTAGTCAATGGTAACGGCAGAAGGTCTGGAAACACTGTTGAGGCAATCACAGAAAACGCTTTCTCTAGGCACAAGGGCAACAAGATCCGGCAATGCTGGGAAGGGGAAGTGAGGTTATAAAGGCGTGGAGCAGGTGGGAGCTAATACACTGATTGGGCCAGGCACCAATTAGTGGTGCACTGGGCCTTTAAATCTTAGAGAGCTGGCGCGCGCGCGCCCTAGAGAGCGGAGCCACGCGCGCCAGGACGTGACAGCCGGGGACCACGACAGGTAAGTGTATTGGGATGCGATCCGCGAGCGGGCGCGTCCCGCTATGCGAATCGCATCCCCGTTGGCAGTGTCAGTGCAGCGCTTCTGGTCAGCGGGTCTGACCGGAGCGCTGC
Source organism: Hyla sarda (assembly GCF_029499605.1). NCBI lineage: Eukaryota > Metazoa > Chordata > Amphibia > Anura > Hylidae > Hyla > Hyla sarda. Next base: position 24,775,325 of record NC_079198.1, on the reverse strand, counting down.
AGAGAGGAGAACGCCACGAGCGCTCCGGGGAGGAGCAGGGACCCGGAGCGCTCGGCGTAACAAGAACGTCATAAAAGAGAGTTCTAGTAAAGATCCTCCAGATTTGTTATCTCATAATACAAGTAACAGAGATGTCTGACTCTGTAATGTTTTCTCTGTAGAAATTTCTTCTCCATCCAGCCCTGATAGCCATGATGATTTTTCCTCACCACAGCAGAGTTTGCTTCTAAGAAGTCTTTGTCCTCTTATTCTACAGCCAGTTCCAGACCCACGAGAAACACTAATACATTCATCCCCCAGATAAAACCCCTACATTTATTCAGACCCCAGATTCGAACCTTAATTAAATTCTGACCCCAGACCATACTCAACCTGCTCGCTCCTGGGTTCTCTGCCTGCTGCCTCTCCATATCTCTCTGGGTGTTTAGGCCATGAGAGCCAGTAACTTTTCCCTTTAGTATGACAAGTCTTGCACCCTGTGAGCCCTACCAACAAAAGACAACCCCATTCGAAGGTAACTTTGGAGCCACTCACTTGTCACTAGTGTCTATGTCTAATGAGTTGCAGGCTCCTGGTCCATGCAAGTATCTCTCCTCCTGGTGGCCGCTATTATGCTTCCCATCCTGTTGAAATTCTGTCTCTGGCCTCTAGGGTGCACACACCACTTTTCGTAAATTTTAAAGGGCCAGTGTGAATTGTCTTAATCCATCCCCTACCTGTCCAAGCTCTATATATGGCCACTCCACCCATTTCTTGTTGCCTGAGCATTGTTGGTTCCATGTGTTTCCAGAAAAGTTGTGCTGTCCTGATATTCTGTGTATCCTGACCCATACCGGCTTCCTGGTTTACAATTCTGTCTTACCCCTTGTGTAATGTACTGACTTTCCTGTTTCTGACCACAATTGCTGACCTAAACCTGTGCTGCCTGTATTTGACTACATCTCTGCTTCTTCCCTGGTTACTGTTCTAACTCTCCTGTGTACGATTCGGACTACATGACCTACTGATCGGTACCATCTGGCCTGCTGGGCCAACCACTATCCTTTCTGGGACCATGCTTGTAGAGCAACCTGGTTCCCTCTATCAGCAGAAGTCTAGCTTTCGCATTCTAGTGCTGGATAAACCGTAAAGACCTAGAGGTTACTTAGACTATGCTTCTGGGAGTAGCCTAAATCCAAACCGATTCAGTAACACAGTGGATCCAATTCTGCTTCCTGTGACACACAAGGTTTGTCCAAAACTGGTGTCAAACCAGGTTTTGCTTATATGCCAAGGAAACAACAACAAAAAGCTGCTGCCATGCTATTGTCTCCAACAGGTACAAAGAATAGTGCATGCTGAAATCCTGCATTCCAATCCTTTTTTTCCCCTTGACATTTGCCATTGGGAGAAAGTTGGGAGACTTCAATAAACTTGTATGGTTTGACTAATATTGAGCTCAGCCCTCTTGACTGTTGATCAGTCTCGGAATCGGTTCCCCGCCAGGGGAGGAGGTGTGTCGACCACTGCTCTGTGCAGGAGAAATGCTGGGGCACCAGACAAGAGATCACAGGGGGTCTGTCTCCTATCCCCTATCCTGTAGATAGAGGATATATTTTTCTAAGCTAGACAGTGTTTTTTGTGTTTTAATTTTTTAATATTTTTTTTAATTAAAGGTCCGTAAAGCCTTGATATGTTCCTAGATCTTATCATATGTAATGTTACTGGACATTGTAGAATAATACAAACCCAGATCTACACAACCCCCATAAGACAAGGAACTCTTTCCTGAGTAGCAGACTAGACATACGGTATGTGACACTTCTAACGGAAAAGGAAAACATCAGTCAACCTTCTTGCCAGGGACAATGTTCCCACTTTCCCGTTACAAAAACATATCTATATGTAATAGGATGCATGTATGGCATATTACATGATTTATGGCATCTAGAGACATTCCAGTCTAGTTCCAACATTCCTGTCATTTGCTGACAATCCCCTTAACGGAAATCAGTTTTTATTTATTTATTTTTAGTTTTTTTTAATCTACTTCGGATCTTTTTACTGATAATACAGTAATCTCAAAAAAGGGCAAAAAGTCACACATAAATCAAAATGAAAATGACTCAGCAAATTTTATAAGAATGTGTGTCATCAGAAGGCAAATTTAGTGGTATTTGGGATTCTGTCCCCCAAGTTTATGAACCTCAAGGTCATGTACAATGTTTATAAAACTGTTGCCAAACTAGAACTCGGTCAATCAGGTCTAAATCATATGGTAACGCACATTCAGTAAGGCCTACACATTCTACACATAGGTATCATGTCACGATTCGGCTGGCTGGAGGTGGATCCTCTGTGCCAGAGAGGGATTGGCGTGGACCATGCTGGTGGACCGGTTCTAAGTTGCTACTGGTATTCACCAGAGCCCGCCGCAAAGCGGGATGGTCTTGCAGCGGCGGTAGCAACCAGGTCGTATCCACCAGCAACGGCTCAACCTCTCTGACTGCTGAAGATAGGCGCGGTACAAGGGAGTAGACAAGAGCAAGGTCGGACGTAGCAGAAAGTCAGGGCAGGCAGCAAGGATCGTAGTCAGGGGCAACGGCAGGAGGTCTGGAACACAGGCTAGGAACACACAAGGGAACGCTTTCACTGGCACAATGGCAACAAGATCCGGCGAGGGAGTGCAGGGGAAGTGAGGTATAAGTAGGGAGTGCACAGGTGAGAATACTGATTAGGCCTGCTGCGCCAATCAGTGGCGCAGCGGCCCTTTAAATGGCAGAGACCCGGCGCGCGCGCGCCCTAAGGAGCGGGGCCGCGCGCGCCGGGACAACACAGACGGGGAACGGGTCAGGTACGGGAGCCGAGATGCGCATCACGAGCGGGCGCGTCCCGCATCGCGAATCGCATCCCGGCTGGGAGTAATATCGCAGCGCACCCGGTCAGCAGGTCTGACCGGGGTGCTGCGAATGAGAGAACGCTGCGAGCGCTCCGGGGAGGAGCGGGGACCCAGAGCGCTCGGCGTAACAGTACCCCCCCCCCTTTGGGTCTCCCCCTCTTTTTGGAGCCTGAGAACCTGAGGATAAGACTTTTGTCCAGAATGTTGTCCTCAGGTTCCCAGGATCTCTCCTCAGGGCCGCAATTCTCCCAGTCGACCAAGAAGAATCTTTTACCTCTGACCGTTTTGGATGCTAGAATCTCCTTCACAGAAAAGACGTCAGAAGATCCGGAAACTGGAGTGGGAGAAACAACTTTGGGAGAGAAGCGGTTAAGGATGAGTGGTTTAAGGAGAGAGACATGGAAGGCATTGGGAATACGGAGAGAAGGAGGAAGAAGGAGTTTGTAAGAGACAGGGTTGATCTGGCACTTGATTTTGAAAGGACCAAGATAGCGTGGTCCCAGTTTGTAACTGGGGACACGAAAGCGGACATATTTAGCGGAGAGCCATACCTTGTCTCCGGGAGCAAAAATGGGGGGAGTTCTTCTTTTTTTATCAGCAAATCTTTTCATCCGGGATGAAGCCTGTAAAAGAGAATTTTGGGTCTCTTTCCATATGGTGGAAAGATCACGAGTCACTTCATCCACAGCGGGCAAACCAGAGGGCGAGGGAGTAGGGAGGGGAGGAAGAGGGTGACGGCCATACACCACGAAAAATGGGGATTTAGCAGAAGATTCGGAGACTCTGAAGTTGTATGAGAATTCGGCCCATGGTAGAAGATCTGCCCAGTCATCCTGGCGGGAGGAAACAAAATGCCGTAAATAGTCACCCAGGACCTGATTAACTCTTTCTACTTGCCCATTGGATTGGGGATGATAAGAAGAAGAGAAGTTTAATTTGATCTTGAGCTGTTTACAGAGGGCCCTCCAGAATTTAGACACGAATTGGACGCCTCTATCTGAGACGATATGCGTGGGCAAACCGTGAAGGCGAAAAATGTGTATAAAAAATTGCTTTGCCAACTGAGGCACTGAAGGAAGACCAGGAAGAGGAATAAAATGTGCCATCTTGGAAAATCGATCAACGACCACCCAAACAACAGTGTTGCCACGGGATGAGGGCAAGTCCGTAATAAAGTCCATACCAATCTGTGACCAAGGCTGTTCAGGAACAGGCAGAGGATGAAGGAGACCAGCAGGCTTCTGGCGAGGAGTCTTATCCCGGGCACAGACAGTACAGGCCCGCACGAAATCAATAACATCAGTCTCCAGAGTCGGCCACCAATAAAATCGAGAGATGAGTTGCAAAGATTTTTTGATGCCCACATGGCCTGCGAGGTGGGAGGAGTGTCCCCATTTGAGAATCCCGAGACGCTGGCGTGGAGAAACGAAGGTCTTCCCTGGAGGAGTTTGCCTGATGGAAGCTGGAGAAGTGGAGATCAGACAGTCCGGAGGAATGATGTGTTGCGGAGAGACCTCTACTTCAGAGGCATCAGAAGAACGAGAGAGGGCATCGGCCCTAATGTTCTTGTCAGCAGGGCGAAAATGGATTTCAAAGTTAAAACGGGCAAAGAACAACGACCACCTAGCCTGGCGAGGGTTCAGTCGTTGGGCAGACTGGAGGTAGGAGAGATTCTTGTGATCAGTGTATATGATAACTGGAAATTTTGATCCCTCCAGCAGGTGCCTCCATTCCTCAAGCGCCAATTTAATGGCCAGTAGTTCTCGATCCCCGATGGAATAGTTTCTCTCCGCCGGGGAGAAGGTCCTAGAAAAAAAACCACAAGTCACAGCATGCCCGGAAGAATTTTTTTTTGTAGAAGGACAGCTCCAGCTCCCACTGAGGAGGCATCTACCTCCAATAGGAAGGGTTTAGATGGGTCAGGTCTGGAGAGCACGGGAGCGGAAGAAAAGGCAGACTTGAGATGTTTAAATGCGTCTTCCGCTTGGGGGGACCAGGACTTGGGATTGGCATTTTTCTTGGTTAAAGCCACGATAGGAGCCACAATAGTGAAAAAGTGTGGAATAAACTGTCTGTAATAATTGGCGAACCCCAAAAAACGTTGGATAGCACGGAGTCCGGAGGGGCGTGGCCAATCTAAGACGGCAGAGAGTTTATCTGGGTCCATTTGTAGTCCCTGGCCAGAGACCAAGTATCCTAGGAAAGGAAGAGATTGACATTCAAAGAGACATTTCTCCATTTTGGCATAAAGTTGATTGTCACGAAGTCTCTGAAGAACCATGCGGACATGCTGGCGGTGTTCTTCTAAGTTGGCAGAAAAAATCAGAATATCGTCCAGATAAACCACAACACAGGAATATAGGAGATCACGAAAAATTTCATTAACAAAGTCTTGGAAGACGGCAGGGGCGTTGCATAGGCCAAAGGGCATGACCAGATACTCAAAGTGTCCATCTCTGGTGTTAAATGCGGTCTTCCATTCGTCCCCCTCCCTGATGCGGATGAGATTATAAGCACCTCTTAAGTCCAGTTTGGTAAAGATGTGGGCACCTTGTAAGCGATCAAAGAGTTCCGAGATAAGAGGTAAGGGGTAGCGGTTTTTTACCGTGATTTTATTAAGTCCGCGGTAATCAATACAAGGACGTAGGGAGCCATCTTTTTTGGACACAAAAAAAAATCCAGCTCCGGCAGGAGAGGAGGACTTGCGGATAAACCCCTTTTTTAAATTCTCCTGGATGTACTCCGACATGGCAAGAGTCTCAGGAGCAAACAGAGGATAGATTCTGCCCCGGGGTGGGGTAGTACCCGGCAGGAGGTCAATAGGACAGTCATAAGGCCTGTGAGGAGGCAAAGTCTCAGCTTGCTTTTTGCAAAAAACGTCAGAATAGTCCATATAAGCCTTAGGAAGACCGGATACAGGGGGAACCACAGGGTCACGGCAAGGAGTACTGGGCACCGATTTAAGACAGTCCTTGTGACAAGAAGTACCCCAGTTCTTGATTTCTCCTGTGGACCAATCAAGGGTTGGGGAATGGCGTTGAAGCCACGGTAATCCAAGAAGAATTTCAGAAGTGCAGTTGGAGAGGACCAAAAATTCAATTTTTTCGTGATGAGGTCCGATGCACATTAGGATAGGTTCCGTGCGGTAACGCACGGTACAGTCCAATCTTTCATTGTTAACAGAATTGATGTAGAGGGGTCTGGCGAGACTGGTCACCGGGATGTTGAACCTGTTGATGAAAGAGGCCAAAATAAAATTTCCTGCAGATCCGGAATCCAAGAAGGCCGTAGCAGAGAAGGAGAAGGTAGAGGAAGATATCCGCACAGGCACAGTAAGGCGTGGAGAAGCAGAGTAGACATCAAGAACTGTCTCATCTTTGTGCGGAGTCAGCATACGTCTTTCCAGGCGGGGAGGACGGATAGGACAATCTTTCAAGAAGTGTTCGGTACCGGCACAGTACAGGCATAGGTTCTCCATGCGGCGTCGTGTCCTCTCTTGAGGTGTCAAGCGAGACCGGTCAACTTGCATAGCCTCCACGGCGGGAGGCACAGGAACGGATTGCAGAGGACCAGAGGAGAGAGGAGCCGGGGAGAGAAACCGCCTCGTGCGAACAAAGTCCATATCCTGGCGGAGCTCCTGACGCCTTTCGGAAAAACGCATGTCAATGCGGGTGGCAAGATGAATAAGTTCATGCAGGTTAGCAGGAATTTCTCGTGCGGCCAGCACATCTTCAATGTTGCTGGATAGGCCTTTTTAAAGGTCGCGCAGAGGGCCTCATTATTCCAGGATAATTCGGAGGCAAGAGTACGGAATTGGATGGCGTACTCGCCAACAGAAGAATTACCCTGGACCAGGTTCAGCAGGGCAGTCTCAGCAGAAGAGGCTCGGGCAGGTTCCTCAAAGACACTTCGGATCTCCGTGAAGAAGGAGTGTACAGAGGCAGTGACGGGGTCATTGCGGTCCCAGAGCGGTGTGGCCCATGACAGAGCTTTCCCAGACAGAAGGCTGACTACGAAAGCCACCTTAGACCTTTCAGTAGGAAACTGGTCCGACATCATCTCCAAGTGCAGGGAACATTGCGAAAGAAAGCCACGGCAAAACTTAGAGTCCCCATCAAATTTATCCGGCAAGGATAATCGTAAGCCGGAAGCAGCCACTCGCTGCGGAGGAGGTGCAGGAGCTGGCGGAGGAGATTGTTGCTGGAGCTGTGGTAATAGCTGCTGTAGCATCACGGTCAGTTGAGACAGCTGGTGACCTTGTTGCGCTATCTGTTGCGACTGCTGGGCGACCACCGTGGTGAGGTCGGCGACAACTGGCAGTGGGACTTCAGCGGGATCCATGGCTGGATCTACTGTCACGATTCGGCTGGCTGGAGGTGGATCCTCTGTGCCAGAGAGGGATTGGCGTGGACCGTGCTGGTGGACCGGTTCTAAGTTGCTACTGGTATTCACCAGAGCCCGCCGCAAACCGGGATGGTCTTGTAGCAACCAGGTCGTATCCACCAGCAACGGCTCAACCTCTCTGACTGCTGAAGATAGGCGCGGTACAAGGGAGTAGACAAGAGCAAGGTCGGACGTAGCAGAAGGTCAGGGCAGGCAGCAAGGATCGTAGTCAGGGGCAACGGCAGGAGGTCTGGAACACAGGCTAGGAACACACAAGGGAACGCTTTCACTGGCACAATGGCAACAAGATCCGTCGAGGGAGTGCAGGGGAAGTGAGGTATAAGTAGGGAGTGCACAGGTGAGAATACTGATTAGGCCTGCTGCGCCAATCAGTGGTGCAGCGGCCCTTTAAATGGCAGAGACCCGGCGCGCGCGCGCCCTAAGGTGCGGGGCCGCGCGCGCCGGGACAACACAGACGGGGAACGGGTCAGGTACGGGAGCCGAGATGCGCATCGCGAGCGGGCGCGTCCCGCATCGCGAATCGCATCTCGGCTGGGAGTAATATCGCAGCGCACCCGGTCAGCAGGTCTGACCGGGGCGCTGCGAATGAGAGAACGTTGCGAGCGCTCCGGGGAGGAGCGGGGACCCGGAGCGCTCGGCGTAACATATCATAAACTATAACAGGACTATGACATGTTTTCGGCCATGTTAGAATTCAGGGCCTAGGCTTTACTCACTGTACCCCCCGTAGTTATGTCTCCGGGTCTAGACTATGCATTCTGTTTTGGGCTTTTTAGCTTTAAAATCTGGAATGTCTGTTTGAAACAGAGCAAACTTCTCTTCATGCTGGATGACTGGCAATGCGGGGCGGAGGCTCGTAACGTCACAGTCACGCCCCGCTCGTGATGACACGGCTACGCCACTTCAATACAGGTCTATGGGAGGGGGCTCCTATAGACTTGCATTGAGGGGGCGTAGCCGTGACGTCACGAGCAGGTGTGACCGTGATGTCACGAGCCTCTGGCACTGCAACCGATGCTCTAAATGAAGATCGCAGGGACCCCTGCGATCAGACATCTTATCCCCTATCCTTTGGAGAGGGGATAAGATGTCTAGGGGTGGAGTACCTATTTAATCAGGGGATTCTCCATGTTGGAAAGGTTGGGAGTTACTGCCAGAAACTCTGCAACATTAAAATAACAAAGGAAGCACCTGCCAAGTACCTTGTGCTCATCGGGTATTTACAGACCAACATAGTTACAAGATATCAAATCAACAAGAGTTCAATAATCCTGTTGATAGCTCTTGTGTATGTGCGTCACAGTTTTGTGTCAAGACTCAAGAATTACAGATAGCAGATACTATTCACTCAAAGGTCCAAAAAAAGAACCACAGAAACGCTGCAACCTTAACCAACACGACCAGTGTGCCATAGAGATCCTGTTTCCTACAAGTGATGGGAAAAAAGGTCAACAAGAGGGATGGAGTGACGTTGTACATCAGTACTGGGGGTTCTGCATCTTAGTACTTGCCACTGGACCTTTTGCATGTCTCTGATATGTTTGTATGGGACAAAGGGCCAATAAATAATTACACATATTTGTTTTTATCAATCTAGCTAAAGACTAGAGCCCTGCGCAAGACAGTTTTCTGAATCTCGCTCCCGCTTGATTTCTGACCATTACCGCCCCTCCTGCAAGGTGTATGCCATTTCATCAACCCCTTATCCTATTTTATTAGCCCCCTGTGGCATTTCAGAGGTCTGCAGGACTGTGCGGGATTTAGTGGGACCCGCTATGTGACCGTTCTGCGCACTCAAGACTAAAAACCACCTGCACAAGTGTTTTATCTGGTCATGTGGGAACCGCGAGGTCTTATTCCCATAGCGGTCCTCTACTAGAAAACTTTTCTATGGGATGGAGTAATATTCTATATTGACCTAATGACATAGAGTATAACAATATAAGTTTACCAGACTTGGGCCAACATAGTGGGGGAGATTTATTAAAATCTGTCCAGAGGAAAAGTTGCTTAGTTGCCCATAGCAACCAATAAGATCACTTCTTTCATTTTTCAGAGGCCTTTTCAAAAATGAAAGAACCGATCTGATTGGTTGTGTGGTGTCCCAGTACAGGACCTGGTCCTGTCCCTGTCTAAAGTCCCCTCAGCCAGAGTCCCTTCATTCCCATAAAGCTCTCCTGCAGGGCTTACCCCTGGTCGCCTCATATAAATTTTATATTGTTTAATATATAAAGATAATATAAATGTATAGTAAATATATATGTATAGGACCTTTCCCGGGTCACGTGATGTACAGCTGTAATGTATACTTACTTAAGGACCTTCCAGGGTCATCTGATGTACCTAGAGTTCACTGGGTCCAGGACTTACAAGTTTGCTGACCAATGAGCTTAGTCCAGCCCCCTATTATGTAAAGGGCTGTAATCACTAAATTCTCTCTCTTAGTTCTGGATTATCAAGCAAGCACAAACATCTCAGCAGAAATTTCAATTCATCTAGGCCAAAGCCTAAGAACCGGCAGCCACTAAACCACGAGAAAGCTCAATCTACCAAATCCTGTGTGACTACTACCAGCTAAAATATTATAATTAGTAGCACAGGGGCCTGCATCAAAGCTCATTGCTTGAGAGTCCCAGCATGACCTGTGAGGAACCTGCATTCCTGTTACCTCTCAAAAGACTGTTATGTATAAAGACTGTTGCATAAAATCTTCAAGTAAAGTTCTTCAGTTTATTCATAAAGTCTGGTGTGGACATTCCGTTATTTTCCCTACCGTTTCTGGGACGGTTGGCGGTAGGACCATTAACACTAAGGAAACCTCACCCTGGCGTCACGCCATCTAAGGGTTAATACCACCAGACCCTGCACTTACAACACCGCAACACCCCAGACACCCCAACTCTCCTGGTTCACCACAGTTGCTACATTCCGAATTCTAGCTTTTTTCTACCACTAAACTTGTATTTCACTACAGCTCCTGCTGGTTCAGTGCATCCATTCCTACTATATAGTATTGTACCATGTGTCTGTTATTCTTTGTGGAAATGCATTTAAAATTAACAATGTGAGGGGGGGGGGGGGTGCTACAATAATCCTTGTCCCTAGGGTATGTCCCTACACAGACTGTCCAGTGATGATACCATCAGATTGTACAGACACATCATATGGACGAGGGAAGTTGTAACTCAGAGCTATTAATTTCTTTTTATATTTCCCAGAGGATTAACAAAGAAACTATTTTAAAGGGGTACTTCAGCCAAAATTAACTTATCCCCTATCCACAGGCTAAGAGATAAGTAGATGATCGCGGTGGTGGGGGTCTGATTGTTGGGACCCCCCACGATCTCAGGAACGGAACCCGGCCCTGAGTGAGGAGTGGTAGACGGCATGTGCTTCATTGATGTCTATGGGAGCTCTGAATAGACCTGAGTACAGCACTCGGACAGCATTGGCGCTCACATAGAAATGAATGGAGCACATGCCGTCTAGTGGTAGACGATACACGCTCCTCAATGAGCGAGATGGGGTCCTGATCCAGAGATTGTGGGGGGGGTCCCAGTGGTCAGACCCCCCACGATCAGCTACTTCTCCCCTATTCTGTGCATAGGGGATAAGTTAATTTTGACTTCAGTACCCTTTTAAAGGGGTATTCCAGGATTTTTTTTATTTGACTATGCTACAGGGGCTGTGAAGTTAGTGTAGTTCATAATATAGTGGCTGTACCTGTGTGTGACGGTTTTATCACAATTCTTCTGTGATTTTCATCCCAATATTTATTTTTACCAGCATACAAAATGACTGTTGTCTCAGATTTTTCCCAGCTTGCAATGTGGTCGAGACCTGACATCACTAGTCAGCTGATGACAGGAAACCTGTCTGCTCCAATGGGTGGAGGGATCGCTTGGTGGGAGAGAGATCAATCTGCAACTAATGCAACAGCTGTAGGCACCCTGATTGAAAACCAAAGGTCTTTTGAATGGATGCAGCTCACTAATGTTTCAATGGGTGGGGTGGCTGATGTGTGGGAGGAAGGAAAATGGAATTATGGGATTTGTAGTAAAAAAAAAGAAAAGTCAAACAGGAAATACCAGTTCACAAAAAGCTAGCCACAGTGTTATGGTAATCTCACAACATAGCTATTTATCCCCATGACAAGCACAGATCCTTCCTAAGCATGTCCATTACTGTCTGCCAGGTACATACTAAAATCACCTTATGGTGGAGAACCCCTTTAGAGAAAAGATACTTCAGAAATATGAATTCAATGTAAATATATATTTTTACTAAAAAGGAAATATCAGTCCTCTTTAAACAGAGGGACATTTGCTGATTCTAATTGCTACAGGACAATATTTGAATATGGTGACCTCATTTTGTCTTGGCAGGGTATGAAAACTAACTGGAGATGTGACACAAAAAAACCAGAACTGAAATGCTGCATATACAAATGGGAGATGGGTTGTCAGCATTATTTCTCAATATACTTGGTATGTTCCTATTTGGAAATCCTCTTCCCACGAGCCTTATAATTCGCCATCTCTGGGGAGAAATCCGCACATGTAAAAAACTATAACAAAGATCTGAAAACCAGTTTGATGATATAAAGCAAAACAAACTCAGAAGGTTTATTGCTTGGGAAAACTGCAAGGAAGTGATCATCAAGATTGTCTGCAGGCAAATCCATCCCGTATAAGAGTTCTCTGGGTTTTTTGTCACGCTATGTACAAAGGTTCATATCCTTTATGCTCCATTATCAACAGTTTAAAAATGTTGATAATGGGGAAACAAAATTGCATTTAACTGCATTGACAATGGAGATAACACAGACTTAAAGGGGTACTCCGCCCCTAGACATCTTATCCCCTATCCAAAGGATAAGGGTTAAGATGTCTGATCATGGGGGTCCCACAGCTGGTACCCCCGCGATCTCTGTGCAGCACCCATTTACTCACATCCCCTTTTTTTAAAATCTATTACCACACTTTCTCTTTGTTTACCTACCGTATTTTTCGCCGTATAAGACGCACTTTTTCTTCCCCAAAACTGGGGGGGAAGTTGGTGCGTCTTATACGGCAAATACACATTAAAACCCTGTCATATCACGGTGGTCATCAACTGCCGGGACCAACGGCTAATACAAGACATCACCGCTCACGGTGATGCCCTGTATTAACCCTTCAGACACGGCGATCAAAGCTGACCGCCGGGTCTGAAGTGAAAGTGAAACTATCCCGGCTGCTCAGTCGGGCTGTTCGGGACCACCGCGGCGTCCCGAACAGCTTACAGGACACCGGGAGGGACCTTACCTGCCTCCTCGGTGTCCGATCGGCGAGTGACTGCTCCGTGCCTGGATCCCCTGCTTGGCTGGCGCTCTCCTTCGTCGTCATCACGTCATCGCGCACGCCGTCCTGTCATCCAATAGGAGCGGCGTGCGTAGCGACGTAATGGCGGCGACAGAGAGCAAGGATCCCAGGCAGCAGAGACGTTCCGGAGCAACGGGGACACCCCGGGGACGCGGTGACAGCGACGGAGGGCGACATCCAGGGCAGCGGTGACGGGTCCGGAGTGGCGGGGACACGTGAGTATTACCTCCTATACCAGTGGTCTTCAACCTGTGGCCCTCCAGATGGTGCAAAACTACAACTCCCGGTATGCTGTTGGCTGTCCGGGCATGCTGGGAATTGTAGTTTTGCAACATCTGGAGGTCCGCAGGTTGAAGACCACTGTCCTATACTTTACATTGTATTTGGTTCAGAATCTTTTTTTTTCTAGATTTTCCTCCTTTAAAATTGGGTGCGTCTTATATGCCGGAGCGTCTTATATGGTGAAAAATACGGTATATATAGATACATCCTTATTTATGCTACAGCGAGTTCACAACTATCTTAAACATGTATGTTTGCTGCCGTGGCTATTGAATATGATAAGCAGAAGATCAGTGAGGGGACGTGCCACAGAATTGGTGACACGCGCCATTGGATCATGTGTGCGTTCCACTGGTTGGGTGACGCGCATGCGCATTGATATGTGCGTTCCATCATGCGCTTCACTATGCGCATGCGCGCGCTACTTCATCATTATGTTCTATACGGTTATCTAATGTGTTATGCGTAGGGGAAGTGACTCCGGCGTCTCATCGTGGCTTACACGCCATGAAAATATTTCCATCTGCAAGGTATGTCGTACTAATTAGGGCACATATATAAGGGCACATATACTTGGTATATGCACAACACCCCTGAGGAAGTTGCCAGGAGGCAGCGGAATGCGTGGGGTTCTTTTCTGGCCCCATCCCTGCTGCACCATTGCTACTATCTTGGAAACCCTCCAGTCCGGGACGTTTGCCTCGTTTAGGGTTGTATTTGTTACCATCATATTATGACCACTGTGATATATTGAGGGAAAATATGAAAAAGATGAGGTGCGCTCCTAGTGGAGTATTATTTAGATGGGGTAAGGTGTGCGCTACAAGTTGCACCTTACCATAATGTGTTGTGCTGAGGGCACAACACCTCTGTTCGCCTGTAGACTCGCTGATGTAGGTGATCCAGAAGCGTAGGGAGGCAGCCTCAACATCCTTCACCGTGACCTCCAGGTACGGTGCAGTGAAGTGATAGTGGAAAGGAAAGAGTTTGGACGAGTTTGATGTCGCCAAATCCCAGGAAACCAATTTCTCTTTAAAGGGGTACTCCACTGGCCAGCAATGGGAACATTTAGTTCTGAATGCTGTGTGCGTGCTGCGGGGGTCGGTCACACCCCCTTGTGATGTCACGCCCCCTCCCATAGACTTGTGTGGTAAGCTTGTGGGGGTGTAGGGTATATGGGGTGTAGCTGTGCAGTAACTAAAGGGTGCTGGTTTAACCCTTATCTGTCGTGACACCAGGGTGAGGGCTCCTCTGTATATGCTTGTCCTATCGCCACCCGTCCCAAGAGTGATAAGGAGGTATAATAAATGAATATCCACAACCGGAGGTTTCAGAAAACAGTCTGAACTTTTACTGCAGGTTTTATGCAGAAACAAACAGGAACAGTCTTTGTACATTCAGAGTCTTTGAGGATCCTGACAGTTGGTTGGGACCTTGTGAGTTTTAAGCTCAGGAGATTTGTATGCGCTGTTCGCTGGATTTAAGGGATTGAGTTTAGGTCCAGCAGTCACGCGGACTTTAGCGGGGAGTTGTATTGTAACTCACGGTTTGGTATTATTAGGCTTCGGCCTGGTCTTGTCTTTGAAAGTTGCACGGATCTCTCCTCTCGGCTAGAGAGCGAGGATTGGCTGGCAGCTCCCTTATATGGGCAGGGGCTGGCCTTGAGCTCATTGGTCCTTACCATCTGCCATTCACTTTACAAGGAATTATGGTCTAAACATGTGACCACCCATGTGACCTAGGAAGGTCCTTTAACATACCTTAGTAGAATTAACATTAGTCACATGACTTAAGGTCCTGCGACACTATATTGACCATTAAATATACATATACACATCACAAAATTAAAGAAGGAAGAGGTGACTAGGGGCTATCCCATCAGTTGGATGCTACTGGAACGAAGTAACTCTGACTTTGGGGACCACCATACAAGGTACGGTATACTATACGGTACTGGGACACCACACTTGCATGGAGGGGGGCGTGGTGTGATGTCATGAGGGGGCATTACCAACCTCCGCAGCGCAACACACAGCGTTCGGAACAAAATGTTCCGAACGCTGTCCAGTGGAGTACCCCTTTAATCCTTCAGAAGTTCATACACTGTAATGTTTCAATCGATTTGCCTTTCATCATATATTTGAATTGCTTGTAGAGAAGTATAATAGTAAAAGATCAGCGTAGTAAAAATGCAACCTATAGTCACTGTTTGCTCGACACAGCAGATAGCACGTGGTCGGGTTCCATGAGAAGCCTGGTCGTCTCTCCCGTTCCTACTAAAATGCGCCCAGCTATAAGCTGCAGCAGTGTATTGCAGAACGTAGCACGTATACCAGCGATAAGGCAGCGCTGCTTCCTGGAAGACATTAGTATCTGTTAGTGCATGATAACTCGGGGGTATCAGCAGGAACATCTGTTGTTTGATTTTATTTTATTTTTTTCAACTTTTGCCAATAGAATAAAATTGCAGTAGACAGTCGACTTCATTACAGCTGAATTATGAGCAGTGTGGCTGCCAGGACGCTGAAGAATCTCCAGATCATTATGGCAAAGTTTATACCAGCATCTCTGACACTGACAATACGCGGGGGGGGGGCACTCATAGATTAGTCATAGAACATAATGGCACAAATCTTACATATATGATAGTAGTCAACCTATTTAAATCTATCAAACAGGGATGTAACCCACATGTGCAATTAAAGGGGTTCTCTACCATAAGGTGATTTTAGTACTTACCTGCAAGAAAGTAATAGACATGCTTAGGAAGGATCCAACCTTGTCTTGGCGCTGAATGGCTGTGTTGTGAGTTTACCATAACGCTGTGGCTTTCTTTTTGTTAACTGGCTATTTCTTATTGGAGTTCGTTCTCTTAAACTACAAGTCCCAAAATTCCCTGTTTGTAAGTGTGAGGTCACTTTCCCTCCTCCCACGCATCATCTCCCATTGAAACCCACCTGTGCTGCCTTCAATGCAAAAGACCAGTGTTTTCTGATCAGGGTGCCTCTAGCTGTTACGATTTCTTGATGAATGATCTCCCACCCAGCGGTTCCTCCACCTATTGAAGAAAAGACAGCCTCTGAACACCTGACTACCGTCATTTTGAATGCTGTTAAAAATAAACATTGCGCCAAAAAAAATCACAGAACTTCACAGCCCCTGTAGCATAGTCAAATAAACAAAAATACTGGAATACCCCTTTAAATGCAAAGAAAAATATATACAAGAGACATACAAATCATAAGGTAATAGCAAGTATAAAGTGACATAAATGTAAAATGGTCTATATGGTAAACGTGCTATAAATATGCGTTTAAACCCTATTAGTAGTAAAAGCATGTGGAGTCCCAGCAATACCAACCCAATAGGAACCTCAAAGAAGAAAAGGTATTTGCACATAGTACAAGGCAGGAAATAATAGAACAGACTGGTCTTGTATATTTGACAAAAAAGTAATTTGAATTTAATACAGAAACCTCCACAGAATCCCCGACACGTGTTTATCTGACCGCTTTATCTAAGGGATTTATCTTATGATTTGTATGTCTATTGTATATGTTTTTATCTAACTTGACTCGATTTAATCATGCTGTATATGATATTTTGGTAGTGATATTTTTGGTATATTTGATAGTAGGTCATATCTTAGAAACATAGACATGTTCACAGTTAAGCTTTTTCTAGTCTCTCTAGTTCTGTAATGATAAAACACTCTAGCGGTGACAGTCCTTGCCTCCTGTGCATTAACCCCATAAAGTGACTAGCAATCATCTCATTGATTTTTACCAATTCACATGTTTTTAAAGCCTGGACAGTGGCAGCTAGAGATGAGCGAACTTACAGTAAATTCGATTCGTCACGAACTTCTCGGCTCGGCAGTTGATAACTTTTCCTGCATAAATTAGTTCAGCCTTCAGGTGCTCCGGTGGGCTGGAAAAGGTGGATACATTCCTAGGAAAGAGTCTCCTAGGACTGTATCCACCTTTTCCAGCCCACCGGAGCACCGGAAAGCTGAACTAATTTATGCAGGAAAAGACGTCAACTGCCGAGCCGAGAAGTTTGTGACGAATCGAATTTACTGTACGTTCGCTCATCTCTAGTGGCAGCATGTAACTCAGACAAGAAGCGTGATCCTTACGTAATTTGCGTTCGGGCGTTTCAGAGAAATTATATTTTTATTAAGCCACCAGAAACGGGGCAAGCATGGCCAATTTGTTTTGGTATGTGGGAGGTGCATAACTTTGATCCAAAGCTCCGCCTGTTTTCGACAATGTCATGAAGGGGAGGGGCATAGTCAGGATCACATGCAAAAGCATAATAAAGGAAGTAAACGGCCATTGCCTGATTCGAGTTATGACATTTCCAGTCTGTTTTCCTATTAACACTAATTAAGGCGCCATATAATTCATACACACATGGTTAAAGCACTCAAACTGAATTACATGAACAAACAAATTTGGTATTAATTGAATTATAAAACAAAAAAGTAGAATCTGTATTTGGTGTTTATGTGTACAGATAAATAACGCATAAAATGATTGGCAAAAACTGTAATAACAGAAATAATTTTATAATTATTATATACCTTTTTTTTTTTTCTAGGACTTAATATACTGTATAAGCATTTCTACCAGGCTCTGCCATCAAAATAATTTACTCAGAGGGAAGAGATTTAAAGTGGAAAACATTTTTTTTAAATCAACTGGTGCCAGAAAGTTAAACATATTTGTAAATTACTTCTATTTAAAAATCTTAATCCTTCCAGTACTCATTAGCTGCTGTATGTTCCACAGGAATTTCTTTTCTTTTTGAATTTCCTTTCAGTCTGACCACAGTGCTCTCTGCTGACTTATCTGTCCATTTTTGGAACTGTCCAGAGCAGGATAGGTTTGCTATGGGGATTTGCTCCTACTCTGGACAGAAATGGACAGAGGTGTCAGCAGAGAGCACTGTAGTCAGACTGAAAGGAAATTCAAAAAGAAAAGAACTTCCTCTGGAACATACAGCAGCTAATAAGTACTGGAAGGATTAAGATTTTTAAATAGAAGTAATTTACAAATCTGTTTAACTTTCTGGCACCAGTTGATTAAAAAAAAAATGTTTTCTAGTAGAGTACCCCTTTAAGGGACTTTGCCAGCTCTACGTCAGACTCAGAGCTCAAGTGTCAAGAAGGTGTTGCCGAAATGTGTTTTTCATGATTATTATTATTATTATTCTGTCTCTCACTGTTGAAATAAACCTACTATTAAAAACTAATAATTTCTTTGTCAGTGGTCAAACATACAAAATCTTCAGGATATAAAGTCATTTTTTTATTCACTGTATACCTCCAGAGCCAAATCAGCTATGCCATCTATTTGTTTGCGTCCTCTGGTGTTATACCCAAGTGTGAAATTGTATAAATACAACATCAAGGACCATTTTCCCATCAGGGCATTCATTTGCCACATGGATAAAAAAAAAAAAAAACATCTAGCGTCAACAACAATAGAGCCATGATGGGAGCATGTCAAGCCTAGACACAAATATGACCAGTCAGAGCAGCATATACCGTAAAGGAACCCATAAAGTATGTTTAGGAAGAGAAAAGATGATCACCACCCAATCATTCTTGAAAATACAAAAACATTCCTGAAGATGATGCAACATGAAAGGAACTCCTAAATAATGCAATCACAAGAGAAAACACAGATCCGGCACAGTTCTGTATGCCTGACGGTATATAATCCCTCTTTGTATATAACTTGGTGTAGCAGGTGTCTGCTCTCCTATGGGTGGTTCTACACGCTGAAAGTACAAGCCTAATCAATGTCCATAAAAGAGAAAATAGCGGAGCAACTCACCCGAGTATAAACTCGGCTTATACTCGAGTATATACTGTGTGTGTGTGTGTGTGTGTGTGTGTGTGTGTGTGTGTGTGTGTGTATATATATATATATATATACACTGTACATATATATATATATATATATATATACACACACGTCATTACGTACCGTACACACAGCATGATTTATTACTGTTTGATGCTTCCATTGCATGTTAATGCATATCCTACAAATGAAAACATAGGAACTCATCCCCTCTAGACTGGAGGAGACACTGGAGCCTTTTTGATTTATAGGTCTCGGAGCACTGGGGTTATGTAAGAGGGCAATGACATTTCTTACGGGATTAGTCTGAGGGCTACATCTCGACAATAACTTCTGCAGCACATTGGCAAGTGTCAGGAGTTGTTGCATAGGAATGCACGTTGTGCACAGTGTGGCGCTTATACTACTAGTGTCCTTACAGTGTGACAAGCATCATATCCCCCAATATGGTGAATGCAGATAAAATAATATGGCTCAGCCACTAATTGTCAGTTAATACTATATAGACTGCTGAAGACCATTTTTATAGTTTACACATAACAATGTTAAAGGAGAACTATCGCGCAGGACAACTTATTCCCTATCCAGAGGTCTCCTGCACAGGGTCGACATCGCGGTCAGGCGAAGGTGCAGCGGGAGGCGAAAGGTGTAACGAGGGGAAGTCAGGCGTTAGGCCACAGCCGTTTCGCACCCTCTGGTTCTTCGTCAGGCCCCTGCAGGGGCCTGACGAAGCACCAGAGGGTGCGATACGGCTGTGGCCCGTCGCCTGACTTCCCCCCGTTACACCTTCCGCCTCCCGCTGCACCTTCGCCTGACCACAATGTCCATAATTTGAACTGACTCTGCTACCACCGGGTGAGTTGCTCCGCTATTTTCTCTTTTATGAACTCCTAAATAATGTTGAGGAACAAGAGGAGACACCACCGATCTTTGGGATCTCACTTTCTGTAGAAATTTCCTCTGCAGCCGAATGCTGTGTCTCCAGCTCTTCCATAGAGATATACGGAGGGAGCGCATTGGCAGCCGCTTCGTGCAGGGGTTAACTCGCCCCTTTCCTGAGGAGAGCCGAGGTCCTGTGCAGGAGACCTCTGGATAGGGAATAAGTTGTCCTGCGCGATAGTTCTCCTTTAACATTGTTACGTGTAAACTATAAAAATGGTCTTCGGCAGTCTATATAGTATTAAGTGACAATTAGTGGCTGAGCCATATTCTTTTATCTGCATTCACCATATTGAGGGATATCATGCGTGTCGCACTGTAAGGACACTAGTAGTATAAGCGCGACACTGTGCACAACGTGCATTCCTATGCAACAACTCCTGACACTTGCCAATGTGCTGCAGAAGTTATTGTCGAGATGTAGCCCTCAGACTAATCCCGTAAAAAATGTCATTGCCCTCTTACATAACCCCAGTGCTCCGAGTTGTAGTTTTGAAACCTCTGGAGGTCCGCAGGTTGAAGACCACTGCGGCCTTCGTCATCATCCTGACCCCCCCCCCCCCCCCTCTTTAGTTTTCTACTCACCTCCCCTCGGTGGGAAGGAAGGATGAGCTGGTCCGGGCCATTTATGCAGCAGAGACCATCCAGTGGGGGGGGGGGGTAGTCGTTCCGGGCTGTCCATTTTCACCGGGGGGGCCCTCTTCTCCGCGCTCCGGGCCTGCCCCATACTAGTGACGTTGCCTTGACGACGATGCACAGGGACGGTGACAGGCGGTGATGATGAAGGGGGGGGGATGATGAAGGGGGTCTGGATGATGATGGGGGTCTGGATGATTACATGGAGGGATGAGGTATTTCCCCCCCTAAGCTTATAGTCGAGTCAATAACTTTTCCTGGATTTTTGGGGTGAAATTAGGGGCCTCGGCTTATATTCGAGTCGGCTTATACTCCAGTATATACAGATATGTATATATATCATTTTTATTATTATTTTTTTTATTATTGTTTTGTCTGTTTCTGTATCTATTTTAGTAAGCTTTCCTGCTGCCTCAAGTTAAATATCCTCCTAAATAACCAGTAATACGGCTTCCAAGTCATGAAAATAGCCGGCTGTGGCTGGTGCAAATTGCAGACCTCACAGTTTGACACCAGTCTTTGGCTGTTCAGGTGGCACGATAACTCGCTGCTGGATCCAGGATACAGTACAGAGGAGCTTTGTAAAATATTATTGGTCCGAATATTTGATCTGTGTTTTTTTTACATTTGTAATTTTCATTTTTATTGACCCAAATAGAATATTTCTATCGTCACAATTGTTTAATTTCCTAATATAGACCATAACTGGATTTGGCCCTTGATGGTAGAAATTTTATAGAGCTGTGTTGCAGAGGCTCATCAGGGACGCCAGACCACCCTGCCACGTAAAACATTACCATCTATAGCACAAAGGCACTACAACCCTCAGCTAATCTGAACTACTACTATCCTCATGGGCACCACAGAATCAGTCAGTACTGTGCCCAAACATACGGTATGAAATCAGTGTTTGGTGTCTGTGCCTTGAGACTACAATTCATGAACACAGAATCTGCAGAGATTATTAAAAGATGAGAGCTCAGCAACCAGCAAAGTTATAAATGCATCTCCTAGTAACAGCAATATATTTTAATGACATTTTAGTATCGGACACATTAACCGATTTAACAGGGTAAAAAAATTCATCTGGAAAGCTTATTATTACATACATGCTCTATAGAGGAGCATTATATATAATGGATTCAAGACATACAAATTGCAGGAATATTTTTTATTAAAGAGAAACTGACAGCTATTTCACCCACACCAACCCCAAAATACTGGGTTATAGAGTGAGTAAATCGCTATAAAAAGAAGTGTTTCTCCCATATCTAGGTTAGGTCTCTCCAGAGTTATGCACATTAGTAGGTTCGTTGCCACTGCCCAGCTCCCATGCCTCAGCAATATTCACTCCTCGAGCCTTCCCCCTCCCATGACATGAGAGCCTGGGGGTGCTCGCCTGCACGCAGAGTGCTCTAACCCCCCCCAGGTTTCATGTCATGGAAGGAGGTGTGCTGGGGGTGAAATATTGATGAGGCAGGGGAGCTGGGCAAGTCGGCTCCCCACCTCCATTGCCCGCTAGAGTGCAATGGCAACAAACCTACAAATGTGCATAGTCAGGACTATCAGTCAAGTACTAGATCCCATTCACACTGCACATTGGAATCCAGCTTAAAGATTCTGGTGCTGCAGCCTCCCTTTTTTTTTTCAACCATGCACACAATAGAATTTTCTGCTGCAGAAATTCAAGCTCTGGACTCCAAAGAAGGAATGACCAGCTCAGATATGCATTGCCGTCAGTGGAGATGGTGCATGCCCAAGCAGTATTAAGGTCGACCGATTTAGTCGGCACCTGCTGTAAATGGCCTGTCCCCACGGAAATTCTCCAGGCGGAAATTCTGCCATGAGTCCTAAGCCAAATAAGAGAATAGCTAGAAAGCATCTGAGTGACAAAACACTCTTGTACCTTACAGACAGCACATTTATTTCAATAGAAGCTGTGAAATACTTAAAGGGGACATGTCATCACTTTCATGCTGCCTGAACCACAAGTAACCAGGGTATAGGGAGTGATCTATCAATCAAAGTCGGCAGGGCAGGCAGAAACCACTGGGACCTTCCAGATGACTTATGAGTCAGGCAGTATGAGAGTGATGACAGGTTTCCTGTTGGGCTTGTCCACACTGTTTACATTCAGCAAGCAGAATTCCACTACAAAACCATTGTCGGTAGGATTGCACTGACGTGCGCGGCCTCTATAGATGGCAATGCATTCTGGCGTAATTCCACCCAAAGAATAAACATGTTCCGCAGTGTGCACAGAACATCAGAATCCCATTGAAAGCAATGGGATTCTGCTGGAAATGGAATTGCACTGACTGAATGTCCGCAGTGTGGACAAGCCCTTAACCTTCCATGTGGTGGAACTGGAGGAGAATTGAGCAAATATCTGACTGGTCTAATATTATTGCAGAAACTGGAATTTCCACAGTGGAAATTCCACTTCCTGATCATCTGTGACAGCACGACAATGGGTAAATGGAATCTCATTAACCTAGAACAGAAGATCAGACAAGCAATAGCGTAGAGACAAACTAACTAACATAATGAACCTAATAGCCCCCTCCCCTAAGGCTATTAGTAGCCCACAGAAACACCAGGCACACGTATTTTTTTCTCTTCTTGGGACAGAGAAGAGGACATAGAGACAAGCGGTCTCCAAATCGCGCATATGCCCGATCCCTGAGGCCTGTTATACGGTGGCCGCAAACCAGGAGTTTTCCTGGTCCCTCAGCCCCGTTCCCTCCCCTGACGGTACCAGTGTGGAGTTTCAAGCACTCAGGTAAGTAAGAAGTACTCCTCACCTGGTTCCTTGTGTCTGTGAAGTTCTCCTGCTGTCTGAGCTCCGGGGGAGGAAGCTGCACTTATGCACCGGGCAGTGAGTCCGTTTGCACATGTGCGGGGTTTAAAAAGCCGGCGGGACATTTAAAAATGGCCAGGGATTCATTTTGAGTCTAACATTCTGTCAGGGCAGCAGATCCTTGTTAGGCTCAGGTTTGTGCAGCTCCCCTCCTGCTTTGAGGTTGTTTTGCTGTACTCCCTATTAACCCCTTCCTCTCTATTTTAGAATGTCGGGTGTTCAAGGGAAAAGAAAGAGGAAATCTCGGCATAATATGTGCCTGAAATGCTCTCAACCCCTGCCAGAATCTTGGGATCAGGACATTTGTGACGGATGCTTAACCCCAAGTCGGCCAGCACCACTGGATACAGGATTGTTCCTGGAGTGGTTTAAAGGGGAACTCTCCACAGCCTTTAGAGAAGTTGTATCTTCTGTGACAAGTAACAGGAAGATCAAACCTACCTGGGGTCATGACTCCCCGATTTCAGAAAATTCCTCTGATGTTATTTCAGTGTCGGAGTCTGAAGAAGAGGTGGATATGGAGGACTTGTACCTTTTACAAAAAGTTCCTAAATTTATTTCAGCAGTCAAGGAGATTCTGGAGTCTGATAAGGACATTTCGGCTAAGCCTGCAAAGGACCACCTCTTCTATTTTCCTCCCTCTCAATCAAGAGAATTTCCTTCCCACCAGCTTATCACTCAGTGGCATGAAAAAGATTGGAAGAATCCAGAGAAACGCACAGACCCTTGCGCAAAATTCAAATAAGTCTACAGACTGGATCATGCCTCCTGCTCCTCTTGGGAAAATCCTCCCAAGGTAGATCTAGCGGCTGCCAGGTTGGCTAAAAAGTCCATCTTTCCGTCAGATGAAACATCTAGACTTCCAGATCCTCTGGAGAGAAAGGCGGATGCTATCTGCAAGAAGAATTACCTGGCGGCCTCGGCTGCAGCTAAAGTAGCGGAGTCCTCTATCCCTGTGGCGAGGGCTTTAAGAATTTGGATTTCTCATATCTTTCAAGATATTCAGGAAGGAGTTTCTAGAAAGGAAATCTTGAAGAATATGTCGGTGATGAAAACTGCAATGGATTTCCTATGTGACGTGCCTGTGGATGCGTTGAAGTTCGCCTCCAGGTCTATGGCTCTATTTAATGCCACAAGAAGGGCGTTGTGGACTAAGCAATGGGATGGGGACATCCCCGCTAAGTTTAATTTTGTTTCTATGCCCTTCCACCCGTCTTCGCTTTTTGGCCCACAGCTTAAGGGCATCTTAAAGTCCTTCAGTGAAGAAAAAGGGGAATCCTTCCCTCACAAAAAGAAAGGTCCGGTCTTCAAGCCTTATAAAAGAAGTTATAGAAGGTCACCTAAGAGGCAGTATTCCTTTCGGAGGTCGGACCGGGGAAGACAAAACAGAGTAAAGCAGGAGCAAGGGTCTTTAGGAAACAAGAAGTCCTTCTCCAATAAGACCGAAGACCAATGACGCCAACCCTCCGGTGGGCGCCAGGCTTCTTCTTTTTGCAGATCTTTGGTCAAAGACATGCTCAGATGTCTGGGTGATTTCCACTGTAAGAAGAGGCTATTCTCTGGAGTTAAGAGAACAGCCACCAGACAGATATATTTTAAGCAGAACCTGCAATCCAGTCATCCCTCGTTTAGTAGATCAGTTTATCGCCAAGAAAGCCCTAGAAGAAGTTCCCCGGGCCGAATGGGGAAAAGGGCACTACTCTCCAGTTTTTGCAGTCCCAAAAGCAGGTGGCGACTGGAGGCTGATAATAGACTTGTCTTTCCTCAACCAATTCTTTGTCAAGAAGACCTTCAGGATGGAGTCCATCCAATCTGCGGTGCTCAACTTACAGCAAGGAGATCACCTACCCTCCATAGACTTGTAGGATGCTTACCTGCATGTGTCTATCCTGAAGTCTCATCGCAAGTTTCTCTGTATAGCAGTTCGGGATCATCAGAGGATACGCAATCTTCAGTTCCCCTGCCTCCCATTCGGGATCACTTCAGCCCTTAGAGTTTTTACCAAAGTCGTCTCTGTTCTGGTAGCAAGTCTCAGGCTGAGGGGTATCCATGTAACCCCATACTTGGACGACTGGTTGGTGAGGGCTCCAACGAAGCAGCTGCTTATGGACCATCTTCAGACGACTCGGCAACTTCTTCAGTCTCATGGATTCCTGATAAACTGGAAGAAATCTCAGCTCACCCCAACCACTCGTATCACTTATCTGGGGCTTTATAATAGACTCCGAAGAGATGAAACTCTGGATCTCCGACGAAAGGAGACTCAACATTATTCAGACTCTGAATTTATTTCTTTCCCTGAACAGCTGTTCCATCAGATACGCTATGAAAGTGCTCGGTCTACTTACATCTATACTAGAAGTGGTACAGTGGGGGAAGTCGCACATCAGGGCCCTTCAGACCTACATCTTGAAGACTTGGAACAAGAGTCAAGACTCCCTAGATTGTATGATCGTCATCCCTACATACCTTAAGGAAGACCTAGCTTGGTGGTTGACTCCAGAGAGGTTCCTTCTCGGCAAGTCTCTTCTTTATATCAGGCCAATCGTCCTAACGACAGATGCCTCAGCTTCAGGATGGGGAGCTTACGTGCTGGATGCCTGGGTTCAACAGGTCTGGTCTCCCAGAGATGTAGTTCTGTCCTCCAATATGAGGGAGCTGATGGCCATCAAGTTGGCGCTTTTTCATTTCAGGTCCCTTCTGACTCACAAAGCGGTCCTTGTTCAGACGGACAATCTCGCAGCTGCTTACTACATAAACAAGCAAGGAGGAACCAAGTGCAGATTGCTTCAGAAGGAGTGTGCCCAAATAATTGCGTGGGCAGAGTCAACTCTTCTCTCCTTCTCTGCGGTCCACATCAAGGGATCATCGAATGTGAAGGCGGACTGGTTGAGCAGGAACATCATGCTCCCAGGGGAGTAGGAATTGAATCCCAGGATTTTCCATCTATTGACTTCCAGATGGGGTCAGCCACAGCTGGATGCGATGGCAACCCGCCAGAACAAGAAGACCCTCAGGTTCTGCTCTCTAAGGAGGTCCGACAATCCGACCTTCCTGGATGGTCTCTCTGTCAGCTGGAGCAAAGGTCTCATTTATGTCTTCCCGACAATCCCTCTAATTCCCAAGGTCCTCAGGAAAATCCAGAGCGAAGGAGCAGACGCCATAGTGATTCTTCCCTTTTGGCCTCGCAGGGCCTGGTTTCTAGCCGCATCCATGCTGTCGAAGGGGGAATATTGGGAGCTCCTGATGTGCAAAGACCTTCTCCTCCAGTCAGGGATGTTCCATCAGAGTCTTCAGAGGCTCCGCCTCACAGCTTGGAGAATGAGAGGTCCACCTTAGCCCGGCAAGGTCTCCCAGATAAGGTCATCAACATCCTGATGGAATCCAGAAAGCCGGCTACCAGAAGAACATATTCTAGAATTTGGTCCTTATACTATGGCTGGTGCGCAAGACAAGAGGTCCCTACTTCTGAAGTCTCATCTCTTCTCCAGTTCCTTCAAGAGGGATTTGTCAAGAGCCTGAAGCCAAATACCCTTGAAGTTCAACTTACTGCTATAAATTCCCAATTAAATGGAGCATTCTCCAATGTGCCTCTGGTGTCTAGGTTTTTCAGGGCCATTAGCAAGTTACGCCCTGTCTTCCATGACCCAATTCCTTCCTGGGACTTACCACTAGTTCTTAAATGCCTACGAGAAGAGCCTTTTGAACCAATGGGAGGAGCACCAATTAAGCTAATTTCTTTCAAGACCATCTTCTTAATCGCCATCACATCGGCAAGAAGAGTTAGTGAGTTGCAGGCGCTCTCCAGCAAAGAGCCCTACCTAAGGCTGCTTGCAGGTGCAGTAGTTCTACGGACTATGCCGGGGTTCCTGCCTAAAGTCCCTTCGGAGACGAACATTAACCAAGAGATTGTTCTCCCTGTTCTCACCTCTAGAGAAGATAATATGCATTTACTGGATGTTAAAAGGGCAATTATGATTTATCTTCAAAAATCAGAAGATTTCAGACAGATGGAAAGTCTTTTTCTTCAGTTTCAAGGCCCTAACAAGGGGAAAAACGTGAGCAAAGCTACACTATCAAGATGTGTTATGCTATAGAAGGACGCCAGTCTCCTTTGACCCTCAAGGCTCATTCCACCCGATCAACTGCGGCTTCCTGGGCGGAGAGATACCACATCCCCATGGACCAGATCTGTAAGGTGGCTACGTGGGCATCTCCATCGACCCTCACTAAGCACTACAGGCTGGATATCGCTGCCTCTCAGGGATCGGCCTTTGGTTTGAGTGTCATCCAAGGAGCAGTTAGTAATTAATTTTCCCACCCTTTATATTACTATTATTTTAGCACTGCTTGGATGGTCCCATTGTTGTGCTGCCACTGATGATCTGGAAGTGGAAAATTTACCTTTCCTGAAATTTTAATTTCCTGGAATCCGTTGCAGCACGGATATACCCACCCAAATTAATGTGCTCACTGCTGCATAAAATACGTGTGCCTGGTGTTTCTGTGGGCTACTAATAGCCTTAGGGGAGGGGGCTATTAGGTTCATTATGTTAGTTTGTCTCTACACTATTGCTTGTCTGATCTTCTGTTCCAGGTTAATGAGATTCCATTAACCCATTGTTGTGCTGCCACGGATTCCAGGAAATGAAAATTTCAGGAAAGGTAAATTTTCCACTTTTTGATTGGGACTGCAGAATCCCATTAAAATCAATGGGTAGTAAAGTTTGGTAGAATTTCCAGCAGACTTCTTGCCTGGAATTCCGCATGGATATTCCACCATGTGAACATACCCGTGTAAGCAGTGGAAAAATGTAAAACTCTTTTAAAGTATTTTTTAACTTGAAGTTTTGCAAGGCGTATTCTGCCGAAAGGGTGGGGAGCCGAGAACAATACACTTTTTTAATCCATTATCAAGTAAATCTTAGTATTCTAGCTAATTTTAATCATGTTCCACGTTTCTGTGTAATCTTTTAACCTTTTTTGTTTCTTGTTCCACTGTCATCTGGATTTCCGATCGTCGAGTTGAACTTTTCAATGGCCTCGACACTAATCTGCAAATTTTACTCTAAAAATCATAATATTCCACAGGCAGCTACAAACAAATTACATTCTTCTTACCGAGACCTTTGCTAATGAAAAGGGAAAGAAAAAAATCTCCGCCAAAGGATAAGAGGTCAGACATTCTGAACAAGTACAAGTCGAGTGCATTGGCCGAAAATAGGGAAGACCTTTGTTCCGAGAGTCAACCTGGTAAGAGAGAGAGGAAGGAAAGACACAATCCCATCAGGAAAATGTTTGTGATACAAGATTAGGAAATTGGACTTTACGGCCTTTTTATCATGTAATTACCCTGCGCTCTCTGAACAGCTGGCCTATTAATGGAAAAAGTCAGGAAATGAGGTTTTATGGCTGGTATTACCCGTGGCACTAAAATAATGTCTGAATTTTACTCCCATTATCAATTCCTTCAGAAACACTCTGCACCATCCATATGGACAAAGCTGATGGAAAAATACTCCCTGCTGAAAATCCAGATGTGTTTAATTGGGTTTCCTTGATTTCAATGTAATATATTGTTCTTTAATAATACACAAGTCTATGTTTAGTGTTAGGCTGTGTCCACATGATGTGGTTGAATCACTGTTTTTGCTGTCAATACCTATCTAGGATCATGAACAAACTTTAGAAATGCAGGAATATTGACCAGGACAAACGCATCAAGAAAAGGGAAAGGTAGAATAAACCTTAAAGGGGTATTCCAGGCAAAACCTTTTTTTTATATATCAACTGGCTCCGGAAAGTTAAACAGATTTGTAAATTACTTCTATTAAAAAATCTTAATCCTTCCAATAGTTATTAGCTTCTGAAGTTGAGTTGCTGTTTTCTGTCTAACTGCTTTCTGATGACTCACGTCCAGCTCCTATGGGGATATTATCCCATCATGCAAGGGATATTCTCCCATCATGCACAGCTCCCGTGACATGACATCATCATTGAGCAGTTAGACAGAAAACTTCAGAAGCTAATAACTATTGGAAGGATTAAGATTTTTTAATAGAAGTAATTTACAAATCTGTTTAACTTTCCGGAGCCAGTTGATATATAGAAAAAGTTTTTGCCTGGAATACCCCTTTAATTTTTCATCATGCAACGCGTTTCACTGCCCATGGGCAGCTTCCTCAGGCATCTTGATGCCTGAGGAAGCTGCCCATGGGCAGTGAAACGCGCTGCATGACGAAAAATAAAAACTTATTCTACCTTTCCTGATGCGTTGGTCCTGGTCATTGGTCCTGGCCTAAATATTCCTGCATTTGTTGTGAAGTTTGTGCTCCTGTATATATATCCTGGGCAAGAAGGCAGCAGATAGGATCCAAGTATGCCTCTACATACCAGTACCATTGTTGGCACCATGTTTGTTGTGTCAGGTTGCCATTGGGAAATCTCCCAGCACATATGGCAAATATATCTGAAAAATATCTAATATATCTAAATAATATATATCTAATAATAATATATCTAAAAACTATATCTAATGATCCCCAACACCTGAAAGTAATTTTGGCCTCTATTCGGATGGTTTCCATTAGAGTTTGCATTTTTCTGCTGGATGGAATAGACTTCTGTGCTATTCCATAAAGCAGGATCCACTAAAAAAAATTATAATAATAAGTGTACTACACAGTATACATTTTTAACATGGGAGTCTATGTATGACAGATGCCACAAGGTTATTTGGCGGGGAACCTTTCGATGTGTACCCCCACCAGACACCACAAAAATGTGATGTAAAAAGAGCCTAACAGAAAAGAATCTTGGTATGCTCCATAGGACACATTTGAAGTGATTCTTCTATGGAGAGACTACCGCCATATATACAAGAGTCCAATGGTCCAGTGCTGCATTCCCATTCCAAAGCATGGGGAAGCTTTGCCTCGTGTATTTTTTCCTTTGTGGGTTCAGGTTACAGAATTGGTTTTCTCTTGCTTTTCTTCTCATTTTTGTCTTTAATTTGTGTGATAGTTGGAGTTACTTCTGACTCTATGGGGCCTAGACTTTTTGATACTACATCAAAATGAGGTTTTTGACAATGTTCCATATTGTGTTGCTATATCTAAATGCCTTTGGTGATTTTGCTCATGGGAAAAATGTATAAAAAGCAAGATTTTATTGAATCATTTTAAAAGCTAAACACAATATGTGACTAAAACCAAGTCAAATACCAACGCATTTTGGGCTGCATATAAGCCCTTAATCATGGTAACCATATTGCATAAACCATAAGCTTAAATACTGTTAGTATAAATAGTGCTCCAAGCACACAGCCTGTCGGCCTTCATTTCATGGGGGGGGGTTAACACGCTCCCTCTATGGGGATAGTCGGGGTGCCTTGAAGGAGATTGCAGGGGGTCCTAGAAGTCCACCCCCTCTGTGATCTAAAACTTATTCCCTATACTTTGGCTAGGGGATAAGTTTTTCTGCACCAATTGCACCACATTACTCCTTTAAAGGGGTACTGTGGTGGAAAACAATTATTTTTTTTTTTTTTAAATCAACTGGTGCCAGAAAGTTAAACAGATTTGTAAATTACATCTACATAAAAAGCTTAATCCTTCCAGTACTTATCAGCTGCTATATACTCCACAGGAAGTTGTTTTCTTTTTGAATTTATTTTCTGTCTGACCACAGTGCTCTCTGCTGACACCTCTGTCCATGTCAGGAACTGTCCAGAGAAGAACCATACAACTTTCTCTAGAGCATACAGCAGCTGATAAATACTGAAAAGATTAAGATTTTTTAATAGAAGTAATTTACAAATCTGTTTAACTTTCTGGCTTCAGTGGATTAAAAAAAAAATTTTTTCTACCGGAGTACCCCTTTAACTGTGTGATTTGGAGGGCCAGAGGAACATAAATAGCAGTTTTCCTTGTGTGATCTATTGGGACCATTGCTTAGATGGAATCTACTCTGAACAAATGGACCTATTACAGTAATAAGAATTAAGAATTAGGAATAATTGGGAAAATCTTTATTTTTTGGTGTTTTCCTTTAAACAATGGGCTTTGCGTATAGGTGAAAATAGTGTACATATTCATGTACAGTAAAAGTAACCATTAAAGTAAGAAAGCAGGGGAATACTGGTTAACACAATATATTCTCATCAGATGTTGATACACTGGAAAACACCTAGGACTTTTGGAGAGATAAGATTTCGATATACAAGTAAGTTGGCAGCAAGATCCCATTGTTTAGTGAATTCAATTCCTAAAATTTAACAGGAGATGTTTGCCTTGGGAAATCCATCTCTATATGCATAAAAAACATGTTTTACATAAAACTTATAATAATAAAAACATTTCCCTTGAAGGGGTTATCCATCCTTGTAAAATTGAAGGCATTTTCCCAGGATAGGCCATCAATATTAAAATGGCGGCGGTCCTGGAACCTCGAACAATCAGTTGTTTGACAGGGCATGCGTAGTGCGGGTGTATCCTCATTTTCTTCTCTTTGCTTTTATTAGCAATGGTGGTGTTAGATGCAGCAACATTGTCCCATTCAAGTGAACAGGGCTACACTGCAACTAATAGTATGGTGACGCAATAACAAACAGGAATTAACGTAAAGGAGTATGTGGCACTGACACAATCACTGTAGTTAGACTCCTGCTATTATGTTTCTATGTTTCTTATTTTGATAACATAACATAAGAAGGCAGAGGATATCCTGCACTCACCGCAATATTGGACTAGATGCTCCTACATGGACGGTACCAGTGGATCGGCTCCCAGAACCTCCGTTGGCACTCAGAGGTGACTGCCGGCGGTTTCGCGCATCTGCGCTTCTTCCGGCCACTAAGAGTCCACGAGGCCCCATGAGATACCAGTATTATAATTGGCATATGAGGCCCTGTTGCAGATTGTGCATCCTGTTCTGTGTTCACATCACTCCTGGTTTTAACTGGAGTAGGTAATAGCACCCAGAAAAGTTCCTTAGTATTTCCTTATTATATCCCAGGAATTGTTAACCAGCATACCTAAAAGGGGTACTTCGGTGTGTGGTGGCCCAGTGCAGGAGTTGCACCCCTGTACCCTAGCAGAGTTACCATGTATAGGTAATCTTGTAATATTGTTATTTTGTCTAGAAATGTGCATAGTGTTCTGGGGAGAACTTCTGGGGAGAAGTAGCAATTGCAAGGGCCCCAGCAGCTAAGGCATCCGGGCAGAAAGCCTCTGGCAGCCCGATCCGTATCAAATGTGTTTTTGTATGCAGTTGCAAGACTCACAACTTCACATGTCTAACCAGCCCAATTATCAATACCCTCACAAAGGAGCATGTAAGGACATTGCCAACTAATGCCACATGGACTCGTCCCCAGTTCTTTCCTAATTGTTCACCAGACCTGTGAAGGACATTCAATATCAATGCCCCAGGAACTATCTGTCATCACCAGGCCCCAGTGGCCACTTTAATGTTGTCCGCCCTCCAGGACTGGGCACCGAGGACGGCTGTTAAGAGGGAGAGTTTATGGTGGCCCAGTACAGGAATTGCACCCTTTACCCTAGCTGCCCTGTCAGGCAGCCTCCATACAGTGTCCCCTGGGCCCCCTGCACCTGTTCCCCTTGTTCCTGTGTGTCTATGCCTATGTTATGCTGTGTATTGTATATAAAACTGTTATGCCTTTAAGAACAGTTGACATATGATTAACCTGTTGTCATGTGATTGTAACCCAGTGAGGTATCAGTGATCATGGGACCTAAGGGTGACCTATGGGACCCCTCCTAGTCTCTCCCATATAAGCCCTGGGTGGAGCTAGCTCTCTCTCTTATGCTCTTTCTGCTTAGCTGAGTTGCAGTAATGTCAAGTCCTAAGTGTGTTGCTGAAGTCCTAAAGAGGCCTAAAGTCTACCACGCAGCCACGGATCCTAAAGTCCAGTACCCCACAGGTTAAGTCAAAGCCTGGTAAGCTCCAGAATGGGTGAAGTCAGTCATAGTCTGCCATTGTCAAGTCAGTCCAAGTCAATCTGTCTTCAGTCAGCGTGGCTCTGCAGCAAATTGTCCCAGTCCACCATAAGTCCCAACAAGCCCTAAGGTCTCTGAAGTCACTGATCACCTCCATGGGCCTAGCCAAGCTGTAAAGACTGTTACACCTGTCTGACTCAGTAAAGCTGCCGTTGTTCCGTAACTTGGCATCAGAATCATTATTTGCCTGCTTGCCTAGCCCAGGATCCAGCAATATACCTTTGGGTGGTGTGGAGGATAAACCACGCCCTGGCGTCACGAACACAAGGGGTTAATGCCATCTGCCCCTAGGGTAATTCCATCTGCCCTCATCACACCCTCACCACAGGTGGAAAACAAATTCTGGTGCCAGAAAGTTAAACAGATTTGTAAATTACTTCCAGTCTGACCACAGTGCTCTCTGCTGACACCTCTCGCCATGTCAGGAACTGTCCGGTGCAGGAGAGGTTTGCTAGAGAGCACTGGGTTCAGACTGAAAAGAACTATACAAATTCCTCTGGAGCATACAGCAGCTAATAGGTACTGGAAGGATTAAGATTTTCATATAGAAGTAATTTACAAATCTGTTTAACTTTCTGGCACCAATTAATTTGAAAACATTTGTTTTCTACAGGAGTACCCCTTTAATATTTCCATAAATATTTTATTTAAAGTGGATTAGGCAGCCAGTTTGAACTCCAACTTCATTATTTGTATTTTGGCCTTTAACCTACTGATTTTCAAAACAATTCTGAAGAAATTGCAAACTCAGTCGGCATCAGAGGTCAGCAGGTTCCTACAGATCTCTGGCTAAGCACCATTTTTTATTTGACACACATCCTTAGCATGTGGATGATATTGAGGGCTCAAGAGATATCAGCCCTGTGCACCACTGTTCACCACAGCAGATCTCAGACCACTTTAGGCGATGGCTTACAAGATAGCAGGTTTACAGCTAGGCAGACATGGCTGCTCAATCCGGTAGACCACTAAGACCCCTAAGGCTACAGGCTGGAAGAGGCTAGTGTGCACAATGTAGGAACAGTGTTAGAGAAGTATTTTCGCTTTTTATTTTTGTACACAGTGATAGGCCATTCTGCTTGGGAGAACAACCACTTTTAGGGGAATGTTAGGAGGTGCTTGTGGGAACTATTAAAGGATTACTCTAGGATCTGAAAACTTATCCCCTATCCTAAGGAAGGGGATAAGTGTCAGATTGCGGGGGTCCGACCACTGGGACCCCCCCCCCTTGCAATCTCCTGTACAGGGCTCCGGAAGTCCACACAAAGGGTGTGCGCCGACCACCACAAGAAGCGGCAGCTGACACGCCCCTTCAATGCAGCACTAAGGCAGAGTCGGAGATTTCAAATGCTGCACTCCGGTTCTCCAGTAGCGTTGTATTGAGGGGGCGTGTCAGCCGCCGCTTCATGCGATGGTCAAAGGGCCCCCTTTCTGTGGACTGCCAGGGCCCTGTACGGATGATCGCAGGGGTTCCCAGCGGTCGGACCCCCGCGATCTGACACTTATCCCTTATCCTTAGGATAGGGGATACAGTTTCAGGTCCTGGAGTACTCCTTTAATGTTGTGGGGAACTTAGAAGACTTCTGCTTAGGTACAATATAATAGATGAGCACTGTTAGGTTTACCCCTTCCTGCTCTATGACATACATATATGTCATGGCAGGAAGGTAGTAGATATATTCCTCACAGAGCATTCATAGGCTTAAAAGCTGAGCCATGAGATTGTCAGGTTATGTCAAGATTACAATTTAAGGCATATCCACTGGATAGATCATAAGTGATTGATGGGCATACGGCCACTGTGACCCCAACGGATCTAATAAATGGGGGTTCTGAGCACCTCTTCGGAACTGAGCAGCAGTATTTTAATTTTTAATTTTGTATTTTTATGACTTAATTCTAGTAAATGTATAAAACATCAGTGGGGCTCAAAAGAACACTATATCCCACGTAATTTTTTTTTAGAGTACCGTAGTTTTCAAAATTGCTGTGTAGGGATAATGCCTGTTTACAATTATTTTGGAGGGCACTATGCATGTGGTACTATTATTTTGCACTATTATATGTAAATATTATTTTTGGGATGTCACTATTATTTCTACAGGACTGCATTTGGGGGCCCTGGGCACGGCAACAGGCACAGATTAGTGGTAGAAGCCGGATAACACTTTTAGGAAACCTGTGTGGGAAGTTTGTATTGCAAATGTGAGGGGGATAATGGAAGAATAAGGAACAAAAGATAATTGAAGAGCAAACTCTGCAGATATAAGTTATGGCTGGAAGAAGCATTCATGGTGGTCTGGGCCAAATAGAGAAGACGAGAATGTCTATAATCAAAGAAGTCACCTGTGAGTCACTAGATGTAATTGTGGTATTGTTCCTCTGACTTTGTCTGGTCAGTGTTGTATTCTCCTGTATTTTCTGTAGCACTTAAAATAATTTAACCCCTGGCTGACCCTTTTCATATGTGTACATCATGCCAGGAAGAGAGTATGAAATGCATTCAGGAGCTGAGCCTACTTCATAAATAGTGGGTGCTGGCTTTTTACTGCAGCTTACACCCACTGTCAGTGGCTGAAATTGGAGATCACTCCTATCCTAGGAATTTTACCCCTAGATGTGGCCCTGACTGGTATATAGCCTGTCACCCTAGCACTTTTAATGCTCCTTGCTTTTGACTTACAAAGCAGATGGATCACAATACATTAGATTTGCAATGTACAAGCAATCACTCTTGTACAAGTCTCCTAGGGAAATAAAAGTTTAAACTCATCATATAAAAACAGGGGTAAAAAACAGAACTGCTTTAGTAGTATTTAGAAAGGTTCAGATATTTAATAACGCGGACATGCTTTCCATGGCAAATCTTTTAGTGCACAAATTGTGCAAATCCCACACCACCCCTGACCCCTCGTACCTAACTGGTTACTTTAAAGCAGGGGCGTACCTAGAGAATTTGGCACCCGGGGCGGACCCTTTGTTTGGCAAACCCCCCCACCGACACTCCCCCCTTAATTACACCCCGCTACCTCCCTCCCCCCAGTTACACCCCCCTTAATTACATTAGGAAGCATAGATTCCCCACATTAGGATGCATAGATTCCCCACATTAGGAAGCATAGATTCCCCACATTAGGTAGCATAGATTCTCCACATTAGGAAGCGCAGTTTCCCCACATTAGGTAGCATAGATTCCCCACACTAGGTAGCATAGATTCCCCACATTAGGTAGCATAGTTTTCCACATTAGGTAGCATAGATTCCCCACATTAGGTAGCATAGATTTCCCACATTAGGTAGCATAGATTCCCCATATTAGGTAACATAGTTTTCCACATTAGGTAGCATAGACTCCCCACATTAGAAAGCACAGTTTCCCCACATTAGGTAGCATAGATTCCCCACATTATTAGGGAAGCGCAGTTTCCCCACATTAGGAAGCATAGTCGTCGCCCCCCCCACAAGCACACACACACACACACATACATACATATAGACAGGCACAGACTCACACAGACAGACACACATAGACAGACACACACATACATAGACACACACATAGACAGACACACACACACACATAGACAGACAGACACACACATAGACAGACACACACACACATAGACAGACACACACACACATAGACAGACACACACACACACATAGACAGACACACACACACATAGACAGACACACACACACATAGACAGACACAGACACACACACATAGACAGACAAAGACAAACACACATAGACAGACACACACACACATAGACACACTTATCTGGCAGTGTTTCTTCCCTCCAGCGACATCAGTGAGGTGACATCACTGACGTCCTCCTGCGCGGGTCTGCGGAGGGACGTCACATGCGCGTCCCTCATCAGACCCGGGCCCGCCACCAGCACAGCTGCAAACGGGGTCGGCAGAGTGAGGTAATGGGGTGCTAACGGACGGGAGCGAGCGCAGCTGAAGACGAGGGGGGCACCCCGGTCACTGAGCGACATGGTGTCACGCCATCAGGCTGGTGTCGCCCGGTTCCGTCCACATCTCGGCCGGGGCAGGCCAGGCCGCCCCCCCCTTGGTACACCACTGCTTTAAAGTAAAAAAAACCATGATAGCAAGAAGAATGTGTGACTATAGGTTTAATTTGACACTTTACCAGTCATTCAATGGTTCGTATGAATACGTGTGCCATATCTCATCAAAACACTGCAGATAAATCTCCCCCAAATTTATTTATTACACATGGTAGATGCAGAATGGCAGAATTTTTTATTTATTTTTTAATCTGTAGTAAAATGTAACTAAAATACAAGTATAGGGGAGTAGAGCTCACTAACAAACAATACGAGGTTAACTGTGACCCTCTCACCCAGGAGGGAAAAAAAGTTTTTAGAGAAATGACTACGGCTGGGTTCACACCACGCTTTGTTAACTACGGTTCCCGTATACGGCTGGGAGGAGGGGGCAGGGCCTAATCGTGGCGCCCGCACGTATTCGGGAACCGTATTTAATGCATGTCTATGAGCTGACCGGAGTGAACCGCAGCCTCTGGTCGGCTTCATTTTCGGCCGTATGCGGTTTCCCGACCGTAGGCAAAAACGCGGTCGACCATGTTTTTGCCTGCGGTCGGGAAGCCGCATACAGCCGAAAACGAAGCCGACCGGAGGCTGCGGTTCACTCCAGTCGGCTCATAGACATGCATTAAATACGGTTCCCGAATACGGCTGAGTGCGGGCGCCGCAATTAAGCCCCGCCCCCCTCCTCCCAGCCGTATATGGGAACCGTAGTTAACAAAACGTGGTGTGAACCCAGCCTAAGAGAAATTCACAGTCCTCAGTGTTCTACCCCGTAGGGGTATATGATGGAGATCAATGCAAGAATGTTGTGTATAAAAATGAAAATATTTATTTTCTCTCCTCCAAAATTCGGTCACTTAAATAAACATGTAATATATAATATTTAACGCAGGGCCCTTGCATAATAAAACAATATAACAATATAGACACAAACATTCATAAAAATATATAAAAATGCACATTCAAGGTGTCCACAAGAGGTGTGTGGATGTAAGGTGAACTTCCACCCAGAAGGCAAACAGCTAGAGTAATCCACCTGAGAATAAATAGCTCAAGTCTATGGAGCAGAGTTTGGTCACTCAATGTCAATAACAGGTTATATCCATAGCAGGTTATAAAAATAAAGAATAGAGTCACAAGTTATCAGGAGTTGTCAAAGTGTCCAGTCCCGTATATATGACATCAAAGTGGATGAACCCCACCAGTATCCACTATTACACTCTCTATGTAGATAGACAGACCACAAGTCTATAGACAGGAACGATAGTTTTGGCACTGTGTGCCACTCACCGCTCCACGCCGGAGTTGCGGGTCCTGTGATGGGGCTCTAACCAGCAGTAGTTGGTTCACAAACAGCCGTGCGACTCCCGGCGTCTTCGATGTACCTCGCGGCTTGTGTGCTGGTGAGCTTCCGGTAACTGCGGTCAGCTGATTGCCGGTCAGCTGACCGGGACGTGCCGTCAGATGGAAGAGTAATCGTTCTGTGAGATGGAAACGGCTTGTGGTTAGCGGTGACGGTCTCCAGTAGCAACGGACCTCAGTACTGGAAAGCTGGAACTGGTGGGAGGATGTAAATTTCCTTTTTGGCCAGAACTCTGATAGAGCCGGTGGAGAGAGTAATGTGAACAGCATTCATATGCTCAAAACAATAGCTATAACAAATAGATTTCACCAAACGCGTGCATCTGAGGAACCACTGAGGAAGGGGTTCTGACTTCATTTCCAATACCCCGAAACGCGTTCGGTGAAATCTATTTGTTATAGCTATTGCTTTGAGCATATGAATGCTGTTCACATTGTGCGTTTCCACTCTGGATGCCTAATTGGAACACCTAGAGCCAATTACTCTCTCCACCGGCTCTATCAGAGTTCTGGCCAAAAAGGAAATTTACATCCTCCCATCAGTTCCAGCTTTCCACTACTGAGGTCCGTTGCTACTGGAGACTGCCACCGCTAACCACAAGCTGTTTCCATCTGACAGAACGATTACTCTTCCATCTGACGGCACATCCCGGTCAGCTGACCTGCAATCAGCTGACCACAGTTACCGGAAGCTTACCAACACACAAGCCGCGAGGTACTTCGGAGACGCCGGGAGTCGCGCGGCTGTTTGTGAACCAACTACTGCTGGTTAGAGCCCCATCACAGGACCCGCAACTCCGGCGTGGAGAGGTGAGTGGCACACAGTGCCAAAACTATCGTTCCTGTCTATAGACTTGTGGTCTGTCTATCTACATAGAGAGTGTAATAGTGGATACTGGTGGGGTTCATCCACTTTGATGTCATATATACGGGACTGGACACTTTGACAACTCCTGATAACTTGTGACTCTATTCTATATTTTTATAACCTGCTATGGATATAACCTGTTATTGACATTGAGTGACCAAACTCTGCTCCATAGACTTGAGCTATCTATTCTCAGGTGGATTACTCTAGCTGTTTGCCTTCTAGGTGGAAGTTCACATTACATCCATACTCCTCTTGTGGACACCTTGAATGTGCATTTTTATATATTTTTATGAATGTTTGTGTCTATATTGTTATATTGTTTTATTACGCAAGGGCCCTAAGTTAAATATTATATAAAATTGAACTATTTTATTGAATTACTATGTATTTTAAACGCTGTTGCCTATGGGATGATATTTAGGAGAAAAATTTATGAAAGTATATCCAGGAACGGGTAGACTTACTTGCCCAGATGCCACAATCAGAGATATGCATTACTTTGGTTATAACATTTCAAATATGACTAGTGCCAACATGAGGACCGGATCAACCTTCATTCATAGTTTGTCTTAAATTTAAAAAATAAATGTAAAAAATTATTTAAAAAAGCCCAAAGAAATGACTCTTCCTGCTACCGATGGCTTGGTGGAAGTATGACAGTTCCCCAGAATTGTTCCCAAATGACTGCAGAACTATGTCAGCATGGATTGTTCTCTATTGTTTCACCCTCTGTAGCTTATTTTAGCTTCTAGGAGCTTAAAAACAAAGAGCAGTAGAATGTTCTATCTTTCTATTTCTGGTTGATTTGTCTCTTCTCTCAGCTCAAGGTCTGTAGGATGTTGACGGAAACGTTGAGGGTAGTAGGCTTGCTATTCATAGTAGACACTTCCTAGGGGACGTTGACATTTCTTGTTTCGTCAAAATGGTATGCAATTCGGAAGATTGTAGGACATCTCAGATTAGAGAGATAAGACTGATCTAAGGGGACATTTAAGTGACCTTTCTATCTTTCTTGTCACCTGATATGTCTGGAATGTGGATAAATCAGTCATAAGTAGACAAGGTTACAGAGTTTTTGTTATTTTCCCGTTAGAAAGGATATATCTCCGGAAACATGAAAAGCCTTCTAAACAACTCTCCTTACAGGTTTTCACCTTGTAAATTTTGTCTTTTAGTCATTAAAAAGCATTGTAAAATCTTTTATAAGAGGCCCAGAAATATGTCAATCACAGGACGTCTTGCTGTTGAGATCACCATTGATCCAGCTTCAGCCGTACTCTACAGCGGAAATATAAAGTACATGTCCAGTTTCCCAGCGGTATCATCACAAGGAAATTAGGCTTCATATAGTACCTAATAAAGACAGTAAATAGAGTATGTTCTCAAGAATTTGGCTTAAACCCTCAATATTGATAAATAATGAAAAATTATTCTTCTGATGGAATTATGTAAGATATTAAAGAGCAGCGGGTTTGATAGGATGAACAGATTAATGGTCTGACCCAATAACCAAAAATATTCCAAATCCTTTATACATTTCAGGACCAAATATTTAAAAAGGTGTTAAATTAAACTGAGAATAGACTAAAGATGTGTTGAGACAAGTCTGTAGATACCTTGGATAAACTATTAAAATGTTCCCATCAGATCACACAAAAAAAATAATATATATATATATATATATATTGCTCAGTACCTAATCCTGACCATGTACATCATTTTTTTGCCTCTATAACCTATATTCATTATTAAAATAAGCTATTTTCATTAGTTCACAGTGTTAGAAATCCTCTCAGGGGAAGGTGGCGTGTCCATCCCTTGAGGTGGTGGGAGGTGACCTGCTTATGCAGCCTTGTCCATGAGTCATCTTTTGTCCATGACTCATAGACAAGCCTGAAGCTCCTGCATGACTGGTTAGTATCCCGGTATGTATGGGGACCCCTAGTGGATGGATTTTCAGGAGCCGTTTTCTTTATTAAATATTTCACAACCATATTACAAAAGGTTACATTTTTCATCAGTAACAACATATAAAAAGTTTTTGGATCTGACAGTGCCCATTTAAGGAATTTAATTTTTTGCAAATTTCCTAGTACACTTTCAGAAATCAAATTGTACCAGCTCCAACAATAGTGGACTCAGCAGAGAGCTTACCTTAAGAACCCTTAATATTTTAATAAAGCGGATGTGAAAGTAAACACCAAGTCCTTCTGTCCTTAGTGACCAAACTTGACACTGTATTAGGGGGCACATTTTTAGCTTTGCTATGGGGACTCATGCTGCAACAATCATAAGTAACATACAAACACCGATCAATTAAATAGGCACTCCTCCCCTTCCCTTTAATGGCTTTGAGCAGGAAATAACTGAATTCTACATGCACAGGCAAATTTTTAGGCTTATAGCTAGCTCAAAAGAGGCATACTGTATTTATAGTGTACGGTCCATCCCAATGAAGTCACCTTACCGTGTTGTGATGGTACACAAAATGGGGGGATTTAACAAAACCTGTGTAGAGGAAGGGTGGTGCAGTTGGCCATAGCAACCAATCAGATTGTTTATTTTATTTTTCAGAGGCCTGAAATTAAATAAAAAAATTAAGAAAGCAATGTGAATGGTTGCTATGGGGATATATGGTGTTTAATATGTCATGGGGATTATGGTAATCTTTTTTATTCCTTTTTTCTCTTTTTAACAAACCACAGTATACACACCTCTCCCAGTACAGCGCCATGGCTCTGGTTTCCCCTGGTCTCTCTGTTTACTTGTCCTGATGGTGCGCTATTCCTGCTCTGCTGGGGATGTTCTGAACACACTGCAGCCAGATGACCAAGTGTCACGAGTAGCGCCACTGGCCACGGAACGCCTTCCCTGCCCGGCTCCCCGTACGGACGGTTCTGCGTGTCAAATAATACGATGCGAAAGTGCGCGGTCCGCTGCTTCTCACCTGCCCCGCCATCTCCCAGCTTGCCGATGCAGGCATACCCGCCTCCTAGCGATGGTTCTCAGAGATTTAAAGGGCCAGTGTACCATTGATTGGTGCTTGTCTGGAACTGACCCTCTGGTCAGACAAACGCCAGCACTGTATCACACAGGATCCTCACCAGCACCCTTACATCCTACTACCTAGGAGGAATGCATTGTATGTTTGGACCTGAGGAAGGCACTCCTCACGCATTGTCCGTAATGCCAAAAATACATAATTTTTTTTCCTGTGATGAGTCTCTCCATTTGTGACCTCCTTTTGAGCAGCGCCTCCAAGACCGTTTTTTCCTTTCTCTAAATTGTGTATGCATTTGGAACTTATGGCTGATCAGTTCCCGACGAAGCGTGCCAAGGTGGCATTCATGGTCAGTCTTCTTTCCGGGAAAGCCCTGGCCTGGGCCACACCTCTCTGGGACAGAAATGATCCAGTGTCCTCCAATCTGCAAGCCTTCCTTTCAGAATTCCACAGTGTCTTTGAAGAGCCTGCATGGCTCTCCTCAGTCGAAACCGCACTTCTGAACCTCCACCAAGGGGACTCTACTGTTGGTGACTACGAGGTCCAGTTCCACACTCTTGCCCCTGAATTGGCCTGGAATGATGAGGCTCTGTGTGCTACCTTTAAAAAGGAACTTTCCAGTAGAGT
The DNA here is from genome assembly GCF_029499605.1 of Hyla sarda. Lineage (NCBI taxonomy): Eukaryota > Metazoa > Chordata > Amphibia > Anura > Hylidae > Hyla > Hyla sarda. Next base: position 24,732,130 of record NC_079198.1, on the reverse strand, counting down.
TAAGGATGCTCTCGCAGCATGAGATCCTCCATCTTTTCTGAGTGAGCTCATTCTCTTGTCCACTCGCATCTATGTGCGTTTTGCCGAGAGGCAGGAGGAACTTTTCCAAGAACGTGAACCAGTTGGGATACATTGTTTTCCCCGATTGGAGCCAGTGTTCAAGCTGCCACCTCATCCACCAATGTTGCCTCCTGCTGAAGAGCCTGTGCAGGTGGACCGTGCCCACTTGTCCCAGCAAGAGAGGTCCCGCCGACATGAAGAGAACAAGCATGGAACATTTCCTCAGAAATTGTCCTCCACGGCCACCACGTTCGGGAAATGCACACACTTAGGGCATGTGGGAGAGAAGCGTGTCTAGGTGTGAATTCACCCTCTCCTCGACTGATTATGCCAGTTCTATTACTCACCTCTGCAGGAGCTTCGTTCCACGCCTCTGCCTTCCTGGATTCAGGTTCTGCAGGAAATTTTATTAACGCTTCCCTGGTCCACAAGCACCGTCTTTCAGTGGCACAGCTCACCAAGCCTTTATACATTTCCTCCATCAATGGTGAATGTTTGAAATACGCGGTGCACTTCCACACTGAACCACTTTTGTTACAAGTGGATGCTTTACGCAAAGAGAAGATCGAGTTCTGTGTGCTTCCTCATTGTACTTCGGAGCTACTCCTCGGTCTTCCCTGGCTTCAACATCACGCCCCGGTTCTTGACTCATAACTGCTGAAGTCATTTGCTGCTGACCTGTCTGCCAAAGCCGCTGTCTGGTGTCACCACAGCCTAAGTATTCTCTACCTCCTTCATTTATGCCGGGTTTGCCTGTTTCTTACCAGGACTTTGCAGACGTGTTCTGCGAAAAACAGGCTGAAAGTCTTCCTCTGCACCGTCCCTATGACTGCCTGATTGACCTTCTGCCAGGGATTTTGACTCCTTGGGGAAGAATCTACCCCTTATCTGTTCCCGAAACACAATACATCAAGGAGAATCTCCAGAAGGGCTTCATCCGGAAGTCCTCCTCCCCTGCTGGTACAGGATTATTCTTTGTGGAAAAGAAGGACGGGTCTCTGCGCCCTTGTATTGATTACATTGATTGATCTTATAGGGACAGAACGTTGATCCAGGGATTTATTCTGATGCCATATTTGGAGTCAGGAAGGAATTTTTACCTCTAGTATGAGTTTTTTTTTGCCTTCCTCTGGTTCAACTCAACTCAGTAGGGACTTATTAGGGGTATAGGTTGAACTTGATGGATTCTGGTCTCTTTTCAACCTTATGAACTATGTCACTATGTTACTGGAGACTTAACAAGATCACTATCAAGAATCGGTACCCCTTACCTTTGATTCCTGAGCTCTTTGATCGCCTGCGAGGTGCCAAGGTCTTCTCCAAATTTGATGTACGAGGATAACCTCGTCAGAATACAGGAAGGAGATGAATGGAAGAAGGCCTTTAATACCTGTGATGGGTATTTCAAGTAATTATAATACAAAAAATATGGTGCTCAGGGTCACAGATATTAAACCAATAAACAGTTTATTAAAAGTAAATTATACACAATTATATAATATGACCTGCAACTCACAGGGCCCTTGTGAGTCGTCTGGGTCACCTCTTATTCAATAAAATACTATTCAGATCATTGGAAATGTAAAACATATATAAAAGATAATAGACTGATATAAAATGGGACCATACACCTAATAGAACTAGTCCAAGTATTCCAAAAAGCATGGCCTGACGAAGCACCTCGGCACGATAACGGCCCGCCGCCACTGAATACCCCCGCGTCTCTCCATCTGCCTCCCTGCACTGTATCCCGCTTTTGTTCTGCCGAACGAATAAAGAAGTTTTGTACAGCGATCTGGGTGAGTGCTCCGTGCTTTGGATTTATCTTCTTTCACATTGTATTCTGTAGTTAGGTTTTTAAATAACCAGCATACCCCTTTATTTCTAATTTATTATAAAGAGGCTCAACTACTTTATTTTCCATACATGATAACAAATCTTCCTGTATTATGTAGAATCTCTACAATGCGCTGTACACATATAATATAAGGACCAGAAACGCATAGAAGTGCAGGCACACCTCCGTCATCCCACCCTGGGGAACAGCATAGAAGGAAAATACGGCTATATACTCAAGCTTTGACGTTTCTGGAAGGCCTTGGATCTTCCCTCTTCCAGCAGCTGCACATGACTTAACAGGAAAAAACACTTTTCTCCGTATACAGCGCAACAATAATGTTAGAAAGGAACCAAAGGAAATAACTGAGACGAAAGCTGAGCATTTGTAGTTAGGGGGGGGGATGGGGGGGGGATGGATGCAGGTGACAAAATATTCCGCGTTTGCATAATATCCTGTGGTACGGTTTATGGACACCATGAGGTCTTAAGGCTACTTGCGCAACAGACAGAATTGTTAATTGAGATACTGACACTCCGGGGGGGGGGGGGGCATGGAATTCTGGGAAAAACAAAAACATCTTATTCCCCCAAATGACATTGTAAGGGGAATCCTAGACCCAGACATCGTACACATGTAGTATGTTGTCATTTACATTCCAGACGGCATTCTTTACTTCTAGTCCCCAGGCAAGGAAGCTGAAGACTGTCCGAGCCTCGAATCAGCACGTGAGTGGGTGAATCCTTTTTATATTGGCATCCAGGGAGACGAAATTCTTCACGGCTGCCAAACGGGATCTCTCTGGCTGGTATTTTCAAAATCAACTTCCTTTTTTTTTTTTTTTTTTTTTTTTATTCCAAAGCAAGTAATTCAAATATTTTGCAGAAGCCTTAGGTTTAAAGAACAGTCAGTGAAAGTATTGTGATCCATTTCCCAGAATTCTTTTCTCCGACCACTAATTGTTCCTACAATAGTAGAATTATAACATTTTAACCTTTTAACGACCAAGGACGTATATTTATTATATATATATATATGTATATAATATTATTGAACACCGCGTCTAAAACAAAAGTAAAACCTTCCTGGCTACTCAGTGGGGCTGATCGTGACCATCGCAGTGAAAATGCGGTGTCCCAATCAGCTGGAATACGAGCGGAGGTCCTCTTACCTGCCTCCGGCATGTCCCTTCGGCGATTGATTGCTCCAAGCCTGAGTTGCAGGCTTGAGCAATCGACCGCCGATAACACTGATCAATGCAAAGCTATGGCTTTGCAGTGAACAGTGCTGGCAATCAGTGTATGCAATGTTACAGCCCCCTATGGGACCTATAACATTGCAAAAAAAAAGTGTAAAAAAAAAGTTAACAAATGTGATTTTACCCTTTCCTTAATAAAAGTTCAAATCCCCCCCCCCTTCCCCCCAAAATCTTAATATGTAAATTAGTTCCTTTGGTGTACTTGGGATGTTCCCAACACTGGTATGCCTGCTAGTTGGTCTTTGGACAATTTCCCCTTAAAGGGGTACTCTGGTGGAAAACTTTTTTTTTTTTTTTAAATCAACTGGGGCCAGGAAGTTAAACAGATTTGTAAATTACTTCTATTAAAAAATATTAATCCTTCCAGTACTTATTAGCTTCTGAATACTAGAGGAAATTCTTTTTTTTTAAACACTGAGCTCTCTGCTGACATCACGAGCACAGTGCTCTCTGCTGACACCTCTGTCCATTTTAAGAACAGGCCAGAGTAAGAGAAAATCCCCATAGCAGACATATGCTGCTCTGGTCAGTTGCTAAAATGGACATAGATGTCAGCAGAGAGCACTGTGCTCGTGATGTCAGCAGAGAGCACTGTGTTCCAAAAAGAAAATAATTTTCTCTGTAGTATTCAGCAGCTAATAAGTACTGAAAGGATTAAGATGTTTTAATAAAAGTAATTTACCAATCTGTTTAACTTTATGGCCCCAGTTGATTTAAAAAAAAAAAAACTCACAGTTTTCCACCGGAGTATCCCTGTAATAAATATTTATAACTCTGTCTCAAAGCACCTAGCGGCTATTTGCTGAGATCCTGCGCATTCGTAATGGTGCTGTAGACTGGCCATATTGGATGTCTGACTGCGCACGCGCAGAATCTCAGCACATGGCGGCTACATGCCTCAGGGCAGAGTTATAAATATTTATTAAGAAAGTATTGCCCAGGGACCAGCTGGACGGGTGCATCATTGCACCAATAGATAGTGAAAGCCCAGAGGAACTGCTTTATATGACTAATATATACATTAATAGGATACATAGAATTTTGGGGAATGGTGCCACATAGGAAAAAACATTTGGTGCAGTTGATGCTGCTGTAAGTAACTTTAGACCCTTTTGGGTGACATGGCAAATGATATCCAATTTTGTACCCATATTTTAATGGGGTTTCATGAAAACCTGTACAATCGGACCATACTCTTGGGACCATTTGGAACCTTAACTGTTTTATTGCCAGAAGAAATCTGCCATGACGTTCATTTTTAGTTTCAATAAACACAATGTAATGTTTCTCGTGACTGGTCTTATCTACCATCTCAATCCGTGCACCTTCCTGTTACAATAAAAAACCTTCCCATGCCAAACTGCAATATTTAGGAGAGTGAGAGGTAACAGGATGTGAGTTGGTCACTGACGGGAAGTCACCAGCCCCAATGCTTAGAGTTAGCCTACTAGCCACCTGCTGCTTATCGCTCGCAGATAACTTGAGGAAAGGTCGTTAGAACGACAAAAAATGTTTTTTCTTCTACATCATTTACTTGTCATCCAGAAAACCCCAGTCACATCTATTTCTGTCTACTACTTTTCATCATATCACTTTAAGAGAAAGCATTATTACATATTAACTATCACCTATACGTATATAAGTTTTATCTGTTACTGGGAGAGCTGGGTGACAACCCATAATGACACCAAGCTTTCCTAGAGAACGGCATAGTTCTGGAGCTATATAGACTGGCAAGTTTTGGGGGAGGATAACTGGGTGATTGCTCAGGGCCCTACTCACTAGAAGTCGCCCTCTCCCCGAAGTACCTAAGGAGCAACCTAAGGGTACGTTCACACGAGCAAATTTACAGCGTAGAAAATGCGGATTTTCGCAGAGTATTTCGCTGCGGATCCGCTGGTGAAGGCCCCGCTCTATGCTGTCTTTACATGTGCCTGCAGCGATGTGGTCGGAGTGCTCACACATCGCGGCCGCTCTCCCTGCTCTGAGCTAGGCAGAGAGCTCCCACGATGTGCGAGTATTCTGTGACTCGCACATCGCAGTGTGTCTGCTCGTCGCGGCGTATTGCTTTGGGCACTGTATGGAAGTATTGTTTGTAAGGAAAAAGGAAGTATTCCCACTATACTGTAGAGGTTAAAGGGGTACTCCGCCCCTATACATCATATCCCCTATCCAAAAGATAGGGGATAAGATGTCTGATCGCGGGGGTCCCGCCGTTGGAAACCCCCGCGATCTCGGCTGTGGCACCTCAGACATCTGGTGCATGGAGTGAACTTCGCTCCGTGCCGGATGACAGGCAATGCCGGGCGAAGGCTTGTGACATCACGGTCACGCCCTGCTCGTGATGCCACGACCATGCCCCCTCAATGCAAGTCTATGGGAGGGGGCGTGATGGCCCCTCCCATAGATTTGCATTGAGGGGGCATGGCTGTGACGTCATGAGCGGAGCACGGCTGTGATGTCACAAGCCTCCGGCGCTGCACTCGACGCTCTAAACAAATGCCGGGTGCAGCAGGGAGATCGCTGGGGTCCCCAGTGGCGGGACCCCCGCGATCAGACATCTTATCCACTATACTTTGCATAGGCGATAAGATGTCTATGGGTGGAGTACCCCTTTAAGCGTACCAGATTAATTTGTGCTTAGGGCACAAAACCCCCAATTGCATACAAACTCACCGTTGGCCCGGTATGATAGTGAGCAGTGAGAGTATGATAGTCAGCAGCTTTGGCATCCTCCTGCCGTGTGGGTCACTCGGCAACAATGTAAGAAAATGCGGGACAGAGGTCTACATAGAAAAAATGGATGTTGCCCACTGGTGCTTCTCCTGGTATGGATCAAAAAGAATTGCTACGAAGTCCTTAATGTGGTGCGCCACGGGGTGTGATGTGAGGTGTAAGGGGCAGATGTTATGGCCCCGGGGTAGATGGTATTAACCCCTTCTTGTCGTGACGCCAGCACGTGGTTTGGCACCCAAAGGTAGTACCGCTAATCTTAGGTAAGGCAGGCGCAATAAAGAGTCCAAGGCCAGGTTAAGGGTAACGGTAGCTTTCTGAGGTAAGACAGATGGTACAGACTATGCAGTTCAGCCAATATCCCAGAGAGGTGGCCAGTGACACAGGGGGAACTCCCAGGCTTGCTGGGACTTGCAGTGACTTGACAGACTATAATGCAGGCCACGGTGACTATAGATGACTTGACTTGACTTGAGATGGCAACAGAATTGTCACAAGCGGCGCTCTGGCCGGACATCACGGCCGTGAGCGCATCTTCCCCCGTGTCCCGGCCCCCGGCGGGGCTGGGATTCGGATCGTCACTCACCTTCGTCCCCGGCCTCTGTCCCTCAGCTCCGACGCGCGTGCCCCAACCTTCTAGCGCGCCGGAGCTGTGAAATTTAAAGGGCCAGTGTGCCCGTAATTAGTAATTGCACCTGCACCTTTTTTATAAGTTCTAGCTCCTCCTTAGCACCCCTGCCAGATCTTTATTTGCCCTGCGCCTTAGAGAAAGCACTTCTAGTTATTTCCTTGCCGTGTACCAGACCTCTGTATTCCGTGACCCGACCGTGTTTCTAGCTGCCAGCCTATTGACCTTCTGCTACCCTACTGACTATGCTCCTGTGCCGCCTGCCCTGACCTCTAGCCTGCCCGTCTAGGCCTTGCCTATTCCTTTGGTACCACGCTTCACCTCAGCCGCCTGTGTGGTCGAGTCGTGCCAGGGGTAGCGACCTGGGTGTCGCCTGCCGCAGCAGGTCCAACCCGCCTTGCGGCGGGCTCTGGTGAAAACCAGCGGCACCTTAGACTCCGCTCCCTGGCACGGCCCGCGTCATCTGCCACACAGGTCCAGCGGATCCACTACCTCACCTGCTCCAGACTACCGTGGTATTACGGGTCATCTACTCCCTGGGCACCTGTTGTCTGCGGTGAGTCTTACAACAATTGAGATGACTTGACTTACTCAGGACCAACTGGTGGCTGCAGTAATTTAGAGTTGAGGCCTCCAATGGCTGGACACAGGCACTGGAACACTTGACTGCACTGGACCTCAGTATCAGCAGAAGAGCGTGGAAAAGAGGGAGATTGCAGCCCCTTCCCTGGTCTTATATGGGGGCTGTGCAAGGAGCCCATAGGTCACTTGGGAGGTCACCTGGTCAATGGGGTTCTTTGGGAAACAATACAATCTTGTGGTGCAGATTTAAAGACACATTACACTTATAATACATAACTACATACTGTATAACCTGTACATACTATAGGGTTTGTTGCAGGATAGCCCCAGGGACACGCGGGGACTCTGCATGACAGGGCAGAAGTACAGTACGGCAACATCCTGTACTGGGACATTACATTAATAAAATCCCTTAATACTTTATTCCATTTGATGCAACATTCAGGCAATGGATAACTCACATGGTAAAACAAAGCAATATATAAAATAACAGGTAGATCTCTACCGGGTCATTACATCATGTGACTGAAGATGACCCAAGATGTAAACAATTAATAGTACAAATAAGAGCAAATAGGAATAAATTCATATATAGTGAACTATTGCACAGTAAATTTATACAGTGATCCCTCAACTTACAATGGCCTCAACATACAATAGTTTCAACATACAATGGTCTTTTCTGGACCATCGTAAGTTGAAACCAGACTCAACATACAATGCCAAGGTGAGTCCAGATCTGTGAGACGTGTCAATGGCCGGAAGAACCGACCAATCAAAATGGGCATTCACTGGTAAAACCCCTGTATAACTGAAGCGTATGCACTGACTGGTGTCTGGTAGCGCCCCCTACAGTACAGAGTGGTATTACATCTTCTGTACACTTTACCTGTACCAGGGTTAGCTGCTCCTTTGGACACCAGGTGAGGGCGACTCCATTACTTTTTTTACTTACAGGACCCTGAAGAAGCTCCTGCCCTCTACATAGACCAGTGTTTCCCAAGCAGGGTGGCCCCAGCTGTTGCAAAACTACAACTCCCAGCATGCCCGGACAGCCTTTGGCTGTCCGGGCATGCTGGGAGTTGTAGTTTTGCAACAGCTGTAGGCTCCCTGCTTGGGAAACACTGACATAGACAGTGATTTACAGTTCCCAGCAGATCTTTCTTACTTTTATATGTAAAGACTTGCTTTATCTACTTATTTTTCTTTAATCCTCACTTTTTTCTTATTTTTGGATGACATTTTGGTGGCTTCACAACCAATTACCAGATTTCCATAGAGTTCTGGTCTAAACATACAATGGTTTCAACATACAATGGTCGTCCTGGAACCAATTAATATTGTAACTTGAGGGACCACTGTATAAAGTGAAATATTGTACTGCAAATGTATATATAGTAAGCTATTATACAATAGATTCATATATAGTGAGCTATTATACAATAGATTCATATATAGTGAGCTATTATACAATACATTCATATATAGTGAGTTATTGTACAATAAATTCATATATAGTGAGCTATTATACAATACATTCATATATAGTGGGCTATTATACAATACATTCATATATAGTGAGCTATTATACAATAAATTCATATATAGTGAGCTCTTGTACAATAAATGTATATATAGTAAGGAAGAAAAGTCCAACCAGCTCACCCCGCCTGGACAACCAGAGCACGGATCCAGGTGCTGGACGGCACCAAAGCAAGTAGGATAAAACGTAGAGTAGAATCCAGCTCTAGGTGCAATAAAAACGTCTTTATTCAAAGGACATAGTCAGGAACAGCAGAAGTAACGCGTTTCAAGTGTCAAGCTCTCTTAGTCATGACTAAGATCGCTTGGCGCTTGAAACGCGTAACTTCTGCTGTTCCTGACTATGTCCTTTGAATAAAGACGGCTTTATTGCAGCTAGAGCTGGATTCTACTCTACGTTTTTTCCTATTTATATATATAGTGAATTATTGTCAAACGTAGGGGTAAAATAACAGAACAAAATCATGGCCAAATTATAGTGATATTCCGCTATCAATGGAGGTCACTAGCAAAATTACTAATACACATCTGTAAATATTCGTTGCTCTAAAAGCATAAATAGGCGAAAGTTTAAATGGTAGAGTCAAGATTACTGATTCTTACCCTCTGGTATATACATAACACTGTCACCGCACCCTACATTACTGGATGGAAGTAAATAATAATATTTCGGTAATTTAGTGAGTCATTGGACTCCTAATAGAAAGAAAAGGGAATTCAATCCTAAGATTACAAATTATTCTGAATATTTTCCCAAAATGATATGTATTAATCTGCTAAACTCCTGGGGGTTATGCTCTTTCACTGCATATAATCACAAGCTAATGTATTAATGTTTTAAGCCTGAAAATGTTAATGTTAAGGGGAAAGTTAACTTAAAAAATCCACTAGTTGAATAATTTTCACCTTTCTAAAATGGAATAACACATATTTTTGGAATCACCAGTCGATTCACCCCTACACTTATGTTACGGCTGAGGTGAAGTGGATCTGCTGTACCTTTGTTTTCACCAGAGCCTGCCGCAAAGCGGGATGGTCTTGCTGCGGCAGGCGGCACCCAGGTCGCTACCCGTGATACGACTCGTCCACACAGGTGGCTGAGGTGAAACGTGGTACTGGAAGGATAAGGCATGGCGTAGTCAGGACTGGCAGGAGGTCAGGGCTGGTGGCACAGTAGCAAGGTCAGGTCACGTAGCAAGAGGTCAGAGGGCAGGCGGCACAGGAGCAAGTTCAGGATACATAGCAATAGGGTCAGATACTCGGCAAGACAAAACCCAAACTGAACACTTTCTCTAAGGCTGATAAGGCACAAAGATCCGGCAAGGGTCAAAAGGAAGTGCTTGTACTTATAGGGTCATGGGGCAGCAAGAACCAATTAATTACATACCGGCACACGGGTGCTCTGGGAGGTGGGGACGTGTGCGTTGGCATGCAGGAAGCACAGGGGGATGAAGAGGAAGGCGAGAAGTGGAGGGCTGGATGCGATCGCATCATGTAATGCGCATCGCAGCATGGACAGTATGGGCAGTGCCGGGCAAAGGAGAGGGAGTGCGCCTGCGGCCAGCATGTCTGACCGCGGCACGACTCCTAACAAATTGTATGCATTGATATGTAATATCTAGCTATCTATCTCATATCTATCTATTATCTATCTCATGTCTATCTATCTCATATCTATCTATTATCTATCTCATGTCTATCTATCTCATATCTATCTATCAGTTTCACAATGTTTTTATTGAATTTAATAAACATAAGAAATGTAACATATAACATATTATCACATAATCTATCTATCTCATATCTATCTATCTCATATCTATCTCACATCTATCTATCTCATATCTATATATCCCATATCTATCTATCTATCTCATATCTATCTATCTCATATCTATCTCACATCTATCTATCTCATATCTATATATCCCATATCTATCTATCTCATATCTATCTCATATCTCATATCTATCTATCTATCTATCTCATCTCATATCTATCTATCTATCTATCTCATATCTATCTATCTATCTCATATCTATCTCATATCTCATATCTATCTATCTCATATCTATCTATCTCATATCTATCTATCTATCTATCTCATATCTATCTATCTATCTATCTCATATCAATATATCTCACATCTATCTATCTCATATCTATCTCACATCTATCTATCTCATATCTATCTATCTCATATCTATCTATCTATCTATCTCATATGTATCTATCTATCTATCTATCTATCTCATATCTCATATCTATCTCATATCTATCTATCTATCTATCTATCTATCTATCTATCTCATCTCTATCTTCTAGCTATAATTTATCTACATAAGCTCTATATATTCTTTGATCATCTGTCTTGCGATCTCTTTGCCTTTAGACAGATCCATAGAAAATAAAGATGCTTTTTCTTTCTCCCACTGTCCGAGCTCCAGTTGTATGGAAACCTGCGTTTATTTCCCAGTCTTGAGGACATTTATTTTATATTCTTAGTAAACAACCTGCGACCCAAGTGACCATGTGGTTTAAGAGTAAGAACACAGTGACCTGACCTGCAGACTCTCCCAATATCCTGACTATAACTTTCTTTGACTTTTATTATTTTTCACATGGCCTGAAACAAACAGGTACGAGCAGCTGTGCGATAAAGAAGCCTTGTTGTTTGTAAGGAATGGTCTCTCTTATCGGCCCCCCATCAATATTACACTTGGCATTGAGAATGTCCCATTGTTTCCTCAGACTCCACCAGATGTTACATTTATGTTTGTAAACACAGGTCGGGACCATTGTCCTCAGCTCCAGCTGTACTGGAAACATTGCAGCTTATTTGCTATAGGCTTCATGACCCACTCTAACACAATTACCATGAGACTTCCCAGCAATTCTTTCTTCCTGAGATTAGTGAGGGTCTTATTTACATTACTCTGCTACAGGGACATAGCTATATGGGTGCAGACGTACAGTTGTATCTTGGTGGGGTAAAGAAGAATTGGTGTGTTGAAATATTTTATTGGCCTTCTTTATGTGGTGGTGAATTGAGGGATAAAGCCTTGTTGGGGTGTAGGGTAGTTAGGGTGTTGCTGTTCAGGATAGTTAAGGGCGCTGTTAACCCTTGTCACTCGTGACGCCAGGGTGAGGGTTAAATACTTTAATTCTTGACAGGCCTATTGCCACCCTTCCCAAGAGCAATAGGTGATGCAGAAATAAAGGATTGTCCACAACCGCTGTTAACTGAAAACTTGCAGGAACTTTTTCTGAAGAATTTCTGTACATGCAGCAATAGTAACAGTCCAGAAAACAGAGTCTCTATGCATATAGCTTGAGCAGCGATTGGCAGTCGGTTGGGATCAGATAAGCTCAATTTAGCTTCTTAGGGATTGTATAGCAGAGATCCGCTGGATTTAAGGGTGAGTTTAGGTCCAGTGATCTTGCGGTGAGTAGCGGGGAATTGCTTAGTCTATCCGCTATGTTAGAGGCCTGGCCCGCAAGGCTTTGGCCTAGTAAATTGTCTTGTAAGCTGCGGAGGTCCTACCTCTTCCAGAGTCAGCAACCCAAGAGATGTGCTGCTTGCTTGGCAGCACAGGAACAAGAGAGAGATTAATGGCTGCAGTTCACTTATATGTTGAGGGGGCTGAGCCGTTTTACATTGGTCCATACAGCTGTCACTCACTGTTACATTGGATTGTGGGTGATCACATGACTAAACCACCAAAGGTCCTGTAGCAAAACCATAGAGTTCTAACCTAATCACGTGACCCACAGGTCCTGCTATGCTTGAACAGGTAGGCAATTACATATATACATATATCTATACTTATATTTATAAGAACTTCTATACAGTTATAGACTAACCGAGGGGTCACAAGGGGATAACTATAGGAGAGGGACCCCGACGTTCCTAGGGACTCTGACTATGGGGACCTCTACAAATGTAACGTATGAAATACGGTACCGGGACACCACATTTAGTCATATAAAGGTTACAATTCACCCAATGGAAGAAATACCTTCAGGGATTTCCGTTTTATCAATTTGTCAGTATATATATATATATATATATATATATATATATATATATATATCCCCTTAAGGATGCAGCCCTTTTTCACCTTAAGGACTGAGCCCTTTTTGGCAATTCTGACCACCGTCGCTTTACAAATTAATAACTCTAGAACGCTTTTACGAATTTTCTGATTCTGTGACTGTTTTTTCGTGACATATTCTACTTTATTTTGGTGGTAAATTTTTGGTGTTACTTGCATCCTTTTTTGGTAAAAAATTCCAAAATTTCATGAAAATTTTTAAAAATGTTGCATTTTTCTAACTTTGAAGCTCTCCACTTGTAAGGAAAATGGATATTCCAAACAAATGTAATTTTTCTTCACAAACACAATGGCCCTCATTTACTTAGAAAATCGGGTTGTAAGTCTATGTTGCTTTTTTCCCCTGGTATTTATTATTATGTCGCATCCTGTTTGTCGCACGTGGGTTTTGTTGGTTTTGGTTTCCAACTCCTCTGAGCTGTCGGGAAAAAATCCACAACAATTCAACAAATTCGGGTTGGAAACGTTAATAAATACGTGGGAAAGCTCAGAAATGTCGGGTAACGCCCCTTTTTCGGGTTTGGGAGAATCCACATCGGGTCCGTCGGGAAAAAATGTTGCATCGTGTCGCAGACTGGCGCACGATGTCTGCGACATGGCGCAGACAAAGATGCGACAAAAAAACCAGACAAAAGAGGTCGGGTTTAGAATAGTAAATGAGGGCCAATATGTCTACTTTATGTTGGCATCATAAAATGGACATATTTTTAATTTTTGAAAAAATTTGAGGGCTTCAAAGTAGAGCAGCAATTTTCAAAAATGTCATGAAAATTGCAAAATCTGAAGGGACAGATGTTACAGAACTACAACTCCCAGCATGCCTGGGCAGTCTAGGCATGCTGAGAGTTGTAGTTTGGCAACATCTGGAGGGCTACCGTTTGGGCACCACTGTAACAGTGGTCTCCAAACTGTGACCCTCCAGATGTTGCAAAGCTACAACTCCCAGCATGCCCAGACAGCCTTTGGCTGTCTGGGCATGCTGGAAGTTGCAGTTCGGCCTTCCTAGTGGTTGCCACAGTAAAGATCGCTTTACTTTCACTTTCATTTCCCTACCTGAGCCGGGATCTCTGCAGTCTCCACGATGATCTTCGGTCCCCATGCCATCTTCAGGTAAGGTACCATACACATTAGACCAGTGTTTCCCAACCAGGGTGCCTCTAGCTATTTCAAAACTACAATGGCCGAAGGCTGTCCGAGCATTCTGGAAGTTGTAGTTTTGCAACAGCTGGAGGCACCCTGGTTGGGAAACACTGCATTAGACTAATGTTAGCCAAACTTGAAGGGGTACTCCAGTGGAAAACCTTTTTTTTTTTTTTTTTTAATCAACTGGTGCCAGAAAGTTAAACAGATTTGTAAATGACTTCTATTTAAAAAATCATTACCCTTCCAGTACTTTTTAGCAGCTGTATGCTACAGAGGAAATTCTTATCTTTTTGAATTTATGTTTTGTCTTCTCCACAGTGCTCTCTGCTGACACCTCTGTCCATGTCAGGAACTGTCCAGAGCAGGAGAAAATCCCCATAGCAAACCTCTCCTGCTCTGGACAGTTCCTGATAGGGGCATCAGGTGTCAGCAGAGAGCACTGTGGACAAGCCAAAAAAGAAAATAATTTCCTCTGCAGCATACAGATGCTTAAAAGTACTGGAAAGCTAAAAATGTTTTAATAGAAGTAATTTACAAATCTGTCCGGCTTTCCGGCACCAGCTGATTTAAAGAAAAAATAAATGTTTTCAACCAGAGTACCCCTTTAATTGTGGTAGCACTGAATATCCATAACATGTATGAGGGTGTTCTGTCTTCTCCCAACAGAAGATGTGGAAGAAATGAAGGATTGGGCTGTTGACTTATAACGTGTCCAATCCTTTTGTTCTCATCAACATTATATGTTGGCAGCGGTGTCTGGCAGCAGCAATCTCCGCAGTCAAAGCGCATGCACATTCTGCCAACCTAAGTTGATCAATTTTTTGTCTGACAGCTATTTTTAGTCTATGGCTTTTCAAAAGTTTAGATCCCACAGGGATCGTATAGATGGGTGAAGCGTACAGCACAGACCATAAGAGGAGTGCATCAGTGGAATCAATCAGCCGGCCAGGAAGGGAATCATGCTGCCATGCTCTCCACCTACCTATAACTCACAATCTCAGCGGGTCTAAGGATTGACACCTGGTGTGAACTAAATTTTTGTCACATCTGGACTACTTGTCAAACATTCATAAAAATTACAGTAATACTATAATGTGGTGTCCCGGTACCGTATTGCATACTGTACCTTGGTTGGGGGTCCCCAAAGTCAGAGTTCCTAGGAACTGTGGGGGTCCGCTTCACTAGTCATCCCCTAGTCACCTCTCAGATAGTTAATATTCTGTTAAAGTACATGTAAATGCTGTATATAATATGTATGCTTATCTTCATAGCGTCGCAGGGCCTTAGGTCATGTGACTCGGGTTAGTGCTCTATGGTAGGTAAAAGGACCTTTGGAGGTTCATGGTTCATGTGATTCACTTTGTGAAGCTGATTGACAGATGGTGTGGACCAATCCTAAAACGGCCAGCCCCTGCCCATATAAGGGAGCTGCAGGCAATAGTCTCTCTCTTGGGTTCCGGATCGTTGAAGAGGCAAGATCTGCGCAACTTACAACAACAGCTACTGGGCCAAAGCCTGCCGTCCTCGGCATGAAGCTAAACAGTGAGTTCTTACAACTTCCCCGCTAATGCGAGCAGGATCACTGGACCTAAACAAACCCCTAAATCCAGCGGATCTATGCTTACCAATCCTCCTAAGCTAAAAGAATTTACAAAGTCCCAACCACATGTCAATCTTCGCTTGCTTAAGCTGTACATAGACTCTGTTATATGGACTGTTCCTGTTATCCCTGTTGCAGAAAATACTCCGACTAAGTTTCCGACAGTTTTCAGCAAAGCTTCTGGTTGTGGACATTGCATTTATTCTTCAGCTCCCTATCACTCTTGGGAAGGGTGGCGATAGGCCAAGCATCACAGTATTAACCCTCACCCTGGCATCACGACTGACAAGAGTTAATTACACCCTTGATATACCGCATAGCAACACCCCAACTGCCATACACCCGACCAAGGCACCACAATAAGGAGGACCTTTGATCCGTTGATGGACGGGATTGGGGCATGTATGCCTAATACTAACCCCCTGACAGTATATTCCACCTGATAGCCAATCCCATTATAAAAATTAAAGGGGTAGTTCAGTTAATAATTTTTATCTATTATGAGTTTCCTCCTTCACAGTTCTTTTTTATTTTTACAATAAATATCCATAAGAAATTTACACTCCTTCCACCACTATTCCTATGGTGATATGTCATCAAAACCCTTTTCTGCCTCCTTGTTCTGGCATCTCCGTCTCGGCTGCTGTCCCTCCTCCTACAGCCCCCACCTTCCAAGATGAAGATCACATGACTCAATTGCTGAGACGACCACATGACTCGCCATCTGCGAGCGGGATACTTCTTCTGCCTAGTTACACCTGTGAGGCAGCGCGTCTGGTCCCTTACACTCCCAGCACTGATGACTGCCCTGGAGCGCAGAGGAGGGAGATGAGTGGCCGCAGAAACTCGGGTGAGCCGTGTCAGTCACACTGACCAGAGCAGTAATGGTGAGTATATCTTTCTGTTTTTTTTTTTCTTTTCTTTACAGCTCCCGGTCCCCTGCTACAGCTCCCACTCCCCTGTTACAGGTCAGGGTCCTGCTCTCCTGTTAGGCTAGGTTCAGACTACGGAATTTTCAGGCAGAAAATTTCCGCCCGGAGATTCCGAGTGCAGCCAGCGCCGGCTGAATCAGTCGGCGCTAGGACCATGCGGACACTGCAGTCTCCAATAGACTGCGATGTGTTCCGCGCGGATTTCCGCCTGAAGAAAGAGCACCGCCTTTTTCAGGTGGAAATTTCTAAGCGGATTTTCGAAGCGGATTTTCCGCTTCACAAATTCTGAAGTGTGAATTTGTGAACGGAAAATCATTCACTACACTATACATTTTTTAAAGCGGAATTTCCGCCTCCAATTTCAAAGCAAAATTGCAGGCGGAAATTCCGTAGTCTGAACCTAGCCTTACAGTTCAGGGTCCCCTGCTAGAGCTCCCACTCTCCTGCTACAGCTCTCCTGCACAGGTCAGGTGAGTGTGTGTCTGTGTGTGTGTTTTTGTCTGTCTGTGTGTGTTGAAACTATGCTCCTAATGTGCAGAATCTATGCTACCTAATGTGGGGAAACTATGCTACCTAATGTGGGGAAACTATGCTACCTAATTTGGGGAAACTATGATTCTGATGTAGGGAAACTATGGGGGAGATTTATCAAAACCTGTGCAAAGGAAAAGTTGCTAAGTTGCCAATAGCAACCAATCAGATCGCTTCTTTCATTTTGCAGAGGCCTTGTTAAAAATGAAAGTAGCGAGCTGATTGGTTGCTATGGGCAACTGGGCAACTTTTCCTCTGGACAGGTTTTGATAAATCTCCCCCTATGCCCCTAATGTGGGGGAACTGCTTCCTACCTAATGTTTTTTTTTTAACAACAACTCCCAGCATGCACTGACAGCCGAAGGGCATGCTGAGAGTTGTAGTTATGCCACAGCTGGAAGGGCTCATTTTGGAAACCACACTCTAGTGGTCTCCAAACTGTGCCCCTTCAGATCTTGCAAAACTGCAATTCCCATGCCCCCTTCCATAGACATGAATAGAAGGGGTGTGGTGTGACATCACTAGGGGGCGTGGTGTGACATCATGACCCTCAGCACGGCAACCCAGCATTCTTAACATACTGTTTAGAACACTGGGTGCTGCACAGAGATCGCAGGGGTCCCAGCAGCGGGACCCCCGCGATCAGACATCTTGATCTTTGGATAGGGGATAAGATGTCTAGGGGCGGAGTACCCCTTTAAGCTTTGCCCATGAATTTAAGATGGATGATGTCCAACACTTATCGTTGCTATCTCCAATGTAAACATGTTCACTTACCTGTCCATACCTGTCCTTTCTATACATCCCCAAAACTTTTCACATAAGCTCTGATCCTCACAGGTCCTCATTCTGTGAATCCTCTTCTCAAACAACCATATCTAAGGTTTCCTTTGTTCATTTTCCCTACCCTGGAACACACTACCCTAAGGGTGCATTTACACGAGCGGATCCCCAGCACGTATTACGCTGCGGATCCGCCACTGAAGGACCGATGTATGCTGCCTTTATGGGTGCCTGAACGGAGCGGCAATACGCGGCAAGACTACGAGCAGACACACTGTGATGTGCCAGTTGCTGTGCGCATGCGCAGTATACTCGCACATCGCGGCAGCTCTCGGCCTAGCTCATAGAGCAGGGGGAACAGCCGCGATGTATGCAAGTGCACCGCGCATGCGCAGCAACTCGCACATCGCAGTAATGTGTCTGCTTGTAGCTGCGAATTGCCGCTCCGAACAGGCACATCTAAAGGCACCATACAGATGTCCTTCAGCGGCGGATCTGCAGTGTATAATACACTATGGATCCGCTCGTCTAAACATACCCTAATACATCTGACTTTCACCCACTTTTGAAACCTGTCACGGGGCCTAACTGGTGGTGAATTCCCTGATTTTCTAAATGTTTGGCATTGGTTAGGCTGAGGAACAGAGTCTAAGAATACCCCTGATCTTTAGCCTTTGTACAGGGATCTGGATTTCACTGCAGGGTACTCCTTAATCAATTCCTCTTAAAGGGATAGGGGGCAACATCTTATCTCATCTTATCTTATCTTATTCGTCTAGAACGGGGGTCGTGACATCACTGCTACGCCCCTCATGACATCACACCACTCCCCCTCAATGCAAGTACATGGGAGGGGGCTTGGCGGTCACCACGCCCCCTCCCATAGACTTGTATTGAGGGGTAGTGGTGTGATGTCACAAGGGGCGTTACCATGACGTCATGACCCCCCGTCGCCCGCTCCAAACATTCGGAACAAAATGTTCTGAATGCTGGGGCAGCAGAGTACCCCTTTAACAGTACGCTCTAATAGTAACTGTTCACTTTTTTCCAGACATGCTACAGATGGTGCAGACAGTAGGCAAAGCTGTACAAGCTGAGGTTAGGGCAGGTGTTGTTCATTTATCACAGGTAGATGGTCAGAACAGGCAACAGACAAACAATAGTTTGCAAGAATAGCTGGGCAGAACATTAAAGGGGTGTTCCAGGAAAAACCTTATTTTTTATATATATATATATATATATATATATATATATATATATATATATATATCAACTGGCTCCAGAAAGTTACACACATTTGTAAATTACCTCTATTAAAAAATCTTAATCCTTTCATTAATTATCAGCTGCTGAAGTTGAGTTGTTGTTTTCTGTCTGGCAACAGTGCTCTCTGCTGACATCTCTGCTTGTCTCGGGAGTAGAAGAGTTTTGCTATGGGGATTTGCTTCTAAACTGGGCGGTTCCCGAGACACGTGTCATCAGTGAGCACTTAGAGGGAAAAGGACAACTCAACTTCAGCAACTCATAAGTACTGAAAGGATTAAGATTTTTTAATAGAAGTAATTTACAAATCTGTTTAACTTTCTGGAGCCGGTAGATATATACATAAAAAAAAGTTTTTTTCCTGGATAACCCCTTTAAAAGCAGAGTCAATGAACACCTTTGCAGTCTTTTTGGTAAGGCAACCCTTGTTTAGGCTGTCTATGTTATGTGACATGTAATGACCAATCGTAAGCGCAGATTACTGCCAAACATCTCCTACAGCTAGAGCATTAAGGATACATAGGAAAGCATTGAATTTAGGAAACAAAATGGTACCTCATTGATGAACCACATGGTGGCACCCATAGGGGGAGATTTATCAGAACCTGTCCCTTCTTTCATTTTTCAGAAGCCATTTCAAAAATGAAAGAAGCGATCTGATTGGTTGCTATTGGCAACTCAGTTCCTTTCCTCTTGACAGATTTTGAGAAATCTCCCCCTATGTGTGTATGTATATTCCTACAGGCCCAGTAGTTGGACCCACAAGGAGTGCATATGCTTCTATATGTGGCATGCACAACTTTGACCTAAATTTGAAATCTTAGGTCCAAGTATACTTCTACAAAGCAACGTCAACCTCAGAGTTTACTGTCGTAAGGTTATTTTCTGCCATCTACACAAAATGTTTCAGGACCAAGTCCTTGAAATGCATTCACCTGACATTTGGACCTTGTTTTTTTTAAACTTGTTTATTTCGAATTTCATTTAACATTTTTACTGAATTTGGCTGCTCCCCTGTTTCGGAATTGTGACCGCAGCAGAAGAAATACCAATCTGGCCATGGTTTTCCCAGTGGCTTTTCCCAGTGAAATCAGTTGTTTGCTGGGGGTGCCAGGAACCAGGTCCAAACAGGTGATCCTTGCGGCGGCTATGTTGTCTTAAGTAAACAACCTCCTAAATCAATTAAGTTATTTTGGTGGTCCCTGACATTTCTACCGTAATATGGCCATTTCCTTGTTACTTTGCATTTCCCAATGGCAGTTTCCTGTGCTGTACTGGGCATATGACCACAAGACATCTGCCAGACAGCTATAAAAATGAACATTATACAATTGTTTTGATTGAATATTTCATAACATATTGATGCCAAGCCCTCACATGTTTTACCTTGGAAAAACACTTACCGTAACCAGAAGAGGAGCTTAATCTTACGCACTGTAAGATCTCTTTGGCTGAGGCAGTGGATGGCATACATTGTATTTATTACTCATTTGCTTCTCTTCTGTTTTGAATAATCTTTCCCTTAAAGGGGTATTCCAGGATTTTTTTTATTTGACTATGCTACAGGGGGTGCAAAGTTAGTTTAGTTCATAATATAGTGTCTGTACCTGTGTGTGACTGTTTTCTCTCAATTCTTCTGTGATTTTCACCCCAATATTTATTTTTAACAGTATAGAAAATTACTGTTGTCTCATATTTTCCCAGGTTGCAATGCGGCCGAGACCTGACATCACTAGTCAGCTGATGACAGGGAGCCTGTCTGCTTCAATGGGTGGAGCGATCGCTTGGTGGGAGAGAGATCAATCTGCAACTAATGCAACAGCTGTAGGCACCCTGATTGAAAACCACAGGTCTGCATCTCATTTATGTTTCAATGGATGGGGTGGCTGATGTGTGGGAGGGAGGAAGATTGAATTGTGGGATTTGGAGGCAAAAAAGGAAAACTCAGACAGGAAATACCAGTTCACAAAAAGCTAGGCACAGTGTTATGGTAATCTCACAACATAGCCATTTAACCCCAAGACAAGCGCAGATCCTTCCTAAGCATGTCCATTACTGTCTGCCAGGTACGTACTAAAATCACCTTTTGGTGGATAACCTCTATAAGACTAACGGGTATAATAATGTCTGATGCCTGCTGGGAATTGGCTAATGTATAATGGATTCAAAACAGACCACTTATTAACCCTTATAATTTTCTATATGTATTAACGGGAAATGTCACCACTCCCCTAAAGATAATATAATTTGTATTAAAAACCCTCTTTCTCTGGTTATTGCTGGTAATCCGCTCCTCAAGTCAGGGAATGCAGACTGCTTCTTTCCTTTCTTATCAGGCTCCTTTCCGGCTCACTCCCTCAAACTCTTCATTCATGCTGAAAGAACAACTCTATCAACTTACTGAAGGAGCAGTTACATGTTACCTATAGAAGTCCATAGAGGAGGAAGCTATGGACTTCTATGATTCTATGAAGATGTTTAGTGTTTTTTTTAGCATACATCTGTTCAATAGAATGGAAGGGCATGTTGGATGTATAATTTTGCCAAATATTAATTAAACAGACCCCTATATATATTCTTCAAGGTCTGTGCAGTGACCTCCTCTCTATCATAGCTCATTATGCCATGCCCCTCCTGACATCATACCGGCAAACCCCGTCCTCTTTCTAACGGTCTCGGCAGTGAGGACTGCTGGGAAATGTAATTTTAGGCTTCCAAGTCTACTCCAGCCATACCTTTTATGACAATTTGGGGTGTGGCATATCGATAAAAAACATTTTTACAAATCCTGTAGGAGTAATCCCAAACATGGTTCACTATGATCTGGGGTCATAATGCCCTTCTCCGACTCGCTGTCACGTCCGTTGGCAAAAGTAGACAAAAGCGTTGTGGCCCCGCAGCATTGTGAACCCTGGGCTCTACCTCCTGAATGGCTTCTGGGACGACTCCCACAGGGCTTACTAAAGTTTTTTTTTTTATTGATATATTATCACGAAAGGTATGGCTGGAATTGGCTTGTGAAACCCTACTGCACCATGCATGTAAATATCCAGCACATACCATTTAATACACTACATTATATTTTTAACATTATAGCTCATATCCTATATTCTCTCAATTATATTTCTATTTGTCATTAAGATATATATATATAAATCTAGTCCTAGAGAACCAGTCAAAAATACATACCTTACCATTGAGACCTTCTGCAATATCACTAATAAAGATATTAAAGGGGTAGTCCAGTGCTGAAAAACGTATCCCCTATCCTAAGGATAGGGGATAAGTTTCAGATCGCGGGGGGTCCGATCCCCCCCCGTGATCTCCTGTATGGGACTCTGGCTCGCTGGCCAGATAGCGGGTGTCGACCACCGCACGAAGCGGCGGCCGACAAGCCCCCTCAATACATTGCTATGGCAGAGCCGGAGATTGCCGAGGCAGCACTCCAGCTCTGCCATAGACTTGTATTGAGGAGGCGTGTCAGCTGCAGCTTCGTGCGGTGGTAAACACGCCCCCTCCCTGCAGGCTGCCGGAGCCCCGTACAGGAGATCGCAATCTGAAACTTATCCCCTATCCTTAGGATAGGGGATAAGTTTTTCAGCACTGGATATCTCTTTGAAACAAAATTGGTCCCAGTACAGATCCCTGAGGTCCCCACTGGTAACAAGACCTTGCTCTGAATATACTCCATTAACTTGTTACGCCTAGCGCTCCGGGTCCCCGCTCCTCCCCGGAGCGCTCACGGCGTCTTTCTCCCTGCAGCTCCCCGGTCAGTCCCGCTGACCGGGAGCGCTGCACTGTCATGGCCGTTGGGGATGCGATTCGCACAGCGGGACGCGCCCGCTCGCGAGTCGCATCCCAGGTCACTTACCCGTTCCCGTCCCCTGCTGTCATGTGCTGGCGCGCGCGGCTCCGCTCTCTAGGGCGCGCGCGCGCCAGCTCCCTGAGACTTAAAGGGCCAGTGCACCAATGATTGGTGCCTGGCCCAATTAGTTTAATTGGCTTCCACCTGGTCCCTGACTATATCTGACCTCCTCCCATGCACTCCCTTGCCGGATCTTGTTGCCCTTGTGCCTAGTGAAAGCGTATTGTGTGTCTAAAGCCTGTGTACCAGAACTTCTGCTATCCACCCTGACTACGAACCTTGCCGCCTGCCCCCGACCTTCTGCTACGTCCGACCTTGCTTCTGTCTACTCCCTTGTACCTCGCCTATCATCAGCAGTCAGAGAGGTGACCCGTTGCTAGTGGATACGACCTGGTCACTACCGCCGCAGCAAGACCATCCCGCTTTGCGGCGGGCTCTGGTGAAAACCAGTAGTGACTTAGAACCGGTCCACTAGCGCGGTCCTCGCCAATCCCTCTCTGGCACAGAGGATCCACTACCTGCCAGCCGGCATCGTGACAGTAGATCCGGCCATGGCTCCCGCTGACGTCCCTCTGCCTTATATCTCTGATATCACCACGGTGGTCGCCCAGCAATCCCGACAGATCGCCCATCTAACCCACCAGCTGTCGGAAGTATTCACCATTGTGCAGCAACTTCAGTCGCAACTTCAGCAGCAATCATCTCCTCCGCCAGCTCCTGCACCCCTTCCGCAGCGAGTGGCCACTCCTAGCCTCCGCCTGTCCTTGCCGGACAAATTTAATGGGGACTCTAAGTCTTGCCGTGGCTTTCTTTCGCAATGTTCTCTGCACTTGGAGATGATGTCGGACCAGTTTCCTACTGAAAGGTCTAAGGTGGCTTTCGTAGTCAGCCTTCTGTCTGGAAAAGCTCTGTCATGGGCCACACCGCTCTGGGACCGCAATGACCCCGTCACTGCCTCTGTACACTCCTTCTTCTCGGAAATTCGAAGTGTCTTTGAGGAACCTGCCCGAGCCTCTTCTGCTGAGACTGCCCTGCTGAACCTGGTCCAGGGTAATTCTTCCGTTGGCGAGTACGCCATACAATTCCGTACTCTTGCTTCTGAACTTTCCTGGAATAATGAGGCCCTCTGCGCGACCTTTAAAAAAGGCCTATCCAGCAACATTAAAGATGTTCTGGCCGCACGAGAAACTCCTGCTAACCTGCATGAACTCATTCATCTAGCCACGCGCATTGACATGCGTTTTTCTGAGAGACATCAAGTGCTCCGCCAGGAAAAAGACTTAGATCTCTGGACACCTCTCCCACAGTCTCCACTGCAATCTGCGCCTAGGCCTCCCGCCGAGGAAGCCATGCAAGTGGATCGGTCTCGCCTGACCCTGGAAGAGAGGAATCGCCGTAAGGAAGAGAACCTTTGTCTGTACTGTGCTAGTACCGAACATTTTTTGGTGGATTGCCCTATCCGTCCTCCACGTCTGGGAAACGCACGCTCGCACCCAGCTCTCGTGGGTGTGGCGTCTCTGGATGCTAAGTCGGCTTCTCCACGTCTCACGGTGCCTGTACGGATTTCTACTTCAGCCAGCTCTTCCCTCTCAGCCGTGGCCTGCCTGGACTCTGGTGCTTCTGGGAATTTTATTCGGGAGTCCTTGGTGAATAAATTCCGCAGTCCGATGACCCGTCTTGTCAAGCCACTCCACATTTCCGCGGTCAACGGAGCCAGGTTGGATTGCACCGTGCGTTACCGCACGGAGCCCCTCCTAATGTGCATCGGACCTCATCACGAGAAAATTGAATTTTTGGTCCTTCCCAATTGCACTTCCGAAATTCTCCTTGGACTACCCTGGCTTCTACACCATTCCCCAACCCTGGACTGGTCCACTGGGGAGATCAAGAGTTGGGGTCCCTCTTGTTCCAAGGACTGCCTTAAACCGGTTCCCAATACTCCCTGCCGTGACCCTGTGGTTCCTCCTGTATCCGGTCCCCCTAAGGTCGTTAGGGACTCTGCCTGCCACAGAAAATGCCTCTCCCCCCCTCCCAGTCCCTTCAGGCAAGCCTCTGTGTCCCCTCATGGCTCCCGTCCTTGTGTCTCCCTGCCCCGTGCCAAGCTTCACCCTCTGCCCTCCCTCCCCATTCCTACTCCTGCTGTACTGCCTGCCATTGAGGAAACCGTCCATTCCTTCCCGGTGTCCTCATCCCAGGGGAGGCAGTCACCGGACAAAAAAAAGGGGAGACCTAAGGGGGGGGGTACTGTTACGCCTAGCGCTCCGGGTCCCCGCTCCTCCCCGGAGCGCTCACGGCGTCTTTCTCCCTGCAGCTCCCCGGTCAGTCCCGCTGACCGGGAGCGCTGCACTGTCATGGCCGTTGGGGATGCGATTCGCACAGCGGGACGCGCCCGCTCGCGAGTCGCATCCCAGGTCACTTACCCGTTCCCGTCCCCTGCTGTCATGTGCTGGCGCGCGCGGCTCCGCTCTCTAGGGCGCGCGCGCGCCAGCTCCCTGAGACTTAAAGGGCCAGTGCACCAATGATTGGTGCCTGGCCCAATTAGTTTAATTGGCTTCCACCTGGTCCCTGACTATATCTGACCTCCTCCCATGCACTCCCTTGCCGGATCTTGTTGCCCTTGTGCCTAGTGAAAGCGTATTGTGTGTCTAAAGCCTGTGTACCAGAACTTCTGCTATCCACCCTGACTACGAACCTTGCCGCCTGCCCCCGACCTTCTGCTACGTCCGACCTTGCTTCTGTCTACTCCCTTGTACCTCGCCTATCATCAGCAGTCAGAGAGGTGACCCGTTGCTAGTGGATACGACCTGGTCACTACCGCCGCAGCAAGACCATCCCGCTTTGCGGCGGGCTCTGGTGAAAACCAGTAGTGACTTAGAACCGGTCCACTAGCGCGGTCCTCGCCAATCCCTCTCTGGCACAGAGGATCCACTACCTGCCAGCCGGCATCGTGACATAACTACAACCCTCTGTTGTCTGTCCCTCAGCCATTGCCTTATACATTCAAAAATATTGGAGGCCAAGCTCAAAGACTGCAGTTTATTAATATGTTCTCTATGTGAAACAGTGTCAAATGCCTTACTAAAATCTAGATATACAATGTCTACTGCACCTCCACCATCTATTATTATAGTCACCCAATCAAAAAAATCAATAAGATTAGTTTTCCATTAAGTAAACCCATTTTGTTTTTCATCTTGCAATCCATGGGATTTTAGATGTTCCTCAATCCTATCCTTTATTATCGTTTCCCTTAAATTCCCCACTATTGATGTCAGACTTACTGGCCTATAGTAGCCGGATTTCTCCCTACTACCTGCTACCTGCTAAGCGCTTTTAATAACTTTGGGTGTATCCTGTCAGGCCCGTGTGACTTATTTGTCTTAACTTTAGACAGCAGACTTAGAACCTCTTCATCTGTAGAGACACATGCATCAAAAGATTCATTATTTTTCTTCCCTAACTGAGGTCCTTTTCCTTAATTTTTTTAATATAAAAATTATGCAAAAGTATTCATTGAGGCAGTCAACTAGTCATTTATCCTTTTTTACATAACTTCCTTTCTTTGTTTTTAACCTGTTCAGGACCCAAGACGTATGCATACGTCTTGGGACCCGGGTACTTAAGGACCCAGGACGTATGCATACGTCCTGAGTCATTCCGGTCTCCGCTGCTCGCCGGGCGGAGATCGGAACGGCATGCCTGCTGCAATCGTTCAGCAGGCATGCTATCCAAATGCCGAGGGGGGTCCCGGGACCCCCACATGTCGGCTATCAGCGCAGATCGCAAGTGAATTCATGCCAGCGATCTGCGCCGATTCCGGTCATTCGGGTCAATTGTGACCCGATGACCCGGTAATAAATGGTGATCAGTGGTGTACGATACACCGCCAATCACCTGCCATTGCTGGGGAGAGGTGACAATACTGTCACCTCCCCAGCAACGCTGCTATTGGCCGGCGATCGTCCGGCCAATAGCAGTGCTGCAGAGGGGGGGGGGGGGTTAATGGCTCCTTCTCCCCACTCTGCGCGCTTACTGAGTTCAGTCAGGGGGCAGAGCGGGAAGATAAGAACCGGGATCCCCCCTCAGAGCATCAGAGACCCTCAGGAAGAAGAGGACCCCATTAGATCAGGGTGGGCTTTTTCCAGGGACAGGTAGGGAATCAAAACGAAAGTAAAAGTGAAAAAACAGTAAAAAAAAAAGTAACCCCCCCTGACCCCCTAATAGGTCCCCAAGGGTCCGCTGTCACCTGATCCGTGTGCCCCCGGGCCCTATTAAGGGTTCAGGGGGCTGCAAGTGCCACCCATTTTTTTTTTTTTGGTCGCAGCTTTTACACCACACACTACACACCACACACTACAAGTTTACACCACACACTACACACTTCCCTAACCCCCCCCCCCCCCCGCACACACACCCACCACCGCCCCACACCCGCCACCGTAGAAAAAAGGCGATGGCCCGCCGGGCATTTTCGGCAGCGGAGGCTTACGCTTTTTTAGCCTCCGACTCCGAATCTGCCAGTGAGGACGAGGAAGATCCTACTTTTTTCTGTTCTTCCTCGCCCTCCTCATCATCTAGTAGTGATGATGAGTCCCCTGTACGGCGGTGGAGACGCCGCCAGGCGAGGCCACGCACCCCCCATGAGAGTGACCCAGTGGCCGACACTAGTACGAGTGGCAATGCCGCTCATAATAGGAGTCCGTCCCCCAGACAAGTGCACCGGAGCCCCCTTCCGGTGACCCGGTCTGGAGCCCCCCAGAGGGTTATCAGCCATGGATTCCTGAGTTTGTTGGCGACTCAGGAATCCGAATTGACCATGCTGAATTCACTGATATAGACTTTTTAAAGTTTTTTTCTCAGTGACAGCCAGGTCAATCACATGGTGGAGCAAACAAACTTGTATGCGCAGCAGTTCATTGCCCACCACCCCAATTCGTTTTTGGCCAGGTCCAATGAATGGTACGCCATTGATGCAGCTCGTCAGTACTGGAGCGGGGACGTCCTCTATCAGACCCCGCTTTACAGTATGGCGATGACACAGAAGCGGTTCGAGGCGATTCGGAAATGCCTGCATTATGCAGATAATGCGACATGTCCGCCCCAAGGTGATCCCGCCCATGACCGGCTTTACAAAGTGAGGCCGGTCATGGATCACTTTGGGGCCAAATTTTTGTAGGCCTATGTACTGCTCAGGGACCTCTCTATAGATGAGTCTCTCATCAGTTTTAAGGGGAGACTCATCTTCCGCCAGTATATTCCCTCGAAGCGGGTACGGTATAGCGTGAAACTCTACAAACTTTGCAAGAGTACCTCCGAGTACACTTGCAAGTTTAGAGTATATGAGGGACGAGATTCCCGTATTGAACCCCCAGAATGTTCCCCCACTCTGGGCGTTAGCGGGAAAATCGTTTGGGACCTTATGCACCCATTGCTGGATAAGGGTTTCCACGTATACGTGGATAACTTTTATACCAGCATCCCTCTGTTCAAATCCCTTTTTTCCAGATCCAAGTCCCCTTGTGGGACCGTGCGGAAGAACCAGAGTGGCCTCCATCTAAAATTGGTCCAGACGCCTATCCCCAAGGGTGAGTCCCGTGCCCTCACCCATGATAACCTGTTGTTGGTGAAGTATAAGAGGGATGTCCTTATACTTACCACTATTCATGGGAACGGCAGCACCCCTGTCCCTGTGCGAGGTACCGTGGGATCGGTCCTCAAACCCGATTGTATTCTGGACTACAATCGGTATATGGGGGTGTTGATCTCTCAGATCAAGTCCTCAAGCCATATAATGCCATGCGGAAAACACGGGCATGGTACAAAAAAGTTGCGGTCTACTTGGTACAGGTTGCCATGTACAACGCTTTTGTACTATCCCAGTACGCTGGCAACACAGGGACATTCCTCCAGTACCAAGAAGAAGTCCTAAGGTTCCTGATCTTTGCTGACCGGGAAAGATCAGGGCGGACTTCCCAAGGGTCTGGAGTTATAGGCGCCAGGATCGTCCCAGGCCAACACTTTCCAGGTGTGATCCCCCCCACTGGAAAGAAGGGGCGATCCCAGAAAACATGCAGAGTGTGTTTCAGGAAGGGGATTCGGAAGGACACCACATATCAATGTGACACTTGCCCAGATAATCCAGGCCTCTGCATAGGCTGCTTCAGGGAGTATCACACTTCCATGGAGCCCTAAATTTTCCCTTTTTATGTAAATTTTCCTTAATTTGACCAATGTACCAAGTCCAGAGTACATTCCAAATTTTTAACCCCATAAATCTCTAAATTGCCCCTAAAACCTAAAAAAACCTTTTTCAAAAATGGGTCATAGCTCACTGAGTCACTATCATCGGGGACTTTTTTATGTTGCCTCAAATGCACAGCGCTCCCTCTCCACCTGCGCATTTGAGGCAACAGGTTAGGGATGGCCACACACATCACATTCCCAGAATGATGACTCAGAGCATAGGGTTTGGGGCGGGCATATTTTTTTTAGTTTTGGCTATGCTCTGGGTCATCATTCTGGGAATATATCCTTTTTTATTATAATTTTCTGGCCCACTGTACCCCATATTATGGGCCTCTGTACCCCACCTGTATACCCCAGTTACGGCCCGTTGTCCCCCATAGTGTTCCCCTATTTAGGGGCTCAGTGCTCCCCCATTAACGCTCCTTGAGGGGGGTCCCACATCCTGGCTCCATATGAAGCTCAAGGGCCCTGACTGCCCTCCCACTCCAGCAAGACCTGCTGTGCATCCGCCGAGCCATTATCATCAAAAAATAAGGTATGTCCTTACTCCAAAGAAATGTATTTACAAATTGTGGGGGGTCTTTTCTGCTATTAACCCTTGTAAAAATGTAAAATTTTGGGGAAAACTCACATTTTAGTGAATTTTTTATTTTTTTTACAAAAGTTGTGAAACCCCTGTGAGGTATTAAGGCTTACTTTACCCCTTGTTATGTTCCTCAAGGGGTCTAGTTTCCAAAATGGTATGCAATGTGGTTTTTTTTTTTTGCTGTCCTGGCACCATAGCCCATAGGGGCTTCCTAAATGCGACATGTCCCCCCCACAAAGTTTGCAAATGTGACTCCTTCTCTTCTGAGTATTGTAGCGCCCCTGCAGTACAAATTACAAATTTTGGGGGTCTTTTCTGCTATTAATCCTCGCAAAAATTTGAAATTTTGGGGGGAAACCCTGGCACCATAGGGGCTTCCTAAATGCGACATGCCCCCCAAGCAAAATTTGCTCTCAAAAAGCTAAATATGACTCCTTCTCTTCTGAGCATTGTAGTTCGCCCGTAGTACACTTCAGGTCAACTTATGGGGTACCTCCATACTCAGAAGAGATGGGGTTACAAATTTTGGGGGGTATTTTCTGCTATTAACCCTTGCAAAAATGTGAAATTTGGGGGGAAACACACATTTTAGTGGGAAAAAAAAGTATTTTTACATATGCAAAAGTCGTGAAACCCTGTGGGGTATTAAGGCTCACTTAATTGCTTGTTACGTTCCCCAAGGGGTCTAGTTTCCAAAATTGTATGCCATGTGGGTTTTTTTTTTGCTGTCCTGGCACCATAGGGGCTTCCTAAATGCGACATGCCCCCCGAGCAAAATTTGCTCTCAAAAATCTGAATATGACTCCTTCTCTTCTGAGCATTGTAGTTCACCCGTAGTGCACTTCAGGTCAACTTATGGGGTACCTCCATACTCAGAAGAGATGGGGTTACAAATTTTGGGGGGTATTTTCTGCTATTAACCCTTGCAAAAATGTGAAATTTGGGGGGAAACACACATTTTAGTGAAAATTATTTTTTTTTTTTACATATGCAAAAGTCGTGAAACCCCTGTGGGGTATTAAGGCTCACTTAGTTGCTTGTTACATTCCCCAAGGGGTCTAGTTTCCAAAATGGTATGCCATGTGTTTTTTTTTTTTTTTTGCTGTCCTGGCACCATAGGGGCTTCCTAAATGCGACATGCCCCCCGAGCAAAATTTGCTCTCAAAAAGCCAAATATGACTCCTTCTCTTCTGAGCATTGTAGTTCACCCGTAGTGCACTTCAGGTCAACTTATGGGGTACCTCCATACTCAGAAGAGATGGGGTTACAAATTTTGGGGGGTATTTTCTGCTATTAACCGTTACAAAAATGTGAAATTTGGGGGGAAACACACATTTTAGTGAAAAAAAAAATTTGACAGCGCAACGGGCAACAGCAGGTCCCGATAGACCGCTTTATAGTCAGGGCACCACTGTTTTTCAGCAGCGGACCCGATGGCATGGAGTAAAGTTTGCAGTGCTGGAAAATAATAGTGGCCACACAAAATATTGACACTTTGGGCCCAATTTGTACATTTCCACTTAGGAGTCTACTCACTTGTTGCCCAGATTTCGACATTAATAGCTGTGTGTTGGGTTATTTTTAGGGCACACAACATTACACACTAATGACTAAGTGCGTGTACAGCGCTTGAAACGCGTAACTTGTATCCTCCTTGTCCTATGGATTAAAATTATTTTACCTGCACCGAGCTGGATCCATCTCTCTTTGTTCTTAACATTACACACTGTTATACAGTCTGTGCACTCACTACTTTACATTGTAGCAGAGGGTCATTTCTTCAGTGTTGTCACATTTAGATGTAATAAAATATTTACAAAAATATGAGGATTGGACTCATTTATGGGAGATACTGCATATGCGCAGCTACGTGACCTTAGAAGATAACCGCAAAACATTTTGGCTTGTCAAATAGTTAAGGTCAGTTGTCCCTACACAGAGATATATTTTATAAATTCCTCATGTATTTTCTCCCTCTCCCACCCCTCCCAACACTGTTTTTCTTGATTTTTACTTACATTTATCTGGAGATCTTACGCCTCCTCCTTAAAACAAAGTGTGGAGCAAAATAACATGCTTGGAAAGGGACACAGTAAACAATGAATTAGAAGTTTTCATTGTTAGATGTATAGATAAGTCTAGACATGTCACGATGCCGGCTGGCAGGTAGTGGATCCTCTGTGCCAGAGAGGGATTGGCGTGGACCGTGCTAGTGGATCGGTTCTAAGTCACTACTGGTTTTCACCAGAGCCCGCCGCAAAGCGGGATGGTCTTGCTGCGGCGGTAGTGACCAGGTCGTATCCACTAGCAACGGCTCACCTCTCTGGCTGCTGAAGATAGGCGCGGTACAAGGGAGTAGACAGAAGCAAGGTCGGACGTAGCAGAAGGTCGGGGCAGGCAGCAAGGATCGTAGTCAGGGGCAACGGCAGGAGGTCTGGAACACAGGCTAGGAACACACAAGGAACGCTTTCACTGGCACAATGGCAACAAGATCCGGCAGGGAAGTGCAGGGGAAGTGAGGTGATATAGGGAAGTGCACAGGTGAAGACACTAATTGGAATCACTGCGCCAATCAGCGGCGCAGTGGCCCTTTAAATCGCAAAGACCCGACGCGCGCGCGCCCTAGGGAGCGGGGCCGCGCGCGCCGGGACAGGACCGAGGGAGAGCGAGTCAGGTACGGGAGCCGGGGTGCGCATCGCGAGCGGGCGCTACCCGCATCGCGAATCGCATCCCGGCTGGAAGCGGAATCGCAGCGCCCCGGGTCAGTGGATCTGACCGGAGCGCTGCAGCGGAGAGAGTGTAGCGAGCGCTCCGGGGAGGAGCGGGGACCCGGAGCGCTCGGCGTAACAGTACCCCCCCCCCTTGGGTCTCCCCCTCTTCTTAGAGCCTGAGAACCTGAGGAGCAGACTTTTGTCTAGGATGTTGTCCTCAGGTTCCCAGGATCTCTCTTCAGGACCACAACCCTCCCAGTCCACTAAAAAAAAAGTTTTCCCTCTGACCTTTTTAGAGGCTAAGATCTCTTTGACAGAGAAGATGTCCGAGGAGCCGGAAACAGGAGTGGGAGGAACAGATTTGGGAGAAAAACGGTTGAGGATGAGTGGTTTAAGAAGAGAGACGTGAAAGGCATTAGGGATACGAAGAGAAGGAGGAAGAAGAAGTTTGTAAGAGACAGGATTAATTTGACACAAAATTTTGAAAGGACCAAGATAGCGTGGTCCCAACTTGTAGCTAGGGACACGGAAGCGGACATATTTAGCGGAGAGCCATACCTTGTCTCCAGGGGAAAAAACGGGAGGAGCTCTTCTTTTCTTATCCGCGAACTTCTTCATGCGTGATGAAGACTGTAAGAGAGAATTTTGGGTCTCTCTCCATATAATGGAAAGGTCACGAGAAATTTCATCCACAGCGGGCAGACCAGAGGGCAAGGGGGTAGGGAGGGGGGGAAGAGGGTGACGGCCGTACACCACGAAAAATGGGGATTTGGAGGAAGATTCAGAGACTCTGAAGTTATACGAGAATTCGGCCCATGGAAGGAGATCTGCCCAGTCATCCTGGCGGGAGGAAACAAAATGTCGCAAATAATCACCCAAGACTTGGTTAATTCTTTCTACTTGTCCATTGGACTGGGGATGATATGCAGAAGAAAAATTTAATTTAATCTTGAGTTGTTTACAGAGAGCCCTCCAGAATTTAGACACGAATTGGACGCCTCTATCCGAGACGATCTGCGTAGGCAACCCGTGAAGACGAAAAATGTGTACAAAAAATTGTTTAGCCAACTGAGGCGCTGAAGGAAGACCAGGAAGAGGGATGAAATGTGCCATTTTGGAGAATCGATCAACGACCACCCAAATAACAGTGTTGCCACGGGAAGGGGGTAAATCAGTAATAAAATCCATACCAATCAGAGACCAAGGCTGTTCGGGGACAGGCAGGGGATGAAGAAAACCAGCGGGCTTCTGGCGAGGAGTCTTATCCCGGGCACAGATAGTGCAGGCTCGCACAAAGTCCACAACATCCGTCTCCAGAGTCGGCCACCAATAGAAACGGGAGATGAGTTGCACAGATTTCTTGATGCCCACATGACCTGCGAGATGGGAGGAGTGACCCCATTTGAGGATTCCGAGGCGTTGGCGTGGAGAAACAAAGGTCTTTCCTGGAGGAGTTTGCCTGATGGAGGCGGGAGAAGTGGAGATCAGGCAGTCAGGTGGAATGATGTGTTGCGGAGAGAGTTCAACTTCTGAGGCATCCGAGGAACGAGAGAGAGCATCGGCCCTAATGTTCTTATCGGCAGGACGAAAGTGAATCTCAAAATTAAATCGGGCAAAGAACAGAGACCACCGGGCCTGGCGAGGATTCAGCCGTTGGGCAGACTGGAGGTAGGAGAGGTTCTTGTGGTCGGTGTAAATAATAACTGGAAATCTTGATCCCTCCAGCAGATGCCTCCATTCCTCAAGTGCTAAT
The DNA here is from genome assembly GCF_029499605.1 of Hyla sarda. NCBI lineage: Eukaryota > Metazoa > Chordata > Amphibia > Anura > Hylidae > Hyla > Hyla sarda. The sequence continues at coordinate 24,697,962 of NC_079198.1, read as the reverse complement.
TTAATGGCTAGAAGCTCTCGATCCCCGATGGAGTAGTTCCTCTCCGCCGGAGAGAAGGTCCTAGAAAAAAACCCACAAGTGACAGCATGCCCGGAAGAATTTTTTTGTAAAAGAACAGCTCCAGCTCCCACTGAGGAGGCATCAACCTCCAATAGGAAGGGTTTGGAAGGGTCAGGTCTGGAGAGCACGGGAGCCGAAGAAAAGGCAGACTTGAGTCGTTTAAAGGCGTCTTCCGCTTGAGGAGGCCAAGACTTGGGATCGGCATTTTTTTTGGTTAAAGCCACGATAGGAGCCACAACGGTAGAAAAATGTGGAATAAATTGCCTGTAATAATTGGCGAACCCCAAAAAGCGTTGGATAGCACGGAGTCCGGAGGGGCGTGGCCAATCTAAGACGGCAGAGAGTTTGTCTGGATCCATTTGTAGTCCCTGGCCAGAGACCAAATATCCTAGAAAAGGAAGAGATTGGCATTCAAACAGACATTTCTCAATTTTGGCATAGAGTTGATTGTCACGAAGTCTCTGAAGAACCATACGGACATGCTGGCGGTGTTCTTCTAGATTGGCAGAAAAAATTAGGATATCGTCCAGATATACAACAACACAGGAGTATAACAGATCACGAAAAATTTCATTAACAAAGTCTTGGAAGACAGCAGGGGCGTTGCACAGGCCAAAGGGCATGACCAGATACTCAAAGTGTCCATCTCTGGTGTTAAATGCCGTTTTCCACTCATCCCCCTCTCTGATGCGGATGAGGTTATAGGCGCCTCTTAAGTCCAATTTAGTAAAGATGTGGGCACCTTGGAGGCGATCAAAGAGTTCAGAGATGAGGGGTAGGGGGGTAGCGGTTCTTAACCGTGATTTTATTAAGACCGCGGTAGTCAATGCAAGGACGTAGGGAGCCATCTTTTTTGGACACAAAGAAAAATCCGGCTCCGGCAGGAGAGGAGGATTTACGGATAAAGCCCTTTTTTAAATTTTCCTGGACATACTCAGACATGGCAAGAGTCTCTGGGGCAGAGAGAGGATAAATTCTGCCCCGGGGTGGAGTAGTGCCCGGGAGGAGATCGATAGGACAATCATAAGGCCTGTGAGGAGGTAGAGTCTCAGCTTGTTTTTTGCAGAAAACATCCGCGAAGTCCATATAGGCCTTAGGGAGACCGGTTACTGGGGGAACCACAGAGTCACGGCAAGGGTTACTGGGAACCGGTCTTAGACAGTCCTTGGAACAAGAGGGCCCCCAACTCTTGATCTCCCCAGTGGACCAATCCAGGGTTGGGGAATGAAGTTGAAGCCAGGGAAGTCCAAGGAGAATTTCCGAGGTGCAATTGGGGAGGACCAAAAGTTCAATCCTCTCGTGATGAGATCCGATGCTCATTAGAAGGGGCTCCGTGCGGAAACGTATGGTACAGTCCAATCTTTCATTGTTTACACAATTGATGTAAAGGGGTCTGGCGAGACTGGTCACTGGGATGTTGAACCTGTTGACGAGAGAGGCCAAAATAAAATTTCCTGCAGATCCAGAGTCCAAGAAGGCCACAGTAGAGAAGGAGAAGGCAGAGGCAGACATCCGCACAGGCACAGTAAGACGTGGAGAAGCAGAGTAGACATCAAGGACTGTCCCACCTTTGTGCGGAGTCAGCGTACGTCTTTCCAGGCGGGGAGGACGGATAGGACAATCCCTCAGGAAGTGTTCGGTACTAGCACAGTACAGGCAGAGGTTCTCCATGCGGCGTCGTGTCCTCTCTTGAGGTGTCAGGCGAGACCGGTCGACCTGCATAGCCTCCACGGCGGGAGGCACAGGAACAGATTGCAGGGGACCAGAGGAGAGAGGAGCCGAGGAGAAGAAACGCCTCGTGCGAACAGAGTCCATATCTTGGCGGAGCTCCTGACGCCTTTCGGAAAAACGCATGTCAATGCGAGTGGCTAGGTGAATAAGTTCATGTAGATTAGCAGGAATTTCTCGTGCGGCCAGAACATCTTTAATGTTGCTGGATAGGCCTTTTTTAAAGGTCGCGCAGAGGGCCTCATTATTCCAGGATAATTCTGAAGCAAGAGTACGGAATTGTACGGCATACTCGCCAACGGAAGAATTACCCTGGACCAGGTTCAACAGGGCAGTCTCAGCAGAGGAGGCTCGGGCAGGTTCCTCAAAGACACTTCGGATTTCCGAGAAGAAGGAGTGTACAGAGGCAGTGACGGGGTCATTGCGGTCCCAGAGCGGTGTGGCCCATGACAGGGCTTTTCCAGACAGAAGGCTGACTACGAAAGCCACCTTAGACCTTTCAGTGGGAAACAGGTCCGACATCATCTCCAGATGCAGGGAACATTGGGAAAGAAAGCCACGGCAAAACTTAGAGTCCCCATCAAATTTATCCGGCAAGGATAGGCGTAGCCCAGGAGCGGCCACTCGCTGCGGAGGAGGTGCAGGAGCTGGCGGAGGAGATGACTGCTGAAGCTGTGGTAGTAACTGTTGTAGCATAACGGTCAGTTGAGACAGCTGTTGGCCTTGTTGCGCTATCTGTTGTGACTGCTGGGCGACCACCGTGGTGAGGTCAGCGACAACTGGCAGAGGAACTTCAGCGGGATCCATGGCCGGATCTACTGTCACGATGCCGGCTGGCAGGTAGTGGATCCTCTGTGCCAGAGAGGGATTGGCGTGGACCGTGCTAGTGGATCGGTTCTAAGTCACTACTGGTTTTCACCAGAGCCCGCCGCAAAGCGGGATGGTCTTGCTGCGGCGGTAGTGACCAGGTCGTATCCACTAGCAACGGCTCACCTCTCTGGCTGCTGAAGATAGGCGCGGTACAAGGGAGTAGACAGAAGCAAGGTCGGACGTAGCAGAAGGTCGGGGCAGGCAGCAAGGATCGTAGTCAGGGGCAACGGCAGGAGGTCTGGAACACAGGCTAGGAACACACAAGGAACGCTTTCACTGGCACAATGGCAACAAGATCCGGCAGGGAAGTGCAGGGGAAGTGAGGTGATATAGGGAAGTGCACAGGTGAAGACACTAATTGGAATCACTGCGCCAATCAGCGGCGCAGTGGCCCTTTAAATCGCAAAGACCCGGCGCGCGCGCGCCCTAGGGAGCGGGGCCGCGCGCGCCGGGACAGGACCGAGGGAGAGCGAGTCAGGTACGGGAGCCGGGGTGCGCATCGCGAGCGGGCGCTACCCGCATCGCGAATCGCATCCCGGCTGGAAGCGGAATCGCAGCGCCCCGGGTCAGTGGATCTGACCGGAGCGCTGCAGCGGAGAGAGTGTAGCGAGCGCTCCGGGGAGGAGCGGGGACCCGGAGCGCTCGGCGTAACAAGACATAAATATGCATGATGTATAATATATACATTCTAAAATATTCTTCTGCTTTGGGTGATGCATGTAATATCATGCTTTATGAAGGAATCATCACTTCATTAGAATATAGCCAAGCATGTATATTGTGCCCCACAAAAATCAAGGGCGTAGGGTGTACAAAAATAAAAGTTTTACCCGGCCCTGGTGCTTGATAACCACAAAACATATTGGTTGTTTTTTTTGTAAAAATGAAAACACCACTTCCATACAATGATATGTGATGGTTATGGGGTGACCTTAAAGGGTTATTCCATGGAATGGAGCGCTGGGCCCTAGCACTATGAATCTCCCGGATAAAAGGTAGTCTCATATATTATGGATACAGTGATGCAATCAATAATAATACATTTCACACATTGCTGTGGGTCACTAATGAATGAGACCCATCAGGACTATCGTTTGCAGCCATCAAGAAAGTCAAAAATGACTTGAGAGGAGGCAACCACATCAATAGGATGTCGAGACAAGAAAGAAAGATGACATACGATCTCCAATTGTCGCCACCTTTTGGTCTGGATTTGGTCTGATCTAAATTTGGTTTCATTTCATAATATACTATTTTTAATATACAAATTTATTATTAGTTTTTATATCTATTTGTATCTCAATTTTCCTTTTTATACTAGCATTTGTATTTTTTATCTTTTATTACATTTGTATTTTCATTTTTGATTTTGTTTTCCGATCCCCAATCCATTTCTGCTCTTGGAATTTATCACATTCCAATCCTGGATTCTCCCACCCTTTTTTTCCTTTTTACTTTGGAGAATATATAAAACCTAGATTGAGTTCTTATCACACTAAGATTACTGAGGAAGGACCTAGATGGTCCAAAACCCGTCTGGTCTGTCATACAGCCACTGACTGTGCTATCAGTCACTATAGGAAGCACCATCCCCATCAGGCTACAAAATTACTGCCGCAATTATTGCACTACATCATCATCTTTGTGTGCTCCCCGCCATGAGGACCACCTTTCAGCCATCTATAGAACACTAGGATCGACTCACCGCCGACTGCTTAGGCAAGAACAGAACCAAGCAGAGATTCCTACAGCTGGAGCGAACAGAAGCAAGATTCAGGAATATGGGTGAGAGGTACACAGTATCTATAACTAACTGTACTTCAAATACACCGGAGACCTCCTTGCCACGGCCGCAGTGCCTTCACTTTCATTTTGCTCCGCAGGTTCGGACATAAGGTACACAGGACCTCAACAACTTTCATCTCTGTTATACCCAAGTTTGTCCTATAATGGCCGCAGTGCCATGACTTTTGTTTTGCAGGTCTGCCCAGCCTAGACCCGGCATATACTTTGCAACCCGGAACTGCCTCGCAACGGCTGCATTCGCGTCATTGGCAGCCCTCCTCCGCAGGTTCGCACAGCGGGCGGTCAGCACATACGTGCTATCATCTTCATTCTACAGCGATAGTATCGCACTGATGTAACTTTTTGCAACATTGGGAACCGTTGCAATATTATTAATACTACCATTGATTGAGCAGAGTTACTGTATCATTAAGTCATTACTGTATCATCAAGTTATTACTGTATCATCAAGTTATTACTGTATCATCAAGTCATTACTGTATCATCAAGTTATTGCTTCATTCATTAGTGACCCACAGCCATGTGTGAAATGTATTATTATTGATTGCATCATTGTATCCATAATATATGAGACTACCTTTTATCCGGGAGATTCATAGTGCTAGGGCCCAGCGCTCTCCCTGATTTACAATTTTTTTTTGATTTACAAATTATATTTGTATATATTTTATATTTTAATATGCTTATCTTAAATAAAATGTACTTTGCTTCATAACGCTACAAGAGCATTACTTAATTTAATTGGGGATCACGTACTAATTCTTATTCTCTCTTTTCTATTCTTCTTCTTTATCTATCAGCTTTCATTTCATTCCGAGCTCCCCTTTCTCTTATTCTCACAATCCATTCACACATAGATGCTCTCTACTATGTACATATATTTTATGTCAGCAGTAAATGAAGAGATAAATCCTTCACTCACGGCGTCCACCGCTGCAGGAAAGGAGGCTTCATGGAGGGGTAAGACAATTGAGGGGGCTCAGAGGCAACGGCCTTTCAGGAGGCCAAGAGAAGTGCTCATTAGCACAAAACCACTGGTCCTTGCCTCTGAGCCCCTGTCAATTGTCTTATAGGCCGTCCTCATATATCCCCTCCTCATATATTGTTGCCATATCCCGACCTCCTATCCCGACCTCCTATCCCATCCTCCTATCCTGACCTCCTATCCCTTCCTCATATCCCCTTCTCATATCCAGTCCTCATATATTGTTGCTATATCCCGACCTCCTATCATGACCTCTATCCCGACCTTCTATCCCATCCTCCTATCCCTTCCTCATATCCCATCCTCATATCTCTACCTCCTATGTCGACCTTCTATCCCGGCCTCCTATTCCGACCTCCTATCCCGGCCTCCTATCCCGACCTCCTATCCCGACCTCCTATACCGACCTCCTATCCCGACCTCCTATCCCGTCCTCCTATCCCAACCTACTATCCCTTCCTCATATCCCCTTCTCATATCCCGTCCTCATATATTGTTGCTATATCCCGACCTCCTATCATGACCTCCTATCCCGACCTTCTATCCCATCCTCCTATCCCATCCTCCTATCCCATCGTCCTATCCCGACCTCCTATCCCTTCCTCATATCCCGTCCTCATATCTCTACCTCCTATGTCGACCTTCTATCCCGGCCTCCTATCCCGACCTCCTATCCCGACCTCCTATGCCGACCTCCTATGCCGACCTCCTATGCCGTCCTCATATCCCATCCTCATATCCTGTCCTCCTATCTCGACCTCCTATCCCGACCTCCTATTGACCCCTCCTTTTCCCAGCAGCCACGCCCCTTCTTCTGGTTTTCTTAGCAAAATGGAGAGTTAGTCGGGTTTTTTCAATTCTGCCGCAAATTCTGGTGCAAAATCTGGTGCAGACAGAATTTCTGGCGCAATGCGACAGAATCTGGCGCACAACCCGACAAAACATGTCGGGTCTGTAATAGTAAATGAGGGCCATTGAGTTTTATATATATAGATAGATAGTAGTGAGTATCTATGTGTGAATGGGTTGTGAGAATAAGAGAAAGGAGAGCTCGGAATGAAATGAAAGCTGATAGATAAAGAAGAATTGGTACGTGATCCCCAATTAAATTAAGTAATGTTCTTGTAGCGTTATGCATCAAAATACATTTTATTTAAGATAAACATATTAAAATATATACAAATATAAGACAATTGTAAATCAGGGAGAGTGCTGGGCCCTAGCACTATAAATCTTCCATATAAAAGGTAGTCTCATATATTATGGATACAATGATGCAATCAATAATAATGTGCAAAATTTATCTCTTCATTTATTGCTGTATTTTTTATGTCTTCTGCTTATCCGTGCACCACAAGCACCACCCCACTATTCCACATTATTGAGCTGTCTTCACATGGAACCAGTTCCCAAGTGCTGGAACAATTAATCCCAGAAGTTTGATCTGTGCCTCCTCTTCTTTTTTAGCAATATATTTTATGTCCATTCTACCACACACACTTTCATTCATATACATACATTTTAGTGGCTATTATACTCCGGTCTCTGATTTAACAATTCCCAATCCATTTTTACTTTCACTATATACTATAATACAGTACATTTCAAATACAGTCTTGTTTCAGACCTTGAGAACCAGTCATCCTGTTCTTATATCTTATCTAATTTTGCTCGGGTGGAGTGGAGATTACACCCAGACGAGAGTTCTTGGTCACCTTCAGATAGAGTACACCTCAAATTTTATTTTATCAGATTTGTAAATTACTTCTATTAAAAAAAATCCTTCCAGCCCTTATCAGCTGCTGAAGTTGATTTGTTCTTTTCTGCCTGATTATAGTGCTCTCTGCTGACACCTCTGTCTGTCTCTGGAACTGTCCAGAATAGCAGCAAATCCCCATAGCAAAACCTCTCCTCCTCTGGACAGTTCCTGAGACAGACAGAGGTGTCAGCAGAGAGAACTGTTGTCAGACAGAAAAGAACAACTCAACTGCAACAGCTGATAGGTACTGGAAGGATTAAGATCTTTTGATAGAAGTAATTGCGGTGTCCCGGTACCGTATTACATACCGTACCTTGGTAGTCAGAGTTCCTAGGAACCGTGGGGTCCTCAGGTGTAGTTCTCCCCTAGTCACCCCTTAAATAGTTAATATATTATTAAAGTAAATGTAAATAAATGTATATAAAAAGTGAACTTACCTTGCGCTAGCGTCGCAGGACCTGCGGGTCACGTGACGATGTTCTAGTCTCTATGGTAGTTCAAAAGGACCTTTGAAGGTTCATGTGACATGTGATACCCACAATGCCTTGTAAAGCTGATTGACAGATGGCGTGGACCAATCCTAAAACGGCCAGCCCCTGCCCATATAAGGGAGCTGCGGCCATTATTCTCTCTCTTGGGTTGCTGTCACTGAATGAGGTAGGACCTCCGCAACTTACAACGACAATTACTATTCCAAAGCCTTGCGGCCTCAGTTGAATTACACAGTGAGTTCTTCTAAATTCCCCGCTAATGTTGGCAAGGACCCTGGACCTAAATATAACCCTACGGATCTGCGCATACTAAATCCCTACAAGCTAAAGAACTTACTAAAAGTCCCAACCAACGGTCAATCACAGCTAAGCTGTTCATAGACTCTGTTACAAAGACTGTTCTTATGTTCGCATGTTACAGAAAATCTTCAGGAAAGTTTACGCAAGTGTCACGATGCCGGCTGGCAGGAGGTGGATCCTCTGTGCCAGAGAGGGATGGCGAGGACCGTGCTAGTGGACCGGTTCTAAGACACTACTGGTTTTCACCAGAGCCCGCCGCAAAGCGGGATGGTCTTGCTGCGGCGGTAGTGACCAGGTCGTATCCACTAGCAACGGCACCTCTCTGGCTGCTGAAGATAGGCGAGGTACAAGGGAGTAGGCAGAAGCAAAGTCGGACGTAGCAGAAGGTCGGGGGCAGGCGGCAAGGTTCGTAGTCAGGGGAGATAGCAATAGTTCTGGTACACAGGGTATAAACACACAAAGAACGCTTTCACTGGCACTAAGGCAACAAGATCCGGCAAGGGAGTGCAAGGGAGGAGACTAGATATAAGCAGGGAACAGGTGGGAACCAATTAAGCTAATTGGGCCAGGCACCAATCATTGGTGCACTGGCCCTTTAAGTCTCAGGGAGCTGGCGCGCGCGCGCCCTAGAGAGCGGAGCCGCGCGCGCCAGCACATGACCGCAGGAGACGGGAACGGGTAAGTGACCTGGGATGCGACTCGCAAGCGGGCGCGTCCCGCTGTGCGAATCGCATCCCCAACGGCCATGGCAGAGCAGCGCTCCCGGTCAGCGCTGACCGGGGAGCTGCAGGGAGAAGGACGCCGTGAGCGCTCCGGGGAGGAGCGGGGACCCGGAGCGCTAGGCGTAACAGTACCCCCCCCCTTAGGTCTCCCCTTCTCTTTATCGGGTAACTGCCTCCCCTGGGATGAGGACACCGGGAAAGGATGGAGGGATTCCTCAACGGCAGGCAGAACCGCAGGAGTAGGAATGGGGAGAGAGGGCAGAGGGCGGGACCTGGCACGGGGCAGTGTGACACCAGGACGAGGGCCATGAGGGGACACAGAAGCTTGCCTGATGGAACTGGGAGGGGGGGAGGGGCATTTCCTGTGGCAGGCAGAGTCCTTAATGACCTTAGGGGGACCAGATACAGGAGGAACCACAGAGTTACGGCAAGGGTTACTGGGAACCGGTTTTAGACAGTTCTTGGAACAAGAGGACCCCCAACTCTTGATCTCCCCAGTGGACCAATCCAGGGTTGGGGAATGAAGTTGAAGCCAGGGAAGTCCAAGGAGAATTTCCGAGGTGCAATTGGGGAGGACCAAAAGTTCAATCCTCTCGTGGTGAGATCCGATGCTCATAAGAAGGGGCTCCGTGCGGAAACGTATGGTACAGTCCACCCTGGCTCCGTTGACCGCGGAAATGTGGAGTGGCTTGACAAGACGGGTCACCGGAATCCGGAATTTATTCACAAAGGAGTCCCGAATAAAATTCCCAGAAGCTCCAGAGTCCAGGCAGGCCACGGCTGAGAGGGGAGAGCTGGCTGAAGTGGAAATCCGAACAGGTACCGTGAGACGTGGAGAAGCCGACTTGGCATCAAGAGACGCCACACCCACGAGAGCTGAGTGCGAGCGTGCGTTTCCCAGACGTGGAGGACGGATTGGGCAATCCACCAGAAAATGTTCAGTACTGGCACAGTACAAACAAAGATTCTCTTCCTTACGGCGATTCCTCTCTTCCAGGGTCAGGCGAGACCGATCCACTTGCATGGCCTCCTCGGCGGGAGGCCTAGGCGCAGATTGCAGTGGAGACTGTGGGAGAGGTGTCCAGAGATCTAAGTCCTTTTCCTGGCGGAGCTCTTGATGCCTCTCAGAAAAACGCATGTCAATGCGAGTGGCTAGATGAATGAGTTCATGCAGGTTAGCAGGAGTCTCTCGTGCGGCCAGAACATCCTTAATGTTGCTGGATAGGCCTTTTTTAAAGGTCGCGCAGAGAGCCTCATTATTCCAGGATAGTTCAGAAGCAAGAGTACGGAATTGTATGGCGTACTCGCCAACGGAGGAATTACCCTGGACCAGGTTCAGCAGGGCAGTCTCAGCAGAAGAGGCTCGGGCAGGTTCCTCAAAGACACTTCGAATTTCCGAGAAGAAGGAGTGTACAGAGGCAGTGACAGGGTCATCGCGGTCCCAGAGCGGTGTGGCCCATGACAGGGCTTTTCCAGACAGAAGGCTGACTACGAAAGCCACCTTAGACCTTTCAGTAGGAAACTGATCCGACATCATCTCCAGATGCAGGGAACATTGGGAAAGGAAGCCACGGCAAAACTTAGAGTCCCCATTAAATTTGTCCGGCAAAGACAGGCGGAGGCTAGGAGTGGCCACTCGCTGCGGAAGAGGTGCAGGAGCTGGCGGAGGAGATGGTTGCTGCTGCTGTAGCTGAGACTGAATCTGCTGTAGCTGCGACTGGAGTTGCTGAGTCATGGTGGTCAAGTACGACAGCTGGTGATCTTGTTGGGCAATTTGTCGGGCTTGCTGGGCGACCAGTGTGGGGAGGTCGGCGACAACAGGCAGAGGAACTTCAGCGGGATCCATGGCCGGATCTACTGTCACGATGCCGGCTGGCAGGAGGTGGATCCTCTGTGCCAGAGAGGGATGGCGAGGACCGTGCTAGTGGACCGGTTCTAAGACACTACTGGTTTTCACCAGAGCCCGCCGCAAAGCGGGATGGTCTTGCTGCGGCGGTAGTGACCAGGTCGTATCCACTAGCAACGGCACCTCTCTGGCTGCTGAAGATAGGCGAGGTACAAGGGAGTAGGCAGAAGCAAAGTCGGACGTAGCAGAAGGTCGGGGGCAGGCGGCAAGGTTCGTAGTCAGGGGAGATAGCAATAGTTCTGGTACACAGGGTATAAACACACAAAGAACGCTTTCACTGGCACTAAGGCAACAAGATCCGGCAAGGGAGTGCAAGGGAGGAGACTAGATATAAGCAGGGAACAGGTGGGAACCAATTAAGCTAATTGGGCCAGGCACCAATCATTGGTGCACTGGCCCTTTAAGTCTCAGGGAGCTGGCGCGCGCGCGCCCTAGAGAGCGGAGCCGCGCGCGCCAGCACATGACCGCAGGAGACGGGAACGGGTAAGTGACCTGGGATGCGACTCGCAAGCGGGCGCGTCCCGCTGTGCGAATCGCATCCCCAACGGCCATGGCAGAGCAGCGCTCCCGGTCAGCGCTGACCGGGGAGCTGCAGGGAGAAGGACGCCGTGAGCGCTCCGGGGAGGAGCGGGGACCCGGAGCGCTAGGCGTAACAGCAAGTTTTCAGCGAAGCTTTGGTTGTGGACAATACTTTATTCTGCAAACACCTATCATCCTTGGGAAGGGTGGCGATAGGCCAAGTCATACAGCATTTAACCCTCACCCTGGTGTCACGACTGACAAGGGTTAATAGCACCCTTTATAACCTGCACCACATAATGCACCTATTATGTGGTACCACATAATTTACAAATCTGTTTAACTTTCTGGAGCCAGTTCATATGTTGCTCAGATAAGTACTAATTTAGATTAGTGCTTCTAATTGGTTACTCTCTGTTCAATAATCCATTGCTTTTGCAGAGAGGTGTGTATTACAGAATATGCTCTATGCATAGTGTTCCCTGTATGTCTCTAGTACCTTGTTCCATGGTCTGCCTCTATGGTATCTATGCTCTTGTCTGGAGAAAAAAAATTATCAATTTCCCATTTGGTTAACAACACATGGGTCAGAACTACTGGAAATATTTTGTTTTTAGATTTGCAGCTGCTCATTATGTTGTGGACTTGTGATTCATTTCAATGCGTTCTGTATATGGGGGAGAACTCCAGAGTGAACCTGCATCAAAATCTGCATGTGACTCGGTTTTTGTTGTGTATCTGTGAGAAAAATCCAGATTCCTGTGGAATCACCCTAATGGGGTGTATTCAGTCCGAGTGCCTAAGGCAGCACAGCCTTCAGATATATCCCTGTGTCTGGTGTTAGAGCCAGTGTTTACACATAGATCTAGGGAAAGACTCAGGGATAGTTAGGGTTAGTTTATATAGTTGGTTCCTGTTCTTCACCTGTCTACTTCTATTCCAGACTGAAATCTTCATCATTTGTTTGTGCCATCATCTGTTCCACTATTATTCTGTTTTTGTCATCTATTGGTGGTTCCTATTGTTATTTGTCACCTGCTGTCATTATTACCTTCTTTTATAGATTTGTTCTTGCGACTGTCTGGTTGCTATTCAGTTGGGCCCTACTATAAGTCCTAGGGTTATCTGAATACTGGGAGCCACTGTTAGGACCCAGGAAGGACGACTGCTATAGATAAGGTCCAGTTCTGCAGTCTTGTAAACTGATGTAACAGCACATATTGATCCCACCACAGTGTCTATTATAAAAAAAAATACAGAATTATTATGGTTAAATTATGTGCCCAATTCTATGTACAGCAGTGGCTGTACCCCCAAAGGGTGAAGGGATGTCCCCGAGGACCCCTTGCGCATAAGTTTGCGCGAGGGGTACCCGCAGACAAAATAAGGCATAAAAGTACTTAATTTCATAATGGCGTGCGCTTACCCTTCTAATGCAATACTTAAAGGGGTATTCCAGGAATTTTTATTTGACTATGCTACAGGGGCTGTAAAGTTAGTGTTGTTCATAATATAGTGTCTGTACCTGTGTGTGACGGTTTTCTCACAGTTCTCCTGTGATTTTTATCCCAATATTTATTTTTACCAGCATACAAAATGACTGCTGTCTCGGATTTTTCCCAGCTTGCAATGCGGTCGAGACCTGACTCACTAGTCAGCTGATGACAGGGAGCCTGTCTGCTTCAATGGGTGGAGAGAGCAATCTGCGAGTAATGCAACAGCTGGAGGCACCCTGATTGAAAACCACAGGTCTGCAGCTCATTTATATTTCAATGGGTGGGGTAGCTGATATGTGGGAAGGAGATAATGGAATCATGGGATTTGTAGGCAAACAAGAAAACTGAAAACAGGAAATACAAGTTCACAGAAAGCTAGCCACAGTGTTATGGTAATCTCACAGCATAGCCATTTAGCCCAAGACAAGCGCAGATCTTTCCTAAGCATGTCCATTACTGTCTGCCAGGTACGTACTAAAATCACCTTATAATGGATAACCCCTTTATCTCTCCTTGTGCCATTATGTCTCCCTCTCTCTCATCCCCTTTTGACATTATCCCGCCCCCCCCCCCAACCCCTCCATCCTAATCCCCTTGTGCTATTATTCCCCCCTACGATCCCCCTGGGCCAATATATGAGATACAAACAAGAACACCCTCCCATACTTAGTTTAACATGCTTACCAGACCTGTGTATATCCGGTTCGCCAGGAATTGGAGGGCCGCACTGATGGATGACGTCCTTCTGCGCTGTGTCGGCACCTCCACGCAATATCAGAGACGTCACATGCCAGGCCCGGCAGCCACTTCTGCTCACGTATAGTGGCCATGGCAGCGGTACAATATAGTGACTTGCTGCGGTGACGTCGGCATCCAATCCCCACTCTGCGCTGACAAATACTGACCAATGCATGGCCGGTATTTGTCAACGAATTGCCAAACCCCCGCACAACCCTTGGCGTACCCCTGGTTGAGAACCCCTGATGTACAGGACAGAAGCTTTGGTGGCCTTTTACTTCCCTTAACCCCTTGCCGCAAATGGACGTTCATTAACGTCCATTTGCGGCTCCCAATGTATGACACGCACTCAGCAACCAGGACCCACGGCTAATGCCGGACATCGCTGAACGGGCTGATGTCCGGCATTAACCCTTTAGACGCAGCGATCAAACTTGATCGCCGCGTCTAAGACGAAAGTAAACATTGCTGCTTAGCTCAGTGGTGCTGTTTGGGACTGCCGCGGTGAAATTGCGGCATCCCGAACAGCTTGCAGGACACGAAGAGGATCTCTACCTGCCTCCTCGCTGTTTGATCACTGAATGACTGCTTGGTGCCTGAGATCCAGGCAGAAGCAGTCAAGCGGCAGAAACACTGATCAATGCTATGCTATGGCATAGTACTGATCAGTGTAAGAGATCAGTGTAATGCATGTTATAGTCCCCTATGGGGGCTATTACATTGCCCAAAAAAATTGTTAAAAAAAAAGTTAATAAATGTGATTTAACCCCTTCCCTAATAAAAGTTTGAATCACCCCCCTTTTCCCATTTAAAAAACAAAAAAAAACTGTGTAAATAAAAATAAAATTAAACATGTGGTTTCGCCGCGTGTGTAAATGTCTGAACTATAAAAAAAATATATCGTTAAGTAGACAGCACGGTCAATGGCGTACATGTAAAAAAAATTCCAAAGTTCAAAATAGCTTATTTTTGGTCACTTTTTATACCATAAAAAAATGAATAAAAAGTGATCAAAAAATCCGATCAAAACAAAAATGGTACCGATAAAAACTTCAGATCATGGCACAAAAAATTAGGCCCCATTCCACCCCTTATACAGAAAAATAAAAAAGTTATAGGGGTCAGAAAAGGAAATTTTTCAACGTATTAACTTTGGTGCACGTAGTTATTTTTTTTCGTAGTAAAATAAAATCAAATCTATAAAAATTGGGTATCCTTGCAACTGTATGGATCTACAGAATAAATATAAGGTGCAATTTTTCTGAAAACTGCACTGCGTAGAAATGGCTTATGTTTTTCAATTTTGTCCCACAAATAATTTTATTCTGGTTTCGCCGTAGATTTTGTGGTGAAATTCTTAATGGTATTACAAAGTAAAATTGTTGTAACTGCTTTTCCCGCTCACTTCCTGGGCCAATTACTGGAACACCTGCGCAGGGACACGCCGGTCCTGTCCTCAACCTTGTGCAACAAATGGAAAGAAGGATTGTCCAGCTCTAGGCGTGCAGGTAAAATCTAGCTTTTATTGGGGTAATCCAACAGAAGTCACTGACAGAGGACAATGTCTGACGCGTTTCACACTTAAGTGCTTAATCGTAGACGTCTACGATTAAGCACTTAAGTGTGAAATGCGTCAGACATTGTCCTCTGTCAGTGACTTCTGTTGGATTACCCCAATAAAAGCAAGATTTTACCTGCACGCCTAGCGCTGGACAATCCTTCTTTCCAAAGTAAAATTGTTGTCGCAAAGAACAAGCCCTCATTTGGATTTTTAGGTGGAAAATTGAAAGTGTTATGATTTTTAGAAGGTGAGGAGGAAAAAACAAAAGTGCAAAAATGAAGAATGGCCAAAGAGGGAAGGGGTTAAATGACATCATTTCAATGTTAAAAGACCAAGGACAGTCGGAACTATTCTTGACGTCTGAAGGAGTCCTTTGAAAGTCAAAAGTGGTTAAGATAATATATAGTTCAGCTGTGTATAATTGTAAGTTACATTCCTTGCCACCTCTCCCTGGTCACATTTTCCCTTCTACTGTACATAAAATGAAGTCAGTAGATGCCAACCTGTCTGGAGACGCTGTCATGTCCTTAAAAAGTGTGAAGCATACAGTAGATATATATATATATATATATATATATATATATATATATATATTTACAAACACATCCCTTTGGTAATGTTTTATTTGCTTTCCTTTTGCAGCGGTTTTGAAAGGAATCCAAGGATAGTAATAGTTTGGATTCTGAGATTTCTGTAAAGTGATTCATGGATTTTTATTTTTGTACCGGGGTTTGGCTTTGTAGAGTTATTGAATCCCATTAAAGGGGTTCTCCGGTGCTTAGACATCTTATCCCCTATCCAAAGGATAGGGGATAAGATGCCTGATTGTGGGAGTCCCGCTGCTGGGGACCCCCGTGATCTTGCACGCGGCACCCCGTTTGTAATCAGTCCCCAGAGCGTCTTAGCTCCGGGACTGATTACCGGCGACTACAGGGCGGGCGGCGTGTGACGTCACGCCCCCGTGTGATGTCACGCTCCGCCCCTCAATGCAAGCCTACAGAAGGGGGCGTGACAGCTATCACGCCCCCTACCATAGGCTTGCATTGAGGGGCGGAGCGTGACATCACACGGGGCGTGGGCGTGACGTCACACGCCGCCCGCCCTGTAGTCGCCGGTAATCAGTCCCGGAGCGAAAACGCTCTGGGGACTGATTACAAACGGGGTGCCGCATGCAAGATCACGTGGGTCCCCAGCGGCGGATAGGATAGGGGATAAGATGTCTAAGCACCGGAGTACCCCTTTAAAGGGGTACTCCCCCCCCTTGACATCTTATCCCTATCCAAAGGATAGGGAATAAGATGTCTGATCGCAGGGGTCCTGCCGCTGGGGACCCTCGCGATCTCCCTGCTGCACCCGGCGTTCTGTTTAGAGCGTCGGATGCAGAGCTGGAACCTCGTGACGTCACGGCCCCGCCCCGCTCATGACATCACGCCTCCTCCCATAGACTTGCATTGAGGGGGCGTGACCGTGATGTCAGGAACCTCTGCCCTACATCGCCAGTCATCCAGCACGGAGCAAAGTTCGCTCCGTGCACCAGATGTCTGGGGTGCCGCAGCCGAGTTCATGGGGGTCCCCAGCGGCGGGACCCCTGCGATCAGACATCTTATCCCCTATCCTTTGGAAAGGGGATAAGATGTCTAGGGGCAGAATACCCCTTTAAAGGAAATCTGTATCACCTACACTAAGCTTTCAGTATAGGTTTGTAGTATGGGTGACGCTGATGACGATGGTATTTACTATTTGATGATCGGGGCCTCCGTTCCTCCAAAATTTCTCGTCTTCTGGATGTGCAAATGAAGGAGCTTGTTACACGGGGCGTTCCCAAGCCCCGAGTGCATATGATGTCTGGCCATCATCCTCATAGTTATGCCCTCCTTCCCTGTGCTGAGCCTCCTTCGCTGCAGTATGGAGCTCCACTCTGCATCTAGACCCCTCTCTGTGAAATCTCTCTTATCACTTCATTTTGGCTGTGGCCGTGGCTCCATATGTGCAATCATCAGGGCCACACGGGGTCTATATGCAGTGTGGAGCTCCATTTTGCAGCAGAGGAGCAGCCCAGGGGGAGGAGGGTGTTACTATGAGGATGCCGGATGGATGTCACAGTGCACTCAGGGGCTTGGGAATGTGTGCGACCGGGAATATTAGAGGAACAAAGGCACTGATCAAGCGGTAATCATAGTTGTCATCAGGGTCATCAGCACTACAATCCTATACCAATAGGTTAGTGCAGGTGATGCTGATGACAGAGTCCTTTAATCTCCTTAATACTCATGAAATTCTTTAAGAGATTGCAATTTGAGCCTGTATGACCTTCATCTCATAAAGCAGCATCTAAAACAGTGGTTCCCAACCAGTGTGCCTCAAGGACCCGCCAGGTGTGCCACAGTAGTCGCATGGGGTGAAGTCTCCAGGGGATTCTGCCTGCAGCCACTAGGACCGGTACTTTACTTATTCTGGGATCCGCACGTCCTTTAGCTTTTGGCTGGTGCCTAGTATCCACAGGAAGAAGTTTGAGAAGACGCTGGTGACTGTAGGGAAAACAAAGTAAGTATGTGCTTTTTTTCCCCTCTTTGTTGGTCCTACCAGGGGAGCCCTATACATAGGGAAAAGCTACCTACATGGGGCAAGCTAACGACAGGGGTAAAGCTACCTACAGGGTGTCCTGCCTGCAAGGGTCAAGCTAACTACAGGGGGAAAGCTACCTACTGTGGGGTCCTACCTACAAGAGGCAAACTGTATGGGGAAGGGGGTTGCTTGGATAGTAGCACACAGCCCGGGACAGTTTAAAAGTTTATTTTCTGAACATTACGGGATGGATGAAACTCAGTCAGGCATAATATTATGTGATGTCTCAGTACAGGATATGGTCCTGTACTACCCTTAGGCCCTGTCAGGTTAAGTCCCTCAGTGATCTGGGGGCTCCCCTGCAAGGCCTCCCCCCTGTTGGTTTTATAAACGTGTGTATATCACTTTAATGCCTAGACAGAATCCCTATGTATAGATAGTATAGAGGACCTGTGGGAGGTCTCAAGGACCTGTGTGAGTCTGTCACATGATTTGTTGTCACATGTTCTCCCAGAGAGCACCAGCTTAACCTATGACCCGCAGCTTGACCAATGGGCTTTAGTCCAGCCCTCCACTATATAAAGGGGCGGCCATTACAATTCTGTCTCTTCCATCTCAAGTCTTTGCTGAGACAGAAACCACCAGAGATTTCAGTGCAAGTGATCAGCATCTGGAAGACCCCAAAAGATACAATCTCTCCAGTAAATCTCAAGTCTATGTCTGCTGTCACTGAAACTAGTCAAGTCCTGCACATAGTCAAGTCAAGTCTAATTTCAAGTCAAGTTAATTAAGTATATTGGTCCAGCAAGCTGCGAGGTCCTCTGAGTCCTGGCCACCTCTCTGGGAATTCTGGCCTTAGCTGTGAAGATAATTCCATCTGTCTTATACTCAGTAAAGCCTCCGTTTGACTATAACCGGTTGTGGATTCTCATTTCACTTCTAGCAATTGGGATAGCGGAGAAACCAGGCGTGTGGTGTTCCAGAAACTGAAAACCACACTGAGATCACGAACACTAGGGGTTAATACCATCCAGCCCCCGGGGTTAATACCATCTGATCCCCCCACTCACACCGCTGCACCCGTGGTCCCGCCATTTCACCCGGTGGTTCACCACAATTATAAGAGGTATTATATGTTATTACAGATTCCCCTTCAAGAGAATACTTTTAAAAGGTTATGATTCTCCTTACTGTCACACAGCTTGTGTGGAATCTCAATTACAAAGCTTCTTGGGGTAAAAACATGAAAGCAGATCTCCTCCAGGAGAAAGAACTGTCTCTTTAGTGCCACTGACACCTAGGGGAGCTGGCCTGTAAGTCAGTATCTATAGGTGATGCTTGATGTTCCTCCCCTCTTCTGTATTTCTAATAAGAGGCAGAGATACAAACAGGAAGGTGGAAGCTGGAAATTGCGCTGTCGAAGGGAACCAGGTGAGTCCGGATGTATAAACAACAGGTTTCTTTAGTTATGTGAAATTAAACACACGCAACGCGTTTCAAGACCATTCCGGTCTTTTCATCATGACGCCTGATGAACAGACCGGAATGGTCTTGAAACATGTTGCGTGTGTTTAATTTCACATAACATTAAAGAAACCTGTTGTTTAAACATCACAGATATATGCTTCAGAGTGCTGTTCCTCCGTAGCACAACACCATCAGGTGAGCGAGTACTTCACAAGTTTCGTTTTCACCGTATGTGCTTAACAATTCCACACAGGGAGCGCTCCTCATGTTTTGTGCTTCTGTATTTCTGTAATGGTTATAAACTTCTCCCTATAGTTCAACTCCTAGAGGTATCCACAGCACACCCACACAACTTCAAGGTATACGGCTACTCGCCAAAACAGATGCACGTTACGAACTCCTGGATCCAATAGAAACCTAAACAGTCTAAATATTGGCAACTAACAGCATCAAAATTGGGCTCCAATAGATAAAATGCAAAATACTTTATTCAACTATAGTACAGCATAAATGTTTCTACCCTCGTATGGGGCTTTTGCTAGGTGGACAAAGTCCTCTGCAAGGGTTGATGTGCCATTTTTGCGTTCAAGCTTAGCGGTCAAACCTTAGTATGTCTGATGACCTAGGGTGATCAAAGGCATACCCATTACTATGGAAATCTTATATTCATTGAAGTAAATGGTAACTGTTTGGTTAGTTTATAATATTTTATGAATATTATTTAATTTATTAATTTAAAATATTTTTTTTTAAATACTATTTATTTATATGTATTTAAACAAATAAATCATAATGTATATATATCTATATCTAAATATCTATCTATCTCTATATCTATATTTAAACAAAGAATAAGTTGGCCAGCACTATTGATTCCAAACTATTATACAGACCTGGCTTACAGGTGCAGGTTGTCACGATGCCGGCTGGCAGGAGGTGGATCCTCTGTGCCAGAGAGGGATTGGCGTGGACCGTGCTAGTGGACCGGTTCTAAGTCACTACTGGTGTTCACCAGAGCCCGCCGCAAAGCGGGATGGTCTTGCTGCGGCGGTAGTGACCAGGTCGTATCCACTAGCAACGGCTCAACCTCTCTGACTGCTGAAGATAGGCGCGGTACAAGGGAGTAGACAGAAGCAAGGTCGGACGTAGCAGAAGGTCGGGGCAGGCAGCAAGGATCGTAGTCAATAAGGCAATAGCAGGAGGTCAAGTACACAGTATGGACAAACACAGTAACGCTTTCACTAGGCACTAAGGCAACAAGATCCGGCAGGGGAGTGCAAGGGCAGTGATCAGATATAGTCTGGGAGCAGGTGGAAGCCAATTAAGCTAATTGGGCCAGGCACCAATCATTGGTGCACTGGCCCTTTAAATCTCAGAGAGCTGGCGCGCGCGCGCCCTAGAGAGCGGAGCCGCGCGCGCCAGCACATGACAGCAGGGGACCGGGACGGGTAAGTGACCTGGGATGCGATTCGCGAGCGGGCGCGTCCCGCTGTGCGAATCGCATCCCCGACGGCCATGACAGTGCAGCGCTCCCGGTCAGCGGGACTGACCGGGGCGCTGCGGAGAGAGAGACGCCGTGAGCGCTCCGGGGAGGAGCGGGGACCCGGAGCGCTAGGCGTAACACAGGTTGCTGGGCTAAATATACAGCAACAGGAAAATATAGCAGCACACTGCTAGCACAAAGATATAGATAAAACATGAGTATATAGATACAACATGAGAAGCTATTCAGCTATGGTGCAGTAATGAATAGCTTCTCATGTTGTATCTATATACTCATGTTTTATCTATATCTTTGTGCTAGCAGTGTGCTGCTGTATTCTCCTGTTGCTGTATATTTAGCCCAGCAGCCTGCACCTGTAAGCCAGGTCCGTATAATAGTTTGGAATCAAAAGTGCTGGCCAACTTATTCTTTGTTTTTATTACACATATGGGGGAGTGGCTACCTCCATGTTGGTTCTTGCACCCCACCCACCTCTATCAGGTGTATATAAGGTGATTTGGATGTGCCAGATCTTGCAATGCCTGCTGATCTATTCACACAGAGGCATATTCATAGTGTAGGGTCCGTCCCAATGAGATCACCTTACCGTGGTGGGACGGTCCAAGCTATTTGGCCGCCAAATTGCAAGCTAAGTATCTCACTATTTCATTACTGCACCATAGCTGAATAGCTTCTCATGTTGTATCTATATACTCATGCTTTATCTATATCTTTGTGCTAGCAGTGTGCTGCTGTATTTTCCTGTTGCTGTATATCTATATCTAAATATCTATCTATCTCTATATCTATCTAGCAACAGGAGAATACAGCAGCACACTGCTAGCACAAAGATACAGATAAAACATGAAATGCTATACAGCTATAGTGCAAAAAAGAAAAAAAAAAAAGAAAAAGTGAGGTACTTAGCTCACAATTTGGCGGCCAAATAGCTTTGACCATCCCACCACGGTAAAAGTGAGGCTAAGTACCTCACTTTTTCTTTTTTTAAATTTTTTGCACTATAGCTGTATAACCTTTCATGTTTTATCTGTATCTTTGTGCTAGCAGTGTGCTGCTGTATTCTCCTGTTGCTGTATATTTAGCCTAGCAGCGTGCACCTGTATGCCGGGTCCATATAGTAGTTTGGGATCAGAAGTGCTGGCTAACTTATCCTTGTCTCTATATCTATCTATCTATATATATTTTTTAAGTAAATAAAGTCCAGTATTTTCTTTAGGCATGAATGTTCTGTATTTGAAGACTGTGCTTCAGATCCTCCATCAGTAAAATTACAAGATTTGATCTTTTTTCAACTAACACTAGAGGGAGCTCACCGTAGAGGGATTTATAAACCCTCCCAGTCAACTTAATAAATCAGTATACATGAGCTCCTCCTAGTGGCAACACAGAGAATGTTTTTTATTTTCCTCCTGAGCTGCTCAGATGGAGGTTTCTGGAAGCTTTTATTGCTATTACATGTAAATAAAAGGATAAATGTGCGCTTGAAGGTGTTCCGTAGAAGATGATGAAGCCTGAGAGAGACTTCTACCCCCATTCTCCAATACAGAACAGGAAGAAGAGGTGACCATGGCACATGCTGGAGTCTTTATTGTCTGCTACATTTATATCCATTTAACTAGAATTCATAGGGTCCCATAGCAAAATAAGATCTCATATAGCACAGCAACATAAGTAGCAATAACTAAAAGGTATATATAATAGCGCCATATATCAGAGAGCTTATATAGTGCGTGGATAGCAAAAAGAGACCAACAATGTTCTAACACAGTGTTTTCCAACCAGGGAGCCTCCAGCTGTTGCAAAACTACAACACCCAGCATGCCCAGACAGCCAAAGGCTGTCTGGGCATGCTGGGAGTTATAGTTTTGCAACAGCTGGAGGCACTAAGGTTGGGAAACACTGGTATAACACCTAGGTTGGCGACTCTCAACCCTCTTGATCTCATTATGGCTGTTATTAGTATACGAAGGATAGATAATGTATAGGTTTAGTCTAGTCTTTAGTCTATAATTTTGGTCTAGGACCAGTCGTTCAGCTGAAATATTAATTGCACCATGTATACTTAAAAATCCATTCACATCACTTTATGTTTCCTTTATATCTGAACATTATAAAAGTATTTCATAATAACTCTCTATTCATCGTTTTAGTCTTTGTTACTGCTTTTAATCATTTCCTGAAGCTGAAGGGCAGACTGTGATGCTGGTCTGGAATTATTGGAATATTTCAGAAAGATTCCAAGAATATCATCATTTATGACCTGGAATGTGGGGTGCCATTTATCTGCTGAGCCTATGTGCTCACAGTAGAGTATTACATAGATCTGCAAGACAATATATGCAGCTATCGCCATCTAGTGGTGAAAATACAAATTGCCTCATATGGTTTTATTCATTCATTCTCTTTAAAGGGTACCTCTCATCAAATAAACTTTTGATATATTTTAGATTAATGAATGTTGAATAACTTTCCAATAGCATGTTAATGAAAAATATGCTTCTTTCTATTGTATTTTTCCCGATCAGTCCTGTCAGCAAGCATTTCTGACTCATGCTGGAGTCCTAAACACTCAGAGCTGCCAGCCTGCTTTGTTCACAGCCAAACAGGCTGTGAACAAAGCAGGCTGGCAGCTCTGAGTGTTCTCCTTTGTGAACAAAGCAGACTGGCAGCTCGTAGTGTTTAGGACTCCAGCATGAGTCTGAAATGCTTGCTGCCAGGACTGGTAGGGAGACCCCTAGTGGTCATTTCTTCAAAGTGGAAAATTAAATAGAAAGAAGCATATTTTTTAATAACATGCAATTGTGAAGTTATTCTGCATACATTAATCTATAATATATCAAAAGTTTTTTTGATGAGAGGTACCCTTTAATAATGCATAGAGTGATTTGTGTAACACCACAAAAATCAAGGAATCTGAGACCAATTTTTCGTATGTACTTATAGAATAGCGACCTGAATATTCAAGGTGACACATAAAAGGGGAATCGGAAACCAATGGATGAAATGTGAAATCATGAGACCTATGGCAAATACATACTGTACAGGAGCTAATGTTTGCATCAAAAGGGGAGGCGTAAATTATACCTGGGTATCCACAGATTCACTATCACAAAATGTCCAGCAATAATAAACAGACGAAAGAATACGGAGGTGCCTAAAATGTAACTTTTCCTATATAATGCATAAAATGAAACAAGTATAAACACATATTCATAGGTTAATTTAGAATTTAGATTGTGAGCCCCAATAGGGCAATGGCTGATTTGAGTGTTAATAACTCTGGTACAGCGCTGCAATATCATATAACACTATATAAGTAAAGGATTAATTCATATTATAATAAACCACTTCTTCTGGACTCAGGATGGTCCTTAAAGGGGTATTCCACGAAAAACTTTATTTTTTTATATCAACTGGCTCCAGAAAGTTAAAGGGGTACTCCACCCCTAGACATCTTATCCCCTATCCAAAGGATAGCGGATAATATGTCAGATCGCCGCGGTCCCACTGCTGGCGACCCCCGGGATCGCCGCTGTGGCACCCCACTGTCATTACTGCACAGAGCGAGATCGCTCTGCACGTAATGATGGGCAATACAGGAAACGGAGCAGCGTGATGTCATGGCTCCGCCCCTCGTGATATCACGGCCCGCCTCCTCAATACGAGTCTATGCCGTAGACTTGCATTAAGGGGGCGGGCCGTGATGTCACGAGGGGCGGGGCCATAACGTCACGCTGCTCCGTCCCCTGTATTGCCCGTCATTACGCACACAGCGAACTCGCTCTGTGCAGCAATGATAGTGTGGTGCCGCAGCGGCGATCCCGGGGGTTCCCAGCAGCGCGAACCTGGCGATCTGTCATCTTATCCCCTATCCTTTGGATAGGGGATAAGATGTCTAGGGGCGGAGTACCCCTTTAAACAGATTTGTAAATTACTTCTATTAAAAAATCTTACTCCTTCCAATAATTTTCAGCTGCTGAAGTTGAGTTGTTCTTTTCTGTCTGGCAACAGTGCTCTCTGTTGACATCTCTGCTTGTCTCGGGAACTGCACAGAGTAGAAGAGGTTTGCTATGGGGATTTGCTTCTACTCTGGACAGTTCCCGAGACAGGTGTCATCAGAGAGCACTTAGACAGAAAAGAACAACTCAACTTTAGCAGATCATAAGTACTGAAAGGATTAAGATTTTTTTAATAGAAGTAATTTACAAATCTGTTTAACTCTCTGGAGCGAGTTGATATATAAAAAACATTTTTTTTCCTGGATAACCCCTTTAAAACCCTGTGATGTCATTAAAGGGGAAATCCAGCAAAAATGTTCTGGTCCATTGTCACTTGAAACCATACATAACATACAATGCTACGGACAGTCCAGATCTGTGAAACGTGTCAATGGTTGAAAGATCTGACCAATCAGAATGGAAATTTCACTGGTAAAACCCCTGTATTACTGAAGCACATGCGCTGAATGGCTGCTGGTAGCGCCTCCTACAGTACAGGGAGGTATTACATGTTCTGTACTCTTTACCTGTGCCAGGGTTAGCTGCTCCTTTGGACACCAGGTGAGGGCGGCTCAATGTTACTTTTTTAGGACACTGTGTACTGTATAGGACCCTGAAGAAGCTCCTGTCCTCTACATAGACAGAGATTACAGCTCCCAGCAGATCTTTATTACTTTTATATGTAAGGACTTGTTTTATCTGTATTAATTATCTACTTACTTTTCTTTAATCATCATGTGGTCTCCACATTCAATGGTTGTCCTGGAACCAATTTACAGTCATGGCCGTAAATGTTGGCACCCCTGAAATTTTTCAAGAAATTAAGTATTTCTCACAGAAAAGGATTGCAGTAACACATGTTTTGCTATACACATTTTTATTCCCTTTGTGTGTATTGGAACTAAACTAAAAAAGGTAGGAAAAAAAGAAAATTGGACATAATGTCCCCAAACTCCAAAAATGGGCTGGACAAAATTATTGGCACCCTTTCAAAATTGTGGATAAATAAGATTGTTTCAAGCATGTGATGCTCCTTTAAACTCACCTGGGGCAAGTAACAGGTGTGGGCAATAAAAAAAAAAATCATACCTGAAAGCAGATAAAAAGGAGAGAAGTTCACTTAGTCTTTGCATTTTGTGTCTGTGTGCCACACTAAGCACGGACAACAGAAAGAGGAGACGAGGACTGTCTGAAGACTTGAAAACCAAAATTGCGGAAAAATATCAACAATCTCAAGGTTACAAGTCCATCTCCAGAGATCTAGATTTGCCTTTGTCCACAGTGCGCAACATTATCAAGAAGTTTGCAACCCATGGCACTGTAGCTAATCTCCCTGGGCGTGGATGGAAGAGAAAATTTATGAAAGGTGTCAATGCAGGAACGTCCGGATGGTGGATAAGCAGCCCCAAACAAGTTCCAAAGATATTCAAACTGTCCTGCAGGCTCAGGGAGCGTAAGGGTCAATGCGAACTATCAATCGACATTAAAATGAAATGAAACGCTATGGCAGGAGATCCAGGAGGACCCCACTGCTGACACAGAGACATAAAAAACAAGACTATATTTTGCCAAAATGAACTTGAGTAAGCCAAAATCCTTCTGGGAAAACGTCTTGTGGACAGATGAGACCAAGATAGAGCTTTTTGGTAAAGCACATCATTCTACTGTTTACCGAAAACGGAATGAGGCCTACAAAGAAAAGAACACAGTACCTACAGTGAAATATGGTGGAGGTTCAATGATGTTTTGGGGTTGTTTTGTTGCCTCTGGCACTGGATGCCTTGAATGTGTACAAGGCATCATGAAATCTGAGGATTACCAATGGATTTTGGGTCGCACTGTACAGCCCAATGTCAGAAAGCTGGGTTTGCATTCGAGATCTTGGGTCTTCCAGCAGGACAATGACCCCAAACATACGTCATAAAGCCCCCAGAAATGGATGGCAACAAAGCGCTGGAGAGTTCTGAAGTGGCAGCAATGAGTCCAGATCTAAATCCCATTGATCACCTGTGGAGAGATCTTATAATTACTGTTGGGAAAAGGCGCCTTCCAATAAGAGGGATCTGGAGCAGTTTGCAAAGGAAGAGGGGTCCAACATTCCGGCTGAGAGGCGTAAGAAGCTTATTGATGGTTATAGGAAGCGACTGATTTCAGTAATTTTTTCCAAAGGGTGTGCAACCAAATATTAAAGGACAACAGCAGCGCAATATACACTTATCCCCTATCTACAAGATAGGGCATAAGTGTTTGATCGCGGGGGGTTCAACCGCTGGGACCCCCCACGATCTCCTGTACGGGGCCGCGGCTCTGCCCTGGCTCTCCCGTGCAGGGGGCGTGCCTGCTGCAGCATGACGTTGCGGCCGGCACGTCTCCTCCATGCATCTCTATGGGAGAGGCGGGGAGGCAGTGCGTCACCGTCGACCTCTAGGTCGACGCTACGCGCCTTAGCGCTCACTATGTGCAAGAAAGAAAGGAAGGGGGGCTCAGCTAAAAAATTGTATGTAAACCTGGGTGATTAACCAACATTATATAAAGCAAAACAACAACAAAACCAGAAATAATGTAAAAATGGAAGCACACCAGAAGTATTCATGCAAATATGACAATCTTTATTAGGAGCACATAGTTAACATAGCAAAAAGCAAGAAATGATGATATAGTAATGTAAAAGACACACAAGAATGATTAAAACCACTTAAAAAGGCCCATATTGGGCCACACCACACAGATGAGACATGGTATATGTCTCATCCGGACCAGGGCCAAATGGTACAGCTCTCCTACCACAGATATAATAGCAGTATGCTATGCCCCTGTCTGACCTATATTACACAGGCTCACCACAAAGTGACA
Organism: Hyla sarda; assembly: GCF_029499605.1. Lineage (NCBI taxonomy): Eukaryota > Metazoa > Chordata > Amphibia > Anura > Hylidae > Hyla > Hyla sarda. Next base: position 24,670,634 of record NC_079198.1, on the reverse strand, counting down.
TATGCAGGTTGCGCAAATTATATTTATATATGAAGGTGTCACAGTGAACATCAGAGAATGACATACGATATCTCTATGAATAAAGTGCCAAATAATCTATATAATAAGCAAGAGATACCAACAAATTTTAAGGTCAGGTAAGAGGCAGGGCATGAGGTAGGAGCAAATATCACCCATACGTCCGGGTCCGAAGAACCTCCTCGCGTTCCGTCACTGAGTGACTTCCTCAGGAGTGAAGTCACTCAGTGACGTGGACGGAACGCGCTGCGCTGGATGGGTGAGTGAGTGTGTGTCTGTCTCACTCTATCTCTCTTTGTGTGTCTCTGTCTGCGTGTGTGTGTGTGTGACTCTGTGTGACTCTGTGTGTGTGTGCGTCACTCTGTGTGTGTGTGTGACTGTGTGTGTGTGTGTGACTGTGTCTGACTCTGTGTGTGTGACTGTGTGTGACTCTGTCTGTGTGTGACTGTGTGTGTGACTTTGTGTGTGTGTGTTTGTGTGTGTGTCTGTCGCTATCTCTGTCTGTGTGTGACTCTCTGTGTGTGGCTCTCTGTCTGTGTGTGGCTCTCTGTCTGTGTGTGGCTCTCTGTCGGTGTGTGACTGTGTGTGACTCTGTCTGTGTGTGTCTCTGTCTGTGAGTGTGTGTCTCTCTGACTGTGTGTGTGTGTCTCTCTCTCTATCTATCTGTGTGTATCTCTGTGTTGTGTGTTTTTTTTTGTGTGGGGGGGGGGGGGGGAAGGGGGGTTTGTTTGAACCAGCGATCTAATGTGGGGAGACTTTGACCTATTGTGGGGAACATGCAAGGGAAGCTGCGGCCTAATGGGGGGAAACTACTACCAAATGTGAGGAATCTATGCTACCTAATGTAGGGAAACTGCTACCTAATGTGGGGAAACTGCTACCTAATGTTGGAAAACAGCTACCTAATGTGGGGAAACTGCTACCTAATGTGTTGAATCTATGCTACCTAATGTGGGGAATCTGTGCTACCTAATGTGGGGAAATTACTACCTAATGTGGGGTAACTGGTACCAAATGTGGGGAATCTATGCTACCTAATGTGGGGAAACTGCTACCTACCTAATGTGGGGGAACTGCTACCTACATTAAGTGGGGGAACTGCTGCCTACCTAATGCTCCCCCCCCTGGCATTAGCACCCTCATCATCCACCAGCAAACCCCCCCAGCAGCAGCACGTCCATCAGCAGATCCTGATGTGGATGATGGGGGTGCTCCTGTCAGGAGGATGATCCTGCCGATGGATGATGGGGGTGATACTGCCAGGGGGGATGGCCAGTAGCACCCTCATCTTCCTCCAGCAACACCCCCCCCCCCCAGTACTAGCACCCCCATCATCCACTAGCAACACCACCAGATTTATATTCAGAGGGTACAGTATGTGGTAGTATTATATTCAGAGGGTACAGTATGTGGCAGATTTATATTCAGAGGGTACAGTATGTGGTAGTATTATATTAAGAATGTACAGTATGTGGCAGATTTATATTCAGAGTGTACAGTATGTGTTGGTATTATATTCAGAATGTACAGATGTGTGGTAGTATTATATTCAGTGGGTAAGGTGTATGGAAGGCTTAAAATCAAAGAGTGTAGTGTATAGTAGTATTATATTTAGAGAATACAGTGTCTGGCAGGTTTATAATACTTGTTTTCATATAGAGGATGAGAATGCGCTGACATAGTGAGGAGTCATCTGAATTAAATAAGGAAAGACTATAGAGAAGACGTCACCTGTAGTCACTGATATCATTGTGTATTCTCCTCACTATAGAGAAGACGTCACCTGTAGTCACTGATATCATTGTTTATTCTCCTGACTATAGAGAAGACGTCACCTGTAGTCACTGATATCATTGTGTATTCCCCTCACTATAGAGAAGACGTCACCTGTAGTCACTGATATCATTGTGTATTCTCCTCACTATAGAGAAGACGTCACCTGTAGTCACTGATATCATTGTGTATTCCCCTCACTATAGAGAAGACGTCACCTGTAGTCACTGATATCATTGTGTATTCCCCTCACTATAGAGAAGACGTCACCTGTAGTCACTGATATCATTGTGTATTCTCCTCACTATAGAGAAGATGTCACCTGTAGTCACTGATATCATTGTGTATTCCCCTCACTATAGAGAAGACGTCACCTGTAGTCACTGATATCATTGTGTATTCCCCTCACTATAGAGAAGACGTCACCTGTAGTCACTGATATCATTGTGTATTCTCCTCACTATAGAGAAGACGTCACCTGTAATCACTGATATCATTGTGTATTCTCCTCACTATGCCCTATCAGAGCTGTAGTCACTTGTAAGTTCTACAGTTAGGTGAGTGAAACTACACCTCCCAGCATAACCTTACCACTGCATAAAGGGGTACTTTACTGGAAAACATTTTTTTTTTTATCAACTGGTGCTACAAAGTTAAACAGATTTATAAATTACTTCTACTTAAAAATCTTAATCCTTCCAGTACTTATTAGCTGCTGTATAAGTGATTCACATGAAGTTCTTTTCTTTTTTTAATTTATTTTCTGTCTGACCACAGTGCTCTGTGCTGACACCTCTGTCCATGTCAAGAACTGTCCATAGTTGGGGAAAATCCCCATTGCAAACCTATCCTGCTCTGGACAGTTCCTAACATGGACAGACAGAGCAGTGGACAGACTGGAAAGAACTACACAACTTCCTGTGGAGAATACAACAGCTTATAAGTACTGTAAGGATTAAGATTTTAAATAGAAGTAATTTAAAAATCTTTTTAACTTTCTGGCACCAGTTGATATAAAAGTAAATGTTTTCCAGTGGAGTACCCCTTTAAGTAATTCTGGGAGCTGTATATTTAAATGGTGAAAACTTCTTTAACACTTTCCCATTCTGTGGCAACTGGTATATCTGATTATTATACTGGAATTTCTCACAATGCGCTACAACAGTGGTGTCTGTCACAACAGGCTAAAAACTTACTGAGGGGGGGGGAAGGTATGGGGTGACACAATTTTCTACCGCACCGGGTGACACCAACCCTAGCAACGCCACTGCGTATCCCCCCCAGTTTTGGGGAAGAAAAAGTGCGTCTTATACGGCGAAAAATACGGTATCCCCTATCCTGCGGATAGAGGATAAGTTATATTCCACTATAGTATTCCTTTAAGACCTAGTGGCCAAAAAGGAAATTGCAAGATTGCTGCATTATTATAAAATATAGATTGCAAAATGTAAAACTATAAAAAATAAAAATAAAAAAAAATAAACATAAAAAATATGTTTAACATAAAAACCTGATTTAAACAATAGGTCATTTTCTGGCGACACATTCCCTTTAAATCAGCAAGTATTCTGGCCACAGAATGAAAGTCACATTGGTTGTCTTCTCCTTTCCCTCTCGCACAGATTTCATTGCCCGCTACAGTGTTTCCCAACCAGAGTGCCTCCGGCTTTTGCAACACTACAACTCCCATCATACCTGGACAGCCTTTGGCTGGAAGTTGTAGTTTTGCAACAGCTGGAGGCACCCTGGTTGAGAAACACTGTCCTACTAGAAGCCCTTGTGAACAACTTTATTATATGAACAGAAGAGGGCGCCATTCCCAATCTATCTTTTATTTATTTTTGATTAATTTTATTTTTAAATGTAACTTTTTCGATTTCCTCTGTAGGATTATCACTAGAGATGAGCGAACTTACAGTAAATTCGATTCGTCACGAACTTCTCGGCTCGTCAGTTGATGACTTTTCCTGCATAAATTAGTTCAGCTTTCCGGTGCTCCGGTGGGCTGGAAAAGGTGGATACAGTCCTAGGAGACTCTTTCCTAGGACTGTATCCACCTTTTCCAGCCCACCGGAGCACCGGAAAGCTGAACTAATTTACGCGAGAAAGGCATCAATTGCCGAGCCGAGAAGTTCGTGACGAATCGAATTTACTGTAAGTTCGCTCATCTCTAATTATCACAACAGAACTCCCCCCAAAAAAAGTTAAATGACAAATTTATCTTTGCTACATCGATATCTTTCGATTCTAGTGAAATAACGAGAACCCTCTATTTGTGTTTATCTGTTATGTAAATAACATTTAACAAATCTTGCAACATTTTAAAATTGGTAAAGACAGATTGTGGCGTATCGGAACACGTTTGGCCTGTAAAGTGCAATGTCTGAGCAATACATGGGTTAAAGGCTGTTTATTTTGCAGGGGTGTGAGCTGAGGAGGAGGGAAGGCGTGGACTGAGAAATGCCAACACATCTCCACGTGGCGTGCTGCACAGCTGGCTGAACACTGCAGGTGAGAGGAGAAGAAGGGAGGTCACACAAGTAAGTGCGATACACGGTGCAGTGGTCCCTCAACATACCATGGTAATCCGTTCCAAATGGACCATCGTTTGTTGAAACCATCGTATGTTGAGGGATCCGTGCAATGTAAAGTATAGGACAGTGGTCTACAACCTGCGGACCTCCAGATGTTGCAAAACTACAACACCCAGCATGCCCGGACAGCCAACGGCTGTCCGGGCATGCTGGGAGTTGTAGTTTTGCAACATCTGGAGGTCCGCAGGTTGAAGACCACTGGTATTGGAGGTTATACTCACCTGTCCCCGCCGCTCCGGACCGTCACCGCTTGTCACCGCTGCCCTGGATGTCGCCTTCCATCGCTGTCGCCGCGTCCCCGGGGTGTCCCCGACGCTCCGGCAAGGCCTCTGCTTCCCCGGCATCCTCGCTCTCCGTCGCCGCCATCACATCACTACGCACGCCGCTCCTATTGGATGACTGGACGGCGTGCGCAGCGACGTGATGACGATGATGGAGAGCGCCGGCCATGAAGGGGAACCCGAAGAGGACGCGCCGGAGCCCCGAGGACAGGTAAGTGATCGTCAGCGGACCACACGGGGCACCGTAAACGGCTATCCGGTGGCAGTCAGTGCTGCCGGATAGCCGTTTATGCGATGGCCCCGAAATACAAAAGCATCGTATGTTGATGCTGCCTCTGAGAGGCCATCGTATGTTGAAATGATCGTATGTCGGGGCCATCGTAGGTCGGGGGGGTCACTGTATATATATATATATATATATATATATATATATATATATATATATAAAACTCAATCTATGTGTGTATGTTCCAATATCATGTCCAAAGGGCTAAAGATATTAACATGAAACTTGGTACAAATGTTACTTATATGTCAACAACAAACATAAGATAGGTAATTTAACCCTTACCTACCCCCATTTATGAGGGTTGGGGTTTTTGTTTCTATCATAGGAAATCTATAGGAAATGTATTTTCCAGCATAACTTAACTACCATAACTTAATAACATAACTACGGCTGGAGATATTTCAATAATTCCTGGTCACGCGTTACTTATACGTCAAACAAAAATATATAAAAATATAAATTAACCCCTAACCTACCCCCAAATGTGAAGGATGGGGTTTTTGTTTTAATGCATACCAGTCAGATCCAAAGAAAAACATTTTTTAAAATATATCATTCAGTACCTAATCCTGACCATGTACATCTAATTTTTTATGTGTCTAGCACCTTTATTATTATTTTTTTATTACACTTTTAATTTAGCTCACTAGTATGAATTCCTCTCAAAGGGAGGGGGCGTGGCCTCACTGTGCAGGTCTCCGCCCCCTCCCTCAGTATGCTGTCTGCTCACATCTCCCCTATCATTAGCAAAACTACAACTCCCAGCATGTCCTCACTGACAGTAGCGGGACACAAGCTGACAGTGGGAGGATTTTTCCTGCGCTCACAGCTGTCAATCAAGGAAGTGTGTCCATGACATAGGTGATGATGCATGGACACAGCATGACTAGTATGTGTCCAGGCAGGCAGGGGGGCAGTTGTTTGACTGGCTTTTTCAGTATGAAATTTTAATAATGAAAGCAATTGCAAAACCTATTGGTTTTGCATGCTTTACAACATATCAAAAGTTTTTGTATCTGACAGTCCCATGCAAGTATATAGGACTTTTGGTGCCTTACTCCACAAGCTTCGCTCTGCATCTCCTGGTGAATGTGCCAGTCCAGCTGGCAAGCCACACCCTCCTCACATTCCATGCCACATCTTGCAAAGACACACCCACCCTTTAAGCCACACCCCTTTTATTTTCAGCTTACAATATCTTTACCACAACGCAGCCCCACCTGGGATATGAGGATTAGAAATGAAGATTAGATATAGGGATGGGATATGGAGGTCGGGATATGAGGATGGGATAAGAGGACGGGATAAGAGGACGGGATAAGAGGACGGGATAAGAGGACGGGATAAGAGGACGGGATAAGAGGACGGGATAAGAGGACGGGATAAGAGGACGGGATATGAGGACGGGATATGAGGACGGGATATGAGGATGGGATATGGGGTCGGGATATGGGGTCGGGATATGAGGCCAGGATATGAGGACGGGATAGGAGGATGGGATAGGAGGGCTGGATATGAGGACGGGATATGGGGACGGCATATGGGGATGGGATAAAGGGACGGGATATGAGGTCGGGATATGAGGACGGGATATGGGGACGGATATGAGGTCGGGCTATGAGGACGGGATATGAGGTCGGGCTATGAGGACGGGATATGAAGACAGGATATGAGGTCGGAATATGAGGAGGGAATTGGGGTCGGGATATCAGGAGAGTATATGGGGTCAGGATTTAAGGATGGGATATGAGGACCAAAGCTTCCTACTTTGTTGCTTTTCCTCCCCCACAAGGAAATGGTAGGAAAACCGGGCAGCGCTGGGTACTCAGTTAGTTGGCAATAAATCTATATTCTTTACTCTAGTGCAGTGTTTCCCAACCAGTGTGCGTCCAGCTGTTGCAAAACTACAACTCTCAGCATGTGTGGACAGCAGAAGTCTGCCCGGGCATTATGGGAGTTGTAGTTTTGCAATAGCTGGAGGCACACTGGTTGGGAAACACTGGTCATTTGGGGTAGCATATTACTATTATTATCATAACATCAATGTTTATAGTAATGTCGAGGATGGTAGTTTGGCGACAGCTGTCTAACGTGTATGGGCGGTTTTATGTAAAAATCCATTGTGGACCTGTGCAAGAAATCAAAGATGTGACCTTGGATATCTGCCATGGATTTATACTTTCTTGGCGGGGGGAGATTTATCATCTGCCGTGTTTGGGTGCGATATTGTACATTTATTCTGCGCACTTTTCGGTGTCTACCTGCTGGCAAGAATTTACTGTGAGTGACACGCCACGTAATGAATTCCAGCTTTTTGTAAGGTAAGGTTAAATAATAAGAGAGTCCATCAATGTGTTGATCCAGAGAAAGGCTTTGGAATTCTGTGCTTCCGTGGAGATTCCATTCTGCCAAGCTGGCAATGGATTGTTTTTATATATTTTTTTTTTTGCAGTTTTCCCACGGAATTTACGCTAAATTTACGCTGAATTTATTGTGCTGAACACACAGATTACGGATGGAATTCAGAGTCCTAATGACTTTAAAGGGGTACTCCGATGCTAGACATCTTATCCCCTATCTAAAGCATAGGGGAAAAGATGTGTGATTGCGGGGGTCCTGGCACTGGGGGGGGGGGGGGGGTCTTCCACAGCACCCGGCGTTCTAAACAAATGCTGGGTTCTGGCGGCAGTGGTCATGACGTCACAGCCATGCCCCCCCCCCCCCCCCGTGATGTCACACCACGCCCCCTTCATTCATGTCTATGGGAGAGGGCGTGACGGCACGAAGGGACGTGGCTGTGACGTCGCAAACATGGCAGCCTGCTCCAAGCGTTCTGAACATTTTGGGGCATTTTGGGACACTGCTGCAGAACTCTGCAAAAAGAATCGACATGTTCATTGTTTTTGCAGAATCCATAATGCGGAATTTCCACAGCAGAAAATCTGCAGCGTGAATCCCATTCACCACAGTGTTAACTTCATGTAACAGAATTTCCGAGCTGAATTTTTCTGCCAGATTCTGCATGGAAATTCTGCATTGTAAACATACCAGGAGGCAAAAAAAAAAAAAACAAACAAACACATGAGGCTGATGCCAATTGCCCTAAACCAGGGGGGAAATTTCCTTCCTGACTCCAGTATGGAAATTAGAATAAATCTCGGGATCCCTGTGCCTATAAGTCTAGTATCCATTACATTCTGTTTGGTGCACATAATTGTGTACCTGATGTGCATGCTTCACTTTCGAAGTAGAGAGCTGTGGGCGGAAAACAAGCAAAATGAATGACATTATTTGCCTGTTTTGTTAAATGTGACTATGGGAAGGAGGCTTTGGAAACTAGAAAAACCACAAACTCAAGTTTGGAAACTACTGCAGCACCAATGGCTACAACCAGTGAGAAAAAGTGTTTAAATCAATTGGTACCAGAAAATTACTTCTATTAAAAAATCTTAACCCTTCCAGTACTTATCAGCTGATGTATGCTCCAGAGGAAGTTGTGTGGTTCTTTACAGCTTGACCACAGCGCTCTCTGCTGACACCTCTTTCTGTCTGGAGCAGGAGAGGTTTGCTATGGGAATTTTCTTCTGGTCAGTTTCTGACACGGACAGGGGTGGCAGCAGAGAGCACTGTGGACAGACTGGAACGAACTACACAACTTCCTCTGAAGCATACAGCAGCTGATACGTACTGGAAGGATTAAGATTTTTAAGTAGGGGTAATTTACAAATCTGTTTAACTTTCTGGTACCAGTTGATTTAAAAAAAAAAAAATTCTCTGGAGTATCCCTTTAATCCCTTTAAAGGGGTACTCCCGTGGAAAACTTTTTTTTTTTTTTTTTTTTAATCAACTGGTGCCAGAAAGTTAAACAGATTTGTCAGCAGAGAGCACTGTGCTCGTGATGTCAGCAGAGAGTTCTGTGTTCCAAAAAGAAAACCATTTCCTCTGTAGTATTCAGCAGCTTATAAGTACTGGAATGATTAAGATTTTTTAATAGAAGTAATTTACAAATCTGTTTAACTTTCTGGCACCAGTTGATTTAAAAAAATTAAAAAAAAGTTTTCCACGGGAGTACCCCTTTAACCCCTTAAGGACGCAGGACGTAAATGTACGTCCTGGTGAGGTGGTACTTAACGCACCAGGACGTACATTTACGTCCTAAGCATAACCGCGGGCATCGGAGCGATGCCCGTGTCATGCGCGGCTGATCCCGGCTGCTGATCGCAGCCAGGGACCCGCCGGCAATGGCCGACGCCCGCGATCTCGCGGGCGTCCGCCATTAACCCCTCAGGTGCCGGGATCAATACAGATCCCGGCATCTGCGGCAGTTCGCAATTAAAATGAACGATCGGATCGCCCGCAGCGCTGCTGCGGGGATCCGATCATTCATAACGCCGCACGGAGGAAGGAGAGGGGACCTCCGTGCGGCGTTATGAATGATCCCGGCGTCTCCTGCTCTGGTCTGTGATCGAGCAGACCAGAGCAGAAGATAGCCGAAAACACTGATCTGTTCTATGTCCTATACATAGAACAGATCAGTATTAGCAATCATGGTATTGCTATGAATAGTCCCCTATGGGGACTATTCAAGTGTAAAAAAAAATGTAAAAAAATGTAAAAGTAAAAGTAAAAAAAAAGTGAAAAATCCCCTCCCCCAATAAAAAAGTAAAACGTCCGTTTTTTCCTATTTTACCCCCAAAAAGCGTAAAAAACTTTTTTTATAGACATATTTGGTATCGCCGCGTGCGTAAATGTCCGAACTATTAAAATAAAATGTTAATGATCCCGTACGGTGAACGGCGTGAACGAAAAAAAATTTAAAAAGTCCCAAATTCCTACTTTTTTAATACATTTTATTAAAAAAAAAATTATAAAAAATGTATTAAAAGTTTTTTATATACAAATGTGGTATCAAAAAAAAGTACAGATCATGGCGCAAAAAATGAGCCCCCATCCCGCCGCTTATACGGAAAAATAAAAAAGTTATAGGTCATCAAAATAAAGGGATTATAAACGTACTAATTTGGTTAAAAAGTTTGTGATTTTTTTTAAGCGCAACAATAATATAAAAGTATATAATAATGGGTATCATTTTAATTGTATTGACCCTCAGAATAAAGAACACATGTCATTTTTACCAGAAATTGTACGGCGTGAAAACAAAACCTTCCAAAATTAGCAAAATTGCGTTTTTCGTTTTAATTTCCCCACAAAAATAGTGTTTTTTGGTTGCGCCATACATTTTATGATATAATGAGTGATGTCATTACAAAGGACAACTGGTCGCGCAAAAAACAAGCCCTCATACTAGTCTGTGGATGAAAATATAAAAGAGTTATGATTTTTAGAAGGCGAGGAGGAAAAAATGAAAACGTAAAAATTAAATTGTCTGAGTCCTTAAGGCCAAAATGGGCTGAGTCCTTAAGGGGTTAACAACTTATTCCCTATCCTGTGGATCCTGCTGGGAGTGGGTAACTCATATAAAGTAAAGTCTCAGTCATACTGACCATTTAATAAATGATAAAGTTGCAGATATACGCAAAAATTGCAGAATAGCCCAAAAGTGGTAGATTATTTATGATCACAAGGTTGTATTACTTTAAAGTAAACATTGCGCAGTTTAGAAGTTGCGTGGTCAGTGGAACCACACCGGCTTTTCCACAAATCACACAGCATGAATAGCATATGTACAGGAAAAAATGGCGTGGTCTAAATGGCCAATGTTCACATGTTTACAGGCGCACAGGCCTTGATAAATGCCCCTTTGGTGCCTCAGATTTTTCTGTTGTATTGAATGGAGGTTTAGCCCTTATTCAAACGACTCGTGTGAGGGAGATTTATCAAAACCCGTGTAGAGGAAAAGTGGTGCAGTTGACCATAGCAACCAATCAGATCGCTTCTTTCATTTTTTCATAGGCCTCTTTGAAAATGAAAGCAGCAATCTGGTTGCTATGGGCAACTGCATCACTCTTCCTGTACACAGGTTTTGATAAATCTCCCCCATGGGGGAGATTTATCAAAACCTGTGTACAGGAAGAGTGATGCAGTTGCCCATAGCAACCAATCAGGTTGCTTCTTTCATTTTTCACAGGTCTCTTTAAATATGAAAGAAGCGATCTGATTGGTTGCCATGGGCAACTGCACCACTTTTCCTCTACACGGGTTTTCATCAATCTCCTCCATGTGTGTCCAGACTACCTGAAGTGATGTCCGTACAGAATCTATGTCAGGAAGTAGCTTCCCCATACACAGGTTTACAAATCCACATCAGGAAAGTCAACTACATATAATCTATGGCATGGATTTGCATTGAGAACAATAGGACGTGGTTTGCATGCAGATTCCATGTTGTTTTTGACCAGTGGCGTAGCGTGGGTTGTCAGCACCCGGGGCAAGGCAAGTTGCGCCCCCTAACTCGTGGATTTTAGCGCTCGAGTCTCTTCCACTAGATTAGTTAAAGAAACCCGTACCCCCTAAGCACATGTATTGTTTGTTATGAAAATACTGATGTAATTAAAGTAAAATGCATCTAAATACAATTGCCCTGTTGCCTCCGCCCCCTGGATCCGCCACAGCCTCTACAGTGGGCGGCGACCCGGCGGCTCGGATCGGATTCGCACAGCCAGCACTGCAGAGAGAGTGAGTGAGCCAGGCAGGGGCAGAGAGCTGCGAGTGCGAGCACGCCCCCCCCAGATGTTGCGCCCGGTGCAGCCGCCCCCCCCCCCCTGCACCCCCCACGCTACGCCTCTGGCGTGAACATGGTCATAGATCTGAATCCCAGCTATAATATTCTACTCTTATAACAGCAGCTCTTCACAGTAAAAATTAACTTTTACCATGCTGAGCTTCAAGTTTCTTCAGGTAGCAAAAATCTCTGAGTGTCCACATCTCTTTAGTGTAAAGAATTTGTCAAACAGGTCCCCATAGCTCAGCGTCCTGAACCCCTGCAAGTGTGACATGAGCAAGACAAGAAAGTGCAATAAAAAGGAAAAAAGACATTGTACACCCCGGAAAATAGCATATCCGGTTATTTCTGGTCATCAGTGTTTCCTTTACTGATCTGATTTTATAGAATTTTGTAGCCTTTGGGGCCATTATTCCAACATTGTTTGATGGTTTTTATTTGTTATGTCAGTTCATTAATTAGATATAGGGATTTTGCAAGATGGTTGACTATCTGCACTTTTCCCTGAATAGTAATACTCAAATGTACCTGTCATTAACAAAAACTTTCTATATAATGTAGATAATACCATTATATGTATATTTGCAATATACATTGGTTAAAAAATGTGGATATTTTTGCGTGAAAAAATTCTGTCCCTGCATATTACAAATATACATATAATGTTATTATCTACATTATATAAAAAGTTTTTGCTAACCAGGGCTGACATCTGCTGGCAATGACGAACATCAGAGCTGGCTCCGATGTCCTTCACTGAAATGGTTAAATGTCGTGATCAATAGCGATGAAGTCTAGGGGACCCACCTGCCTTTGGCAGTGCCTAGCAATCGCGTGCTGAAAACATAAATCAATGTAAGCCACCTAATGATAGGCCGTTGGGGGGGGGGGGGGGGGGGGGGGGGAGAAAATGGTCAAAAAAAACAAAAAGTTAAAAAAAAGTTTTAAAATATAAAAAATTCCTCCCCCTAATAAAAGTTCAAATCTCTCTCCCCCCCCCCCTTTTCCCATTGTTCAAATAAAACACTGTTAAAAATAAATAAATAAACATATTTGGTATTGAACAAACTTTTTTTCAATGTTTACATTTTTTTTTACCTTAAAATGACACAAAAGTTCCGTTTTATTGAAATCGTACTGATCCATAGAATAAATATAGTAAGCCAGAAAAAAATTAATGCCCCACAAAATTGCGCAATTCCATGTATTTTTTTTCAATTTTGTCTTACATATATATTTTTTCTGGCTCTGTAATACATTATATGATAAAATAAAGTACGCCAATCAAAAGTACAACTTGTCCCGCAAATAAGAAGCACTGATACAACTTTGTCAGTGGTAAAATAAAAAAGTTATGGGTCTTAGAATGTGAGGAGCAAAAAAACGTGAGCCAAAAAAGAAAACAAAAATCACTGGGTCATGAAGGGATTAATGGAGAGGCAAAAAAAAAAGGCAGATATCATGGGATGGACAGATAGTGATAAAGGTAGGTATGCTCACCTTTGTGTGTTGTGCGGGCAGGCACAACACTGGATAGCGCTTATGGTTTAGGTTCTGTGTCGGGAGGCAGCTAGCCGTCGATCCCGCTGAGCCAGCGGTGTGGATGCAGGAAGATGAGCTGGTAGAAGGATAACCTGGCAGGGTTATCTTCTTAACCAGGGACAAAATTCCGATTTGCAGGTTTAAGGGCGCACTCCCAGAGACTTATAATTGTGTGAATCAGTATCATCTTTATTCAATATCAATGCGGCAGAGTATTTACTGGACAGCGCGTTTGAAAGGTTACACCTTCTTCTTCTGGACCTGGGCTTTGATATTATAGTGCAGATTAAAAGTGGAGTTATTGCCTATAACTCAAGATTTATTAGCTGTTTCAAGTTTTACTAATTGCTCCTTAGCAATTGCCCACAATGTTTAATTTTTTAACCAACTGTAAATGTAAAAGTTTGGTGTTAAGGAGCAATTGACCAAATATGGAATTGCCTTTAAAGGAGTATTCCAGTATTCAAAAACGTATCCCCTATCCTAAGGATAGGGGATGAGTTTCAGATCGCGGGGGGTCCGACCGCTGGGACCCCCCGTGATCACACGTATGGGGCCCCGGCAGGGAAGGGGATGTGCCAACCACCGCACAGAGTGACAACTAACGCACCCCCTCAATACAACTCTATGGCAGAGATGGAGCAATTCGGCAATCTCTGGCTCTGCCATAGCACTGTATTGAGGGGGCGTGTCAGCCGCCGCTTCGTGCGGTGGTCGACACACACTATCTGGGGCCCCATACGGGAGATCACGGGGGGTCCAAGCGTTCTGATCCCCAACCGGCGATCTGCCCCCCGGCGATCTGAAACTCATCCCCTATCCTTAGGATAGGGGATACGTTTTTCAATATTGGACAACTGATACTGGACTACTCCTTTAAAAAATATTGGATGGGTATCTACATCTTGCCTCTAAATAGGTCATCTGAATATAATCGGTTTTGTATTATATCATAAGTATAATGGCTTCTGTTTGTTTTCAATAGATGTTTCATTGAAATAGTCAACAGGAAATTAGAAAGGTTTCGGGCAATAAATGCAAATAGCTCTGCTATGAAAGAGGAAAAACTACTGTGAAGTGCCATGGCATGTGCATGGCACCCAGGGTAAAGACATGATTTGTGTAAATCAATGTCTTAAAAGAAAATTTGTGTAAACACTTCCGAGAATTTGTGAAAACACTTACGGAACAATTGCTTCTAGAGGAGAATGTGGTGTGGCATAGAGGCACATAATAGTTGCACATGGAGTACCTCCAACTTAACCCCTTAAGGACGCAGCCCTTTTTCACCTTAAGGACTTAGCCCTTTTTTGCAATTATGACCACCGTCACTTTACAAATTAATAACGCGAAAACGCTTTTACCGAATATTCTGATTCTGAGATTGTTTTTTCAAGACATATTCTACTTTATTTTGGTGGTAAATTTTCAGCATTAATTGCATCCTTTTTTGGTGAAAAATCCCCAAATTTCATGAAAATTTTGAAAATTTTGCATTTTTCTAACTTTGAAGCTCTCTGCTTGTAAGGAAAATGGATATTCCAAATAAATTTTATTTTTCTTCACAAATACAATATGTCTACTTTATGTTGGCATCATAAAATGGACATATTTTTTGCTTTTTGAAAAAATTAGAGGGCTTCAAAGTAGAGCAGCAATTTTCAAAAATGTCATGACAATTGCTAAATCTGAAGGGACAGATGTTACAGAACTACAACTCCCAGCATGCCTGGGCAGTCGAGGCATGCTGAGAGTTGTAGTTTGGCAACATCTGGAGGGCTACTGTTTGGGCACCACTGTAACAGTGGTCTCCAAACTGTGACCCTCCAGATGTTGCAAAACTACAACTCCCAGCATGCCCAGACTTTGGCTGTCTGGGCATGCTGGGAGTTGCAGTTTGGCCCCCCTAGTGGTTGCCACAGTAAAGATCGATTTACTTTCACTTTCAATGACCCCCCCCCCCCCACTGTCGATTCCCTAACTGATCAGGATCCAGCAGGCTCCAGCGAAGATCCCAGGTCCCCAGGCATTTTCTCCTGCAGGTACGGCCTCCATCTTCTTCCCAGAGCCCCTCGACATCCAAGGGCGGGCAGAACGGGGGGTTGCCATGGCAACCCCCTGTCCTGCGCTGCCATTGGTCAGAACTCCGTTCTGACTAATGCCAGGGGATAGGAGTAGATTGCAGCTTTGCGACCTCACTCCTATCCTTTAGGCTGATCGGGGCTGTTGCTGACAGCTCCGATCAGCCCTATTTTCCGGGTGATCGGGTCACCAGAGACCCGATCAGCCCGGAATTGGAGAAAATCGCATGTCTGAATTGACATGCGATTTTCTCAGATCGCTGACATGGGGGGGTCTCAGGACCCCCCCTGGGCGATGTGCCAGGGTGCCTGCTGAATGATTTCAGCAGGCATCCGGCTCCGGTCCCCAACCGGCTTGCGGTGGGGACCGGATTTCCCACAGGTGTGTGGATACGCCCTCGGTCCTTAAGGACTCGGAATGCAGGGCGTATCCATATGCCCTGTGTCCTGAAGAGGTTAATGGGGACTTCACCATGTACACATAGGGCTTTATTTACTAAGAGTGTTGGGTAGATTTCTTTATGGGTTTTAATTCCCTACAATTTATTTTCCACGGTATTTACTAAAGTTTCCCTACATTTTGCACTTTCCCTACACTTTGCTTTTTTTACACATGCTCTGATCTGTAGGGTTTTCCTCAGCTGAAATCCACCACATTTTATGTGGAAATCTTAGTAAATATGTAGTTTTTTTGTAAAAATGTCGGGACCACACCCCTTTGGGTGACCACGTCCCGTTTTCCTGGCGACTACGCCCCTTTTTTGGGGTTTCTTTGCAAAATGGAGAGTTAGTCGGGGTTTTTTCAATTCTGGCCCAAATTCTGGCCCAGACAGAATTTCTGGCGCAATGCGACAGAATCTGGCGCACAACCCGACAAAACATGTCGGGTTTGCAATAGTAAATGAGGGCCATATTGTTCATCAAAGTTTCAGCTACTGGGTCAGAATCTGCTGAATCCAAGTATCTGACCAAAGTGGTCCTTTTGATGGTTTGCCCAAATTCATCTTGGATTAGACTGACTTTTGTAACACAATGAATATGTATTCCACATGACCTGACACCACTTATTGCATTCCGGTCACTGACAATGCTTCTATAACTATTCAAAGAATGTGAAAATCCACGGGGTGCATTAACCCTTGTCTTTGAATACATTTATCCATTGCTGGATGTCTGAAAAGGACTCTATAGAGTCAAATGCGTTTCTGCCAGGAACAGAACCAGTTTTTTTTTCTGCGGGCTGTGTCAGGTATTGTATTGTACCTACATTGAAATTAATTTCTAGAGCAGTTTAGTGACCCAACAATATGGCTATGATATTGCAGAAAAGAAGACTCAGCTGTCCTAGACTCCTGAATGAATAGTCTTTTAAGGCATGCATCTTTTGAAGCAATATATATATAGGGTAAGAAAGGTATCACTGAATAACCGAAGAACTGTGACAGCAGCCATTTTGTAATGCCAATTTTGGAAATTTATAGGGCTGAGTTGCTGCTAACAGGAGTTTTGTTGTTAGCTGTAATGTGGCCATATTGGTTGTCCCCCTTCTTAAAGGGGTATTCTGCCCCTAGATATCATATCCCCTATCCAAATTATAGGGGATACGATGTCTTATCGGCACCCCAGACATCCGGTGCACAGAGCGAACTTCGTTTTGTGCCGAATGACTGACGATGAGGGGAGGAAGCTCGTGACATCACGGCCATGCTGCCTCAATGCAAGTCTATGGGAGGGGGCGTGGCGGCCATCATGCCCCCTCCCATAAACTTTGAGGGGGAGTGGCCATGATGACACGAGCCTCCAGTGCTGCACCCGACACTCTAAATGAATGCCGGGTGCAGTAGGGAAATTGCGGGAGTCCCCCACCATCACACATCTTATCCCCTATCCCCTATACTGTCGACAGTGGGTAGGATAGTTTTCACTGGGCAACCCTTTTCAACACTTTTTACTACCGACCCCTTTACTTTTTTAAGACATTACTTTTTAGGTGATGGCTCAAAAATGTAGAAAAACTTGTCCTGATGATGAGATGGATATTACTTGTATACATTGATAGAACGCCAGCGCATTACGCAACTTATGTAACAAAACGGAAAAGAGGTCAGCAAGGGGTGTGGAAATGATGAATTGTTATACGAAACAGCAGAGAAAAATCTGGATTGTGTACATTGTGTTACCTGCCTGAACTGGGGTAGGAGGCAAATACGTGATAAGGTGAGGTTGTCTATAAATGGCGCAGCATATGAAATCCATCCGGACACAAGTTTTGCTAAACTCAATTTAACCTTCACTTTACATAAGGCAACTATGTTGGTGGTTAAAGCAGGTACAAAGACAGGTACAATGCAGGTACCTACTTAAAAGGGAAAAGTTATAGGTACAAACTCCGCTAGGCAGGGGATTGCTGTTACGACTATGGTATATAACACACTTGCTGTCTAACTTTCTGATTTTTGCATGTCACTGCCTGTTTTTGGCACATAGGAAAGCTATCATGGCACACACAGGCACGAATTCCTGAAAGGGGTACTCTGCCCACAGACCTCTTATCCCCTATCCAAACATACTATTTAGAATGCCGGGTGAGGCACAGGTGCTACACAGAGATTGCAGGGGGACCCAGCGATCAAACATGTTATCCCCTAGGGGATAAGATGTCTGTGGGCGGAGTACCTCTCTAATGTCATGTTGCCAAAAGCATATTTAACCACATTGTGGAAACGTCAATTACAGACAACCCCTTTAATAGGATAGCTTCCATTTTGGCTTACAAAACCTGTAAACGTTAGAATTTTCCACTGCTGATTAGTGGTTCTCCTCTCTAACTTGTAGGGGGTGCACTACCGTGTGACTGCCTTATGCCCTATTAGGTGTTGACTGAGGGGTACCACAGTACAACCTGAGGTTGATTCATTCCTTTTTTCATATGCCCTATTACAACATAGGTATGTGGTAGTGGAGGATCTTCTGAATAATACTCCTATTATCCAGAATAAAGAGCTGCTGTACTGATTTCAATAGGCACAATCGGACGCTTTACTCTACTTGCAATATTGATGCACCTCAAAAAAAAAGTTTCAAAGTTCATTGAATCTTTATATGGCTGCCAAAGTAAGCATATACTTGCGAAATCCACAAAAACACTGACGTAATCCCATGGTTGATGGTAAAACCTGAAAAGGGCAAATCCTTAAAGGGGTACTCCACCCCTAGACATCTTATCCCCTATCCAAAGGCAACTGGGACCCCCCACTCTCCGGGCCAGCACCACAGAGTTCTGAACATGAGGGAAGCTTGGGACTTCCATGTTCGTGATGTCACGCCACGCCACGCCCCCTCCATTCATGTCTATGGCAGGAGGTGTGATGGCTATGTACTAGCTGCCCCACCCCATCGCATAGACATGAATGGAGGGGGCGTGGCATGACATCACGAACACGGAAGCCCCAAACTTCCCCCATGTTCAGAACGTTGCGGTGCCGGTCCGGAGATCGCTTGGGGTCCCAGTGGCCAGCCCCTCTTCAATCAGAGACATCTTATGACCTATCCTTTGGATAGGGGATAAGATGTCTAGGGGCAGAGTAGTGCTGGGCGGTATACCGGTATGAACCGGATACCGTTTCTTTTTTCTCCCACGGTATGGATTTTTGCCCATACCGCTATACCGGTCGGGCCCCTCCCCCACCCTCCGAGTCAATAAAAAAAATTAAACTTACCCGTAATGGGGGTGGTCCGGGCCCTCCATCCTTCCTGTAGTGTCCGGCGGCATTCCGGGTGGAGGGTGAACCGGTCCGGCCTGTCCTTCTTCTCCGGGGGTCCTCTTCTCCACTCCGGGCAGGCTCCGGCCTAGTACACTGCATAGACGCCGCTACGCCGCAGCGTTACTAGGCCGGAGCCTGATCGGAGTGGAGAAGTGGACCCCCGGAGAAGAAGGACAGCCCGGACCGGTTCACCCTCCACCCGGATTGCCGCCGGACACTACAGGAAGGATGGATGGCCCGGACCACCCTCCCCGGACAATCCCTGCAGCAACTGGGAAGGTGAGTCAGGGTTCTGGGATGGACAGGGGTCTGTATAATATACTATACCTACAGTAGGCCCTCCAGGTGTTGCAAAACTACAACTCCCAGCCAACGGCTGTCCGGGCATGCTGGGAGTAGTAGTTTTGCAACAGCTGGAGGCACCCCTAGTTGGGAAACACTGACCTATACTATACACTACTATATAGTCCAACATGCTGGGAGTTGTAGTTTTGCAACAGCTGGAGGCTGTAGGGTTGTTTGTTACATCTATTTAAAAGGGTACTCCACTGCCCCAGTGTTCAGATCATTCAGTTCCAAAAGCCCATTTAGTTCCGCTACGCCACCTCAATGCAAGACTCAATGTAAAAAAAAATAAAAAATACTGTGAAATACTGTGATACTTTAGAAAAATTCTGTGATACTCATTTTTGGTCATATCGCCCAGCACTAGGGCAGAGTACCCCTTTAATGGAGGCGCATATTGAAGTATTGTGGCATATAGAAGGTCTGTTAATCATGAAGATGATCTGGTGGACAATATAAAGCTCCATTCACATTGGTGTTCAGGAGATTCGTGTATGTATGGATCCTATATGCAACACACTAAGCTCCTAAGGGCGCATATTATGGAGCTGAAGGCATTGTGTGTGCTGTTGTAGGTCACTACAATTTCATGTAGCAGTGCAACCAAAGCAGAATACGGACTACATTGGTGCATAATTGTCACGATTCGGCTTACAGGTTGTGGATCCACTGTGTCAGCGAAGGAATTGGCGTGGACCGTGCTGGTGGACCGGTTCTAAGAGGCTACTGGTGTTCACCAGAGCCCGCCCGCCGCAAAGCGGGATGGTTTTGCTGCGGCAGTAGCAACCAGGTTGTATCCACTAGCAACGACTCAACCTCGCTGACTGCTGAGAAGGCGTGGGACAGAAGGACTAGGCAGAGGCAAGGTCAGACGTAGCAGAAGGTCGGGGCAGGCGGCAAGGTTCGTAGTCAATATGGATAGCAGGAGATCTGGAAACACAGGCTTGGACAACACTAAACGCTTTCACTGGCACAAGGAAACAAGATCCGGCAAGGGAGTGCAGGGGAAGTGAGTAGATAAAGCCAAGGAGCAGGTGGAAGCTAATTAAGCTAATTGGGCCAGGCACCAATCATTGGTGCACTGGCCCTTTAAGTCTCAGAGAGCTGGCGCGCCCCTAGAGAGCGGAGCCGCGCGCGCCAGCACATGACAGCCAGGGACCGGGACGGGTAAGTGACTTGGGATGCGATTCGCGAGCGGGCGCGTCCCGCTATGCGAATCGCATCCCCGCCGGTAATGTCAGTGCAGCGCTCCCGGTCAGCGGGTCTGACCGGGGCGCTGCAGGGAGAGAGACGCCATGAGCGCTCCGGGGAGGAGCAGGGACCCGGAGCGCTCGGCGTAACAATAATATAGAATGTATTGATGCTTACCCTACTTTATTTCCCTCTGTATAAAAAAAGGAGGCAAATACTATACAGCGAGGTAACATAGATTTCTATAAGGGCCATATTATGGATCATGTGGACAGAGCTATGGAAGGTGTCTATAGCCTAATGGGGACATCTGTGGCTTATTTTCCAGAACTTTAGATAAGTCTTATGGTCCTGGTTACACGTACTGTATCTCTTATTTAGCCTGGAGGAGCATGTTGTTATAATTCCTAAATACAGCACAAATTACCATAGTAGTGACCTAAGGCAATTCCCTTCTGGCCATGTGAATCAGATCTGTGCTTCTAATCTCCAGACATGTCCCCCTCCAACCAGTGTAACCTGTCAGAGCTTCACGTCGCCCCAGTTTTACCAGTTCTCAGGTAATAATATGCAATTGCTTTAAATGGTCACTCTCATTAAAACTAATTTTTGCTATTGCACTCCTTATGGTAAGTGAAAAATATTTCTAATATACTTTGTTTAAAAAAAATGAATTTTTCTATGCGTTATTTGTGCTTAAAAAAGCTCAAGAGCACATTTCCCCCCAAATCATACACAGACTTTGGACCAAAGTCCAAACACAGGAAGTGCAGCCTGGAGTGCAGAGGAGGGGGGGGGGATGTCCAACCAACAGAATATGGCAGTTATGTGTGAGAGGAGCTATGATTGGATGAGGCTGGACACCCCCCCCCCCACCCCTCAGCACTCCAGGCGGCACTTCCTGTGTTTGGACTTTGGTCCAAAGTCTGTGTATGAGTTGGGGGGAAATGTGCTCTTGAGCTTTTTTAAGCACAAATAAAACATAGAAAAATTCTTTTTTTTTTAAACAAAGTAGATTAGAAATATTTTTCATTTACCATAAGGAGTGCAATAGCAAAAATTTGTTTTAATGAGAGTGACCCTATAATGAATCTTCTGGTATTTCAGCATTGTGTTTGCAATTAAATTTATTTTCAGAAAAATTTGTACAGCACAACCCTTCATGGGTTTTTACCCCTCTTTTTCTAATGAACAATAAAGTTTTCAGTCTGTGGCACATGCTTGAAAGTACAATCATATGTATAAGCCCTACTCTTCACATACACCAAAAAGCTAAGCTACGGCTGGGTTCCCATTCCGTTTTCCCCCATACGGGAGCGCATACGGCAGGGGGGAGCTAAAACCTTGCGCTCCCGTATGTAATTCATTTCAATGAGCCGACCGCAGTGAAACGTTCGCTTCGGTCAGCTCATTTTTGCCCCGTATGCGCTTTTACAACCGTTCCTAAAACCGTGGTCCACCACGGGGCAAAACGGGCGATGCGGGGCAAAAATGAGCCGACCGGACCAAACGTTTCACTGCGGTCGGCTCATTGAAATGAATAACATACGGGCGCGCATAGAAAGGCATACGGGAGCGCATAGAAAGGCATACGGGAGCGCAAGTTTTTAGCTCTCCCCTGCCGTATGCGCTCCCGTATGGGAGAAAACGTAATGGTGTAGTTTTAGAGACTTTTCAGTGGCTTGGTGCCTTTTTTGTGCCTTTTTACAGCAGTTCATAAAACCCTTCCAGATCATGTCTATTGCCAAAATCAGTGGATTGCAACTCAAAATCAGCCGAAATGTGTAAAACAAAAGGCGCAAAAAAGGCGCAAATAAACCCTGCTTGCACCTTTTTTGCACATTTTCTAGACACAAAAATCAGTCTAACGACAATGATAAATGCTGGCCATGGTGTTTAAGGGGCTACTCCAAAGAAGATGTCTGATCACGGGGGTCTCCCTGCTGGGACCCCTACGATCTCTGTGCAGCACTCGGCGTTCATTTAGAACGCTAGGTGCGGGTAGCAGGGTCGTGACGTCACGGCCACACCACACCCCCTCAATGCAAGTCTATGGGAGGGGGCGCCACGCTGGGTGGGCTGGGTGGAAGATAGCGAGGGTCCCAGCAGTCGGACCCCCCCGCAATCTCACACTTTTGTAATACTGGACAATTTCTTTCACTTTAATGGAACTGATCTGCAATATCGCACACAACCTGAGAACCTGGGGACAGATGTGGCGCTGTTTTTGGAAGAAATTTCTCTTTTTTTCTAATCCTGGATAACCCCTTTAAAACTGACGCCCATAGTCATACTGCCAATGAGTATACAGCTTCTGTGTACACAAGGCTGCAGCATTAGGAAGTATTATTCTATTATTTGATGTTCTGGTCATATAAAGCAAACAGAATTAAAGATTTACTTGTACTATCATCCGTGCTGTGCGATAAGTAAATGTTCTAGAAAACTTTAAGGTCACAACTTCTTTGCCAGCCTTGTATTAAGGCATCAGTAAAAAAAAAAAAAAAAAAAAAAAATGTTGACGTCTGTTTTTGCACAGATTTAAAGGGGTACTCCGGTGGAAAACTGTATTTTTTATTTTTTTATCAACTGGTGCCAAAAAGTTAAACAGATTTGTAAATTAAAACGAATAAAGAAACACGTACGTGCACTTAGCGCTCAGCGGAGACAGTTGCGTGACGGGGGCCGGTAACGGGAAGCTGGATCACAGCATCAGCGCAGGTGGAATGGCGCTGGGAGGCTACGCCGGCAGTTTTGCACGCAAGTGCGTGTTTCTTCCGGCCTCGAAGAGGCCGGAAGAAGCACGCACTTGCGTGCAAAACTGCCGCCGTAGCCTCCCAGCGCCATTCCACCTGCGCTGATGCTGTGATCTAGCTTCCCGTTACCGGACCCCGTCACGCAACTGTCTCCGCTGAGCGCTAAGTGCACGTACGTGTTTCTTTATTCGTTTATATTGATACTTCATACTTTGTGTGTGTGCACCCCGCAGGAGATATAGAGTTGGTTCGCTGAGGCCGCGCTGACATCCAGTACAGGTGTAGTTTGTCTTTTGTGTGCTCTCCCCTCTTCCTATCTCACTGTTGGAAGAGTTGTAAATTACTTCCATTAAAAAAAAAAATCCTAATCCTTCCAGTACTTATTAGCTGCTGAATACTACAAAAGAAATTATTTTCTTTTTGGAACACAGAGCTCTCTGCTGACATCTCTGTCCATTTTAAGGAACTGTCCAGAGCAGCATATGTTTGTTATGGGGATTTTCTTCTACTCTGGACAGTTCTTAAATGGACAAAGATGTCAGCAGAGAGCACTGTGGTCATGATGTCAGCAGAGAGCTCTGTGATCCAAAAAGAAAATAATTTCCTCTGTAGTATTCAGCAGCTAATAGGTACTGGAAGGATTAAGATTTTTGAATAGAAGTAATTTACAAATCTGTATATCTTTCTGGCACCAGTTGATTTAAAAAAAAAAAAAAAAAAAAGTTTTCCACCAGAGTACCCCTTTAAAGGCTGTGTAGTTATTAACTCAGTTTATTGATGTTAAAGGGGTACTCCACTACTTTGAAACCTTTTCCCTATCTGTAGAACTGGGAATTAGGGAATAAGTAATATATCGGGTAGAATAACCCCAAACACCACCCACCCCACCCCACTGGCATTCTCAGAACGGGGCCTGGATGGGTAGCAAAATCTGCTGTAGAAAATCTAAAGATAAATAGGCACCTGTGAGCAAACCCTTTTAAAGAAATCCCCCCCAAAAATCTAATTTATTCCCCTTCAACCGCTTATACACACACACACACATAAAAATATATATATATATATTTTTTTAAATAAATGATATGGTAATTAAATGGGAAATTTGTATGTTTTCATCAGAAGACAGGGTGCAGATGTTGCGTAGCCATATTGGCGTGGTTTAGCAGTCATTCATACATTCGTGGTATATAGCTACGTCAGTGGTCTCCAAACTGTGGACCCCCAGATGTTGCAAAACTACAGCATCCAGCATACAACTTCCAGCCATTGGCTGTCCGGGCATGCTGAGAGTTATAGTCAGGGCTCAAGTCCTGCAGGAACGCATGGGAACGGAGTTCCTGCACTTTTTCCCCAGCAGGAACACTGTTTCCATTATCAGGAGTCCTGCCCTTGAGTGGAAATCTTGGGTGAGTTCCCACACTTTTTTTCTTAGGACTTGCCCCCTGGTTATAGTTTTGCAACATCTGGAGGTTCAACGTTTGGAGACCACTAGCTTTATTAGAATGGGTTAGAACAAGTTGGCATTGATGAAGGACAGACGTATATATATACGTATATATATAAGTGCCATGTTGTACACCCTCTATAAGTAGATCCCCAGTAGCCTACATCCCGTCATGTCACATATAAACAGAGGACACCTCAGAGCCCATACTGACACACGCTATGTTTAGAGTGAGGACTCATTCTCCAATAAGATTTGGCTGATGCAATCACCTGTCCGTTCAGCCAGCGCCATTTTACTGTAGACCGAAGCGCATAACAAGTAATGGAAAGGGAGACGACAAAATGGCGGCTGTACTGGAGACAACATTTTGATAGCGGGTTCTCTAGTGTTTGTAGTGAATGCTACACGCGTGTTCTGCTCCTGTCACATTATCCTGGAGCTCCGGCGGGTTCTGTACAGATAACACCGGTTGAGTGGTAAGTATCCCGCCTGATACGGGCTGACAGGGTCGGGGGCACCGCTGGGAGGCGCTAACAGGCGGGCAGCTGTCATTCAATACTGATTCATCCGTCCTGTCATAGAAAGCATGTGGAGATGGTGACAGGGAAGGGGCTGCACTGGCGGGGAGAAATATGGGGTGGTCTGTACGTCATATTAGGGTCTGCTATATATAGGACATATATGTCAGGTAGTCGGCCAGGTCCACTCTGTATGGTGGGGGGGTCCTGAGCCTCCCCATGTGTGGTCAATGTCATGGTTGCTAGGTTACAAGCTGTCAATACAGCGACTAATAAAGTTTTATTTTGAATTTTGCGCTTTCTTTATTTGAAGTCACTACCAGGCAGGTCCTGGACACCGGGCTGGTGTTAATCAATGGAGCTATTCATATGGTTGTGGTCTGTTTTTTTTTTTTTTTAAAGAAAACTTTACTGAAGTACAGAAATTGAGCGCATGGGGGGAATGGACACTCAAATTACTTATATTTATGTTTCCTAGTCAGGGTGCCTTCAGCTGTTGCAAAACTACAACTCCCAGCATGCTAGCAGTTAAAGTTTTTCATCAGTTGGACACCCCTGGTTGGAAAACACTGACTTATATACATTAGACTACATCAAAATAAATGGAGTTGACTACATGGCGAAAAAACTGGTCTGCTTTCTTCAAAGAACAGCGCCACGTCTATTCATAGCTCGTGTCTGGTATTGCAGATTTACCCCAGTTTTTTTTATTGCAGATAAGTGTGGTGCAAACTCTAAAAAGAAACCAGCCATGTTTTATTGATCCTTGGCTACCCCTAGGAGGGGTACTCTTCCCCTAGACATGTACCCTTAACAGGTTTTTAACTTTTTGCTTGCACTTGGCTGCCACACCCCCTCCCATAGACTTGCATTGGGGGGGCATGGCGTGACTGACCCCTGCAGCATGCGCACAGCATTCAGAACTAACTGGAGTACCCCTTTAAGAGCACGCTCCTTAGATCAACAAAATTCTGTTATTTATTATTTTTTTCTTAATGCTAAAATACCTCTTTTGGGTATGGTCACACGGGCCACAGCATATTTCATGACGCGGATGCGCTGGCAGCAGTCACAAGAGGGACTGCAGAGCGTGCTTCCAACTGCGGCTGGGTAGCTCTTTGTCTCCACTCGTAGTCGTGGACTTCCCGCTGTAGAAACGAAGCCGCTATGAGCCGGGAGCTCGCTCTGTTGCTCCTCTTGTAACTGCCATCAGCGTGAAATACACTGCGGATGTGCCCCGTCTTACAGCTGGTTTACCTTCACTAAACCCAATACACAGGGTTATAGTACTGGTGAACATGATAAAAATAATGTTTCACTTACCCGGATCGGTGCTGGCATTCTAGAGATGTAGGGTGTATAATCCTCCATTTCTAATATGTTAATCGCCGTCCTTTGCGCAATGGAGACAGGACCCAGCATCCCTGCCTCCTTTCCCTCTGCTCCGATATTCCAACTCACCTCATGAATTATCATGGACCCCTTCGCCCATGTGAACACGAGGTGGGTGGGCATATCGGAGCAGATGGAATGAAGGCAGGGAAACTGGGTATTCCGTTATCCGCCTCCTTTGTGCAAAGCCGGCGATTAGCATTTTAGTAATGTATATATCTGGAACAGAGGCACAGGTCCGGATAAGTGAAACATTGAGCAGACTGCATTGCCGTCAATGTTGGCCGTGCTCGTCTGCACATTGTTAGTGCCAAAGGATTTTGACAGCGGCCACTAAGGCTTAAAGGGGTACCCAGAGACCCGATCAGCCCGGAATAGCAGAAAATCGCATGTCTGAATTGACATGCGATTTTCTCCGATCGCCGACATGGGGGGTCTCAGGACTCCCCTTGGCGATGTGCCGGGATGCCTGCTGAATGATTCCAGCAGGCATCCCGGTCCAGTCCTCAACCGGCTAGCGGCGGGGACCGGAATTCCCATGGGCGTATGCATACGCCCTACGTCCTTAAGGACTCGGTATGCAGGGCGTATGCATACGCACCATGTCCTGAACAGGATATATATATATATATATATATATATATATATATATATATATATATATATATATATATATATACACACTCTAAATTACTATAAAACAGTATTTGTGTGAAGAAACCACCACAGTAGATGTAGATATGCTCTCAATGTGACCATACACATTAGACCAGTGTTTCCCAACCAGGGTGCCTCTAGCTATTGCAAAACTACAATGGCCGAAGGCTGTCTGAGCATTCTGGAAGTTGTAGTTTTGCAACAGCTGGAGGCACCCTGGTTGGGAAACACTGCATTAGACTAATGTTAGCCAAACTTAAAGGGGTACTCCAGTGGAAAAACTTTTTTTTTTTTTTTTTTTTTTTTTTTTTTAAATCAACTGGTGCCAGAAAGTTAAACAGATTTGTAAATTATGTCTATTAAAAAAAATCTATACCTTTCCAGTACTTTTAAGCAGCTGTATTCTACAGAGGAAATTCTTTTCTTTTTGAATTTCTTTTTTGTCTTGACCACAGTGCTCTCGGCTGACACCTGATGCCTATATCAGGAACTGTCCATAGCAGCATAGGTTTGCTATGGGGATTTTCTCCTGCTCTGAACAGTTCCTGATACGGGCATCAGGTGTCAGCAGAGAGCACTGTGGACAAGACAAAAAATTAAGTCAAAAAGAAAAGAATTTCCTCTGTAGCATACAGCTGCTAATAAGTACTGGAAGGATAAAGATTTTTTAATAGAAGTCATTTACAAATCTGTTTAACTTTCTGGCACCAGTTCATAAAAAAAAAAAAAAATGTTTTCCACCGGAGAACCCCTTTAATCTCCGACTCGGAATATATTCAGGCGGAAATTCGGCAGTGTGAATGTACCCTGAGGATAACCTCTTATTTTATGGAAAGGAGAGATAGTCGGCTGCTGGGATCCCTGGATGCCGCTTATCTCCAGGAAAGCAATAGATCAGACATGTAAATCCAACCTGTCTGATCTGTGTTACTTGCGGCACAATATATCAGGTGACAGTCAGGCAGATCCGGCAGGATACGCTGCCAATAGTCTCATCACATCTGTGTGAAGCTTCATATACAGGGAGCATTCATTATACAGCTAGAGGGGGCAGGTGTTTGTACGACACCCTGGAGAGGTCAGGACATGCTGGGAGTTGTAGTTTGTCAACAGGTCACAGAATGGTTACTAACATTGGATTAATGTATGTAATGTAATACCCTTATCGGGATTCTAGTGTATGATGGAAAACTTTATTTACATTCCAGTCTACATGTCCCGGCTGTGGGAGCGGCGGACAAGGTCACCCAGTCCCTCGTATGTGCGTACGGCCGGTCACAGCTGAGAGTTTGTGTCATTGTGTTCTGGTGTGGAGCTCTGGTCCCTTCTTGTGTTAGGGTGGGTTCACACCATGGCTTTTCCCCACGGATTTCGTGTACAGATTTCATATTTGAAACCGTATTTGAAAACGTATCCCTAAACAATGTATTGGAAACCGTATGCAACCTGATGCATCCGGTTGCGTGCGGTTTATTTGTAATACGTGTCACCCCCCCCCCCCCCCCTTTTGTAACATGGAAGTCATTGCGAACCGTATGTGTCTACGGTGCAATACAGTTTTCCCTATACGGTTTTTAACTTTGCACATGCGCATTTCGGTTCTAAAGTATTCTATATAGAACAATTGAAACTTTATTTGAAAAAAAGAACAAAAATCTTAAAACCAGATTTGATGTAATTGTTAAACGCATGTGTGAAAGTATGAAAACGCATGCAATTAGACACAATTTTCAAACCGTATACGGTTAAAAACTGTATACGTTTTTTTTTAAGCACACGGTTGCATACATTTTGGTAAAAATTTTGACATTTTGACTAAAAAAAACCTGATAGAAAACCGTGGTGTAAACCCACCCTCATCTATGTCACATTCATAGGTTTGTCGGGGAGAGGCTTGCTGGCCCGGGGTAGGTTACTATACATATACCTGTAATATGGCTTCTAGGACCGAGGGGTGTTAGGGCGGGCCTGGAATTCTCTACGTTATAGAAATGTAGAAGATTGCTGCAGGGCAGATATGCATATGTCACCTGATTGTAGACAGGTTCCTGAGTATACACTGTTGGTATATAGTGTTACAGGCCTAGTAAGTCTAGTCGATGTTGCTTAGCAACCACAACATTTAATGCAGCGTGTCCCTAGTAACTAATCTCCCTTTGACTACTAGACTAGTGGTCTCCAAACTGCAGCCCTCCAGATGTCGCAAAACAACAACTCCCAGCATGCCCGGACGCCAACCTGTGGGCATCTGTATACATCTAAGTGCAATGAGACATTTTTGCATTAGTAACTATTGTATGTAAGTGCGAACTTCAGGCCGGCCAGATAGTAGAAGAGGGCGGCCCATATACTGGCAGTGATAGTACTGTACTTCGGGGAGCATCATAAAAGGGGGAACCTTAGTAAGGCCCCTTTATAAATGTCCTGGGAAATTTATGAGGAAAAAAGATTAGAAGCTAGGATGCCACACGTCACTCAGCATGACGTCCTATGATCAGTCATTAATGTCCCCTCATCTCGCCCTGTGTCAAGGTCATAAGTGTCTCCTCATCTCGCCCTGTGT
This sequence comes from Hyla sarda, assembly GCF_029499605.1. Lineage (NCBI taxonomy): Eukaryota > Metazoa > Chordata > Amphibia > Anura > Hylidae > Hyla > Hyla sarda. The sequence continues at coordinate 24,640,741 of NC_079198.1, read as the reverse complement.
CAAGGTCATAAGTGTCTCCTCATCTCGCCCTGTGTCACAGTCATTAGTGTCCCCTCATCTTGCCCTGTGTCACAGTCATTAGTATCCCCTCATCTCGCCCTGTGTCACAGTCATTAGTTTCACCTCATCTCGCCCTGTGTCACTGTCATTTTTTTCCCTCTCATCTCGCCAGTTGTCACAGTCATGAGAGTCCCCTCATCTCGCACTGTCATTAGTGTCTCCCTGTGTCCTAGTCATAAGTGTCCCCTCATCTGGATCTTTGTCACTGTCATTAGTGTTCCCTCATCTCATCCTCTGTTACAGTCATAAGTGTCCCCTCATCTTGCCGTTTGTCACTGTCATTAGTGTCCCCCCTGTGTCAGTCATTAGTGTCTCCTCATATCATCCTCTGTCACAATCATTAGTGTCTCTTTTTGTTAGTCATTAGTGTCCCCTCATCTTACCCTGTGTCACAGTCAGTAGTGTCCCCTCATCTACCAACATGTGTCAGGATCATTAGTGCCCCCCTCATCTCCCCATTTCAGGATCATTAGTGCTCTCCTCATCTCCCCATTTCAGGATCATTAGTGCTCTCCTCATCTCCCCATTTCAGGATCATTAGTGCTCTCCTCATCTCCCCATTTCAGGATCATTAGTGCTCTCCTCATCTCCCCATTTCAGGATCATTAGTGCTCTCCTCATCTCCCCATTTCAGGATCATTAGTGCCCCCCTCATCTCCCCATTTCAGGATCATTAGTGCCCCCTTATCTCCCCATTTCAGGATCATTAGTGTCCCCCTCATCTCCCCATTTCAGGATCATTAGTGCCCCCTCATCTCCCCATTTCAGGATCATTAGTGTCCCCCTCATCTCCCCATTTCAGGATCATTAGTGCCCCCTCATCTCCCCATTTCAGGATCATTAGTGCCCCCTCATCTCCCCATTTCAGGATCATTAGTGCCCCCCTCATCTCCCCATTTCAGGATCATTAGTGCCCCCCTCATCTCCCCATTTCAGGATCATTAGTGCTCCCCTCATCTCCCCATTTCAGGATCATTAGTGCTCCCCTCATCTCCCCATTTCAGGATCATTAGTGCCCCCCTCATCTCCCCTCCTGTCAGGATCATTAGTGTCCCCCTCATCTCCCCATTTCAGGATCATTAGTGTCCCCCTCATCTCCCCATTTCAGGATCATTAGTGCCCCCCTCATCTCCCCATTTCAGGATCATTAGTGCCCCCCTCATCTCCCCATTTCAGGATCATTAGTGCCCCCCTCATCTCCTCATTTCAGGATCATTAGTGCCCCCTCATCTCCCCATTTCAGGATCATTAGTGCCCCCCTCATCTCCCCATTTCAGGATCATTAGTGCCCCCCTCATCTCCCCATTTCAGGATCATTAGTGCCCCCCTCATCTCCCCATTTCAGGATCATTAGTGCCCCCCTCATCTCCCCATTTCAGGATCATTAGTGTCCCCCTCATCTCCCCTCCTGTCAGGATCATTAGTGCCCCCCTCATCTCCCCATTTCAGGATCATTAGTGCCCCCCTCATCTCCCCATTTCAGGATCATTAGTGTCCCCTCATCTCCCCTCCTGTCAGGATCATTAGTGCCCCCCTCATCTCCCCATTTCAGGATCATTAGTGTCCCCCTCATCTCCCCATTTCAGGATCATTAGTGCCCCCCTCATCTCCCCATTTCAGGATCATTAGTGCCCCCCTCATCTCCCCATTTCAGGATCATTAGTGTCCCCCTCATCTCCCCATTTCAGGATCATTAGTGCCCCCCTCATCTCCCCATTTCAGGATCATTAGTGCCCCCCTCATGTTTTACAATCATTAGAATCCCCCTCATCATTGGGAAAAAAAATGACTCCATTCTCATGCTGATCCCCCATTCTGCCTCCGGTCAACACTTCAGTGTCACCTGAGCAGCGGATGTCGCGTGTACAGAGCAAGACCACCGAGGCCACTGATTGGCTATTGGGGTCAACTGATGTCCTCTTCTAATCCGCTGCTGGGAGTTGTAGTTTTGCCACAGCTGGAGGCACACCAGCTGGGAAACACTGGTCTCGACCTTTCTTCGGAGCTGTAAGGGACAGGAAATCCAATAATACCTTTCGTTTTCGGTTGTTTTTTTGTCTTATCCATAATCTGTACAAGCCTATGTTAGTAGGAATGACTCTTGCCCAGTAGATATTTGGCAAGCGGGCACTGAATAATAAACTTACCAACCTGTATCATGGAAATGGAGGTGAAGTGACAGCTTAGGTTTTGGCCTTTTTCTGTAATTGCCCGGTATATATAAAGAATGTAGTCCCTGTACGTGCCTGACTTGTCTGGCTGGTAAATTACAGACCATTTCTCCGTTCCCTGCATTCTTCATCCATTTTTAAAGAGCGGCTCCAGGGATGGAATTATTTTTATCTCTGAATAATTTGGAGGGGAGTTTAGTGGTCTCTATGTAATGGTCTGGCTTTAATCCGGCTGTGTGACTTGACTTTTTTTTTTTTTGCAAAAAACATGCACTGAGAGACGTGGTATCTGGCTGGCGATTCATTAAGATGAGGTAAACAAAGGAAAGGTCCTTCATTGCATCCAATTATTATTTATTTATAGCTCTATTGTATTGAAAGAAACTTGTCTACAGCACAAATGCAGATCTATAAGTCTCTATGGCAACAGACTACAAACAGAACCCTGTGTTGTCTGATTCTGCAATCACACTCCATTCCATCATTTCTATAGTTTTTATTAATATACATTTAGCAAGAAAAAGTAGACCTATAGGAGATTTATCAAAACCTGTGCAGAGGGAAAGTCGAGGGAAACGTGTGGTCGCGGCTTTGCCAGGCTCCCGTGCGTGTCCCTTTGAAGGGGTACTCCCCCTCTTTACATGTTATCCCCTATCAAAAGGAAAGGGGATGAAACGTTTGATCGCGGGGGTCCCGCCGCTGGGACCCGGTGTTCCAAACGGTATGTTTAGAACGCTGTGTTCCTGCTGCAGGGGTTGTGACGTCGCGCCGCGCGCCCTCCATTCATGTCTATGGGAGTGGGCATGACGGGCGTGACATCACAACCCCTGCAGCGGAAACCCAGCGCCCGGAACTGAAAGGGGAGTGGACATGAAATGGGGGATTAGATATGAAATGCCGGGGACATGAAATAGCAATGGATGTAAAATGGGGGAAAGGTAATGGTCATGAAATAGATATGAAATGAGGGGGATTGGACCTGAAATGAGGGGGGATTGGACCTGAAATGAGGGGGATTGGACCTGAAATGAGGGGGGATTGGACATGACATGAGGGGGGATTGGACATGACATGAGGGGGGATTGGACATGACATGAGGGGGGATTGGACATGACATGAGGGGGGATTGGACATGACATGAGGGGGATTGGACCTGACATGAGGGGGGATTGGACCTGAAATGAGGGGATTGGACCTGAAATGAGGGGATTGGACCTTAAATGAGGGGGATTGGACCTGAAATGAGGGGGATTGGACCTGAAATGAGGGGGATTGGACATGACATGAGGGGGATTGGACATGACATGAGGGGGATTGGACATGACATGAGGGGGATTGGACATGACATGAGGGGGATTGGACATGAAATGGGGGGGGGGTTACAATTTGTTTATTATTTCGCATATTAAAATTGCAATATTTACCTCCATAATTGCAATATGACATTTTACCCAAACGTGCAGCCCTAGTCTGCATAGGACTTGTACACACAAAGCAGATGCAGATTTGTAGTTACCTTGGCAAATGTTTTATTTTCCATATTTGATGCCTTGTAAAATAAATGTGAATTTTGAGTCACAGGTTTAAGTTGCTGTAAACAAAAGGAGATTTATCAAAACTGTACAGGAAAAGGAAAAGTGGTATTGTTGTGTTAAGCAACCAGTCAGATTGCATTTGGATAGACTCCTTGGAAATTCAAAGCAACAATCTGATGGCTCCAGGGAAAAATAATATAATAATAATTATTTTATTTATATAGCGCCTACAGATTCCGCAGCTCCATTATTGCCATTGGTTGGGGCCCAAAGCAGATGAATATCTTAGGGATATGACATCAGTATGAAAGGTAAAGGGGGATTCCAGTATCCAGTAACATGACTCCATTGAGGAGTCTATGATACAAGGCTAGGATCCTTCCTATATAGTAATTTAATCTGTTCAGTAGTTTCTCACATAATCCCTCACCACATCCAAAATATGGGCCCAGATTTATCAAACTGTGTGAGAGGAAAATTAGAGGGGGAGATTTATCAAAAACTGTGCAGAGGGAGAGTGGTGCAGTTGCCCATGGCAACCAATCAGATCGCTTCTTTCATTTTTCACAGGTCTCTTTAAAAATGAAAGAAGCGATGTGATTGGTTGCCATGGGAAACTGCACCACTCTCCCTCTGCACAGTTTTTGATAAATCTCCCCCAGAGTGATTTTCCCAAAGCAGCCAATCACAGCTCCGCTTTCACTTTACCAGAGCTAGTTAGCTGAGCTGTGATTGGTTGCTGGGGGATAATCCCTCTATTTTTTTCTCACAGTCGACCTAGCTCTAGCTTCATGGTCGCACATGCTCAGTTGTAGCTCTTGGAGATATAGGAGGGTTTTGTCTATGAAACAGCAGATGATAAGAACTAGGAACTAATGTGGGAGGCTCAGCTGTGAGGGAGCACAATACGAAGTGCACAATAGTGGGGAGAGTTCCTCTTTAGCAGTCAGGGGAATACAGGTGGAGGCGGACAACCTGGAGTAGATGTCAGCAATGCATGATGGGAATGTCCGCTACCCATATAGGCTTGCCTACCCTTCTGTGTTGAGAAGAATCCTGTATCCTGCGTATATTTGACGTGCAGGATTTGAAGCTGCAGATTTTATTCTGCAGATAATAATGTAAACTAAATCACTGAATTCAGGGTCAAATCTGCTGCTTTCTAAACTGTACATGTGGATACACCCTTAGGTTAGGGTCACACCCAGCGCATCCGCAGCATATTTGACAATGCGGATGCATTACTAAATGTCCCTAGAGCATTGTTTCCCAACCAGTGTGCTTCCAGCTATTGCAAAACTACAACTTTCAGCATGACCTGGGAGTTGTAGTTTTGCATCAGCTGGAGGCACACTGGTTAGGAAACACTGCTCTAGGGACATTTAGTAATGCATCCGCAACGTCAAATATGCTGTGACTGTGCTGGGTGTGACCCTATGAGCAGACACAGTGATCAGCGAGTCGCTGCGCACATGTGCATTGTACTTACAGACATTGCGGCCGCTCTCAGCCTAGCTCACGGAGCAGGGAGAGCTACCATGATGTCAGTGTGGTGTCTTTGCAGTGGATTGCTGCAAAGCTGTCCCATTCAGATCAATTAAAGATGCTACTGGGTATTTTCTGGGAGGTCATTCTACAGGCAGGGGAGGGACTGATCTCTGCTGTGAATGGTGGTGGGTCCAGTGTTATCTATATACTGGTGTCACCTTTCACTGTCCTCATTCCTCTGGGAATAAAGGCATTAAAGGAGATGTCCGGTACGGACTATTCTTATTTCATCCTGCCCGGGCTGCAAAAAAAGAGCAAACAAACTTTCACTTACCTTCCTACGTTCCCCCGGAGCTCCGCAACAGCTGATTGGCTGGCCAGGCTTTCTACTTCACTTAGCCCGGGATGTCACACGGCGCTTCAGCCTATCACCGGCCGCAGTGATGTCCAGCCCTGGCCGGTGATGGGCTGAAGCGCTGTGTGACGTCTCGGGCTAAGGGAAGTAAACAGCACGGCCGACTGATCAGCTGTTGCAGAGCTCCGGGGGAATGTAGGAAGGTAAGTGAAAGTTTTTATCTTTTTTTGCAGCCCTGGCAGGATGGAATAGGAATAGACCGTACCGGACATCTCCTTTTTAATGGGAAATCTGTACAGAACACAACGTCTCGGCTTAGTTTTAGCCCAGGTGACCAGAATGAGAAGTGCCGGATTTCATCATTTCTGCATGCTGGGAGTTGTAGTTTTGCAACAGCTGGAGGCACACTGGATGGGAAACACTGGCCTACTGAGTTCTTACTTCCCTGGTATGTACTGTTTGTATTTGTTACAGGAAATGGAAGCTTTGTAGGATTAACATCTAATCTGGATAAATACAGTCAGAAGTATAGAAGTGAAATACGTTTTCATGTTAAATTGATAAATGAGTAAATAAGCAGAAAAGCCGTGACGTACTGCTGTGTGCATTTCTACACCAGGTTCCCTTTCTTCCAGGGCTGTGGAGTCGGTAGATAAATATTCCGACTCCACAGTTTTTTGTACTTCCGACTCCTGTATTAATATGCGAATGTATTTATAAACACTTACAGTTGAATCCAAGAAGCTGTTCCACCAAGTTCTTCTAAGTTCTTCTAGCAGAGAGAGGTAATTGGGTAGAAGCTGCTGCCTTCTCCTTTTTGTGTGCTGATCTGCTGCTGAAGATAGGGCAGTGGGAGGATCCAGGAAGGGGCATTTAGTATGAAACATGATTTCCCTAGTGAAAAGCTTTAAAAGTCCCATGTTCACAATAGTGGGCGGCCTGTTATAATTCGTAGTACTCCTGACATGTGAACTCCTTCGGCATTACAACTTTAGGATGCACTAGAACACTGTTCTTCAAATTGTGGGCTTCCAGCTGTTGTAAAACTACAACTCCCAGCATGCTGGGAGTTGTAATTTTGCAACAGCTGACGGTCCATAGTTTTTAGAGCACAGCGCTAGAAAGTTGATTCCCTCTGATCTACGTGTTTTACAGGGATCCCTTCTTATAAAAAGGGATTTTCCAGAGCGGAGAGCTCCTTTATTCTTATTGTTAGGGCTTAATCAGGTTCTTTTTAGGTTCTTTCCATAGTCGTATTCTTATTATTAGATAGAGATTTGTGCCGGCCGAGGGTGTGACACAGGTATACTGGTCTGTAGACACCATATACAGTGTATTCACAGGAGCAGCTTTGTGTCTTCTGGCGAAAAGTAACATACAGCCCTATGAATGGATTGCCATCAGCCTCAGGGGGCGAACGCTGGTCTCAACAGATCTCTCTGTATGTTCTTGGACGGTATGTGTATTGGTCCACGTTGTCCCCATTTTCATTATTTTTTTTTAAAGCACGAGTGCAAAGGTTTTAAATTTTTTTTCTTTACAGTATATATATATATATATATATATATATTTCTTTACAGTGTGTGTGTGTGTGTGTATGTATGTATATATATATATATATATATATATATATATATATATATATATATACTTAAATGATCTAAATCCTCAAATAATCCATGTTAATTCAAGGTTGTGAGGCACCAAAATACGAAAAAAAAGTCAAGGGGAACTGTAGGCTGTTTCAATTACAAACAATAGTAAAAAAAATAAAATAATTTGGACTTATGCTTTACAGGGGTGCTCCAGAGGGGAAAAAAATCAACTGGTCCAGAAAGTTATACAGATTTGTAAATTACTTCTCTATATAAAAAAAATCTTAACCCTTCCAGTACTTATCAGCTGCTGTATGCTCCAGAGGAAGTTATGTAGTTATTTTCTGTCTGACCACAGTGCTCTTTGCTGCCACATCTGTCCATTTCAGGAACTGTCCAGAGCAGGAGCAAATCCTCATAGCAAACCTCTCCTGCTTTGGACAGTTCCTGACATGGAAAGAGGTGTCAGCAGAGAGCACTGTGGACAGACTGGAAAGAACTACACAATTTCCTGTGGAGCATACAGCAGCTAATAAGTACTGGAAGGATAATTTTTTTTTTAGATAGAAGTAATTTACAAAACTGTTTAAATGGGCACTGTCATGAAATCAAAATTGATATGTTGTAGTACTTAAGTACTACAACATATCTCTAATATACTTTAATTAAAAAAAAGTGATTTTAAACCAGTTTAAAATCACTTTTAAATTCAGCCACTAGGGGTCGCCCTCCTAGTGGCCGAATGCATTCGGCAGTGCTTTGAAGGAAGTGGATGCGTGCAGGCTCCCGGGGACAAGTTAAAGTATTATGCCGGGGGGGGGGGGGGGGGGGTTGCATGTTCACCTATACAGTATGCCTCCAGCTTCCCCACTACAACTCCCAGCATGCCCTGACAGCCAATAGATGTCAGGGCAAGCTGGGAGTTGTAGTGGGGAAACAGCTGGAGGGACACTGAATAGGTGAACTAAGGGGGGTGGGGAGGGGGAGTGGGTTGAGCGGAGCGGCGGGGCCGTGGGGCTGCGGGCTGCACGGCAGGGAGGGGGTACTCTGAATGGGTGAACTAAGGGGGAGAGGGAGTGAGTTGAGCGGCGTGACGGGGCCGGGGGGGTTGCGGGCTGCGCGGCGGGGAGCGGTATGTGCGGCCATCACAAATCCGGTGTTCACCTATACAGGGTACCTCCAGTTGTTTCCCCACTACAACTCCAATGGGGAATCAGCTGGAGGCGCCCTGTATAGGTGAACTACGGGCGGAAGTGTCGGCCCCAGCAGGCATCAGTGACGTGGTGCCTGCTGGGGATGTCTGCCTGGTAGTGAGCACACCACGCCCCCTCTATATAGCTGCATGGGAGAGTTGAAGATTACCAAACGGCTCTCCCATAAAGCTATGTGGAAGGGGTGTGGCGGCCCCCGCTTCGGGCAGGGGTCGTGACGCGCCGGTGTGAAGGAGAGCTGGGGCTCCAAACAGGAGATCGCGGGGGTCCCGACGCTCAGACCCCCCCGCGATCTAAAACGTTTTCTTCCATGATACTTCTCCTTTAGGCTGGCCATACTCATGATAGCTGCCAGCCTACCCCCACCGTATACAGGAGAACCCCAGAATATAAAAATAGTTCCCCATACTGGCAGCAGTAAAAAAATAAAGATGAACATACCTTCCTCCGCTCCCCCAGGGCCTCTGGTAACCGGCTCCAGTCTCCACCGCGATCCTCTGCCTGGTTGTCGGAGAGTCTTACTGCACTCAATCACCGGCCGCAGCAAAGTCCCGACTCGGCCGGCGATAGGCTGAGCGGCAGTGTGACGTTTTCGGCCCCGGCAGCAGGTGTCGGTGTAGTGAAGAATTTTGTGTCTTGAAGCGTTCTCACACTGCCGCTCAGCCTATCGCCGGCCGAGTCGGACTTCGCTGCGGCTGGTGATTGGCTGAGCACAGTATGATTCTCCGACCACCGGCAACCAGGCAGAGGATCGCGGTGGAGACTGGAGCCGGTTACCGGAGGCCCCGGGGGCGCGGAGGAAGGTATGTACATCTTTATTTTTTTTACTGCCGGCAGTATGGGGGACAATATTTATATTCTGAAGTTCTCCATTAATGCTCAACTTGTATTCTCAATTAAAAGGGGTGTAAGCAGCTGCCAGATACCTCTAGTTGTGGCTTAAATGGACAAGAACAAAGGGTCTAGCAGTTATCTACAATCTACATTAAAATCAGTGGAAAGTCAGGAGGCCCCCATATGATCGGCCAAACCCGCTGATATCTGATTATCTAACCTGGGGTCACAGGTTAAAATTTGCAACCAAGAGAATGGGGGGGGGGGGGGGGGTAGACGGGTGGAAAACACCATTAATAAAGTTCCTTGTAAACCATTTCCTTTATGTTGACACGGTGTTTTAGAGGATACGTATCACACGTGACCTTTCTCTTGTATGTCCTGTTGTCATGAGACGTGAAGTGAAGAACCTCATGCCGATGTGATGTCATGTGTAAACCTATACCTGTGGGGGAGTGTCGGGGAGGTAATCCTTATGTAATGCCGTTCATTGTAAGGCTGGTCATACAACTTTCACCCGGCTTGGAGGAAGGATTAGACGGTTGTAGGGGTAGAATTCTCGTTCACAAAGTAAGAAACTGAACATCTTTTATTGTTGAATCTTTTTCTTGTCTTTGGATGTTAAAGGGGTACTCCGTTTCTGGACATCTTATCCCCTATCCAAAGGATAGGGATAAGATGTCTGATCACGAGGGGTCCGGCCGCAGGGCCCCTAGTGTGGATTGCTAGGGCGCCGTGCAGGAGATCATCCGGACGCCCACGATAAGACACTTATCCCTTATCCTGTGGATAGGGGAGAAGATGCCTAGGGGTGGAGAATCCCTTTAAGGAAATTTTGGAATTGCACTGCACGCCCATGCGACACCTTCTATATCACTTGGCTTTCAGAGGCTCTTAAGAAGTGGTCTCCAAACTGTGTGTCTCCAGCTGTAGCAAAACTACAACTCCCAGCATGCCCGGACAGCCGTTGGCTGTCCGGGCATGCTGGGAGTTGTAGTTTTGCAAAAGCTGGAGGCACACGGTTTGGAAACCACTACTCTACAGTGAAACTGGGGATGGATATTTTGCCCCCACAATTGCAGCCATATATTTGGGGGTACAAGAGCCAGACCCCCTTACATAATGCCAGCTCTGAAAATTAATACAGCCCCCTAAACCTTGTAAAAACCGGGATACTTAAAGATGGTAACCTTGGTTCATATGTAGTTTTTTGGTTAGTAGTTTGGTCCCACTCCTTGTTTGGGCTCAAATACTGACCAAAATTATTGCTAAATAATACTATGTGATCCCACCTGTTAGAGCTAACACTTGATGCATATTCTTTAAAGGGGTACTCCCGTGGAAAACTTATTTTTTATTTATTTATTTTTTTAAATCAACTGTTGCCAGAAAGTTAAACTAAGATTTGTAAATTACTTCTATTGTCTTCTTTCTGCTTTTGGGATGAGAATTTATTTCAGGACCTGCCGGGTCAGCCAATCACTGGACAATCCAAAACAAAGCAGGAGAGCGCTCCATGGCGTAAAACCATCACGCGGTAATCCACACAATAAGTGATGGGCTCTTACCCTGGGTGGTTGCGTGGACTCAGCGTGGGTGAGATAATACGTCCCGTCTGTAACCTTCCCGACCAGGTGAACAATTTCATAGGATGACTTTGTGGGATGCGGCAGGATCCAAGCGGCGCTGAGCAGGACAGACACAAGGCGGAAGGTAGGAACGATTTAATGGATAAAATGGCGACGCGTGGTTTCATCAAGCATGGCAATACAGGCTAGGGAGGAGCATTAAATACAGAATGGGATTAGCCTTTTCACAAACTGACGGTATAGTCGATAGATTAACCCTTTTTTATCTCCAGCAAGTGGTTCAGATATTGAGAAACCGAAACGATCATAAATTCATATAAAAAAACTGGTAAAACAACCAGAAGAAATATAAATGTACGGTACATGGATATACAAAGCATCTTTTCATAAAAACAAATCTCATATATATAAAAAACAACAATGAATAAAAAAAAATGCAAAAGGCATCTGCGTATATATGCATCATCATAATAGACACCCTAATGATAACCTTACCACGTAAAGCAGCGTTCCCGATAACCCTGGAAATATCTAAGTATATATGTATATTAAAGTATATGAATACACCGTATACAACACAATTAAATTTACCTATAAATGCAACCAAACTTCAATACAAAGAATGGTATCTCTTGATATATCAGTATACTAAGAAGATGTATATAGTCACATGCACTCATATAGAAAGAAATATATATAATAATAATTATGCAAAAAAAAAAAAAATATATATATATATATAAATAAGTATATATACCGTATTTGTCGCCCTATAGGACGCACCGGCGTATAAGACGCACCCAATTTATAGGTGCAAAATAAAAAATAAAAAGATTTTGAACCCAATAGTGGTCTTCAACCTGCGGACCTCCAGATGTTGCAAAACTACAACTCCCAGCAAGCTGGGAGTTGTAGTTTTGCGACATCTGGAGGTCCGCAGATTGAAGACCACTGCATAGGAGGTAATACTCACGTGTCCCCGCCGCTCCGGACTCGTCACCGCTGCCCTGGATGTCGCTCCATCGCTGTCCCCGTCGCTCCGGAACGTCTCTGCTGCCGGCCGGGTATCCTCGCTCTCCGTCGCCGCCATCACGTCGTGACGCACATACGCGACGACGTGATGACGAGGAAGGAGAGCGCCGGCCATACAGGGGATCCCTGAACGGAGAAGACACCGAGGAGGCAGGTAAGGTCCCTCCCGGTGTCCTGTAAGCACTAACCTGGCTATTCAGTCGGGTTAGTGTCACTTTCCCCTCAGATGCGGCGGTCAGCTTTGATCGCCGCGTCTGAAGGGTTAATACAGGGCATCACCGCGATCGGTGATGTCCTGTATTAGCCGCGGGTCCCGGCCGTTGATGGCCGCAGGGACCGCCGCGATAGGTGTGTATTCGCCGTATAAGACGCACCGACTTTTTTCCCCCAGTTTTGGGGAAGAAAAAGTGCGTCTTATACGGCGAAAAATACGGTATATATATATATATATATATATATATATATATATATATATATATATATATATATATATATATATATATATATGCAAAAAAATATACATAAACAAAGGAGGGAGAGAGAAAAAAAAATATATACACACACATATATATATATATATATATATATATATATATATATATATATGGAATACTAAACCTGAAGATTATCTAAAAATTATCTAGCGTATATTTTCAATGGACTCATTAAGTCCCTGAGGGACTAATGTAGCCAGCTTATGAAACCAAAACGATTCACGATTAATTAATCGTTATATACTTAGATATATATATACTGAGATATTTCCAGGGTTATCAGGAACGCTGCTTTAGGTAGTAAGGGATTATCATTAGGGTGTCTGACTGCGGTCAGCTTTGATCGCCGCGTCTGAAGGGTTAATACAGGGCATCACCACGATTGGTGATGTCCTATATTAGCCGCGGGTCCCGGCCGTTGATGGCCGCAGGCACCGCCGCGATAGGTGTGTATTTGCCGTATAAGACGCACCAACTCCCCCCCCAGTTTTGGGGAAGAAAAAGTGCGTCTTATACAGCGAATAATACGGTAATATATCCTCTATTCTATCAGTTTGTGAAAGGGTTAATCCCACTCTGCACGTAATGCTCCTCCCTAGCCTGTATTGCCATGCCTGATGAAACTGCACAAGTGCTGTGAAACGTGTTGCATTTTATCCATTAAATCGTTCCTACATTACTCCTTGTGTCTGTCCTGCCCTGCGCTGCTTGGATCCTGCCCTATACCACAAAGTCATCCTCTGAAATGAATCCCTGGACAAGACAGGACACCCTGCAGTCAGTGATTGGCTGAGCCGACAGGTTCGTCTTGGAAGCAGGAAGAAGACAAAAGATTTGCGGACCGGCCTGAGCAGAACAGGAGCTGCGGGGAATTGGGGTTTTCTTTCAGTTTTTCCCGGTTCCAGCTGGATATGAATTCCATTACCTTTTACCCCATATCACCTTTTGTGCTACAGGCCGTTCCTATGTAACTTGAAATTTGTGTCGCCCATAAAGCAGGAGAACGGGGAGCACTGTAGGAGAGGCAGACCGGTTATATAATTAGATTTAGCATTTTATAGGGATTACAGATTTAACACTAGTAGTGAACATGTATGAACACGCTGAAGGCGGCTTAGTACAAGGATGGATAACGCGTCATCCCGGTGGAATTCATATATTGACTTATTCCGTGTGCTGGCGGGATATTCCCATCATAGCATCTCGTGATGGGGGTCACCTGAGTGTCCATCAGAGGTTTACGTCATAGGAATACCCTGATGTATATGTATGAAAAATGCTACCTCGTAACATTCATTATACTTAGGGTGACATGTTAATAGCTATCTATATATATATATATATATATATATATATATATATATGTGTACATTGGTGAGATGTTCACTCTGGGGTTATGTCTGGGATCCTTTCACACAGCCAAAAGGACATGTTTTTACTTCATTCACCAGGCAAACAACAATTCCTTCATGCACGTCTGGCTCCTTGACAGCTTTATTAGTAAGGTTGCAGGATAAATTAAAAACATAAAGTCAAACAAATCCCTCGGCACTTGGGCCACTAACTACTCATTTATAGCTTGCCCTAACTTTGCCACCACAGGGCGTATCACGGCCAGTGTAAAACACAGGTACTTTGCAACCTATTAAAGGGGTACGCCACTGGCCAGCGTTCAGAACTAAATGTTCTGAAAGCTGTTTTCGCGATTCAGGGGGGTGATTGCTGTCACGATGTGATTGCTGTCACGCCCCCTCTCATAGACTTACATTGAGGGGCGTGGTCGTGATGTCATGAGAGGCGTGGTCGACCTCCGCTGGGTGAAAATGGGGGACTATGAATGCCATATATGCAGGGAGATTTCCTAATTATACAGCAGTGTTTTCCAACCAGTATGCCTCCAGCTGTTGCAAAACTACAACTCCCAGGATGCCCAGACAGTCATAAGCTGTGCTCCGGACAGTTCAGGACATGGACAGTCGTGTCAGCAGAGAGCACTGTGGTCAGACAGAAAAGAACAACTCAACTTCCTCTGTAGTATACAGCAGCTGAAAAGTACTGGAAGGATTACATTTTTTAATAGAAGTAATTTTTAAATCTGTATAATTTTCTGGAGCCAGTTGATTTGAAAAAAAAATAAATATATACCCCTTTAAAGGGGTACTCCACCCCTGGCATCTTATCCCCTATCCAAAGGATAGGGGATAAGATGTCAGATCGCCGGGGTGCCGCTGCTGGGGACCCCGGGGATCGCTGCTGCAGCACCCGGCTATCATTACTGCGCAGAGCGAGTTCGCTCTGTGCGTAATGACGGGCGATACAGGGGCCGGAGCAGTGTGACGTCATGGCTCCGCCCCTCATGACATCACGGCCTGTCCCCTTAATGCAAGTCTATTAAGTCTCCCATAGACTTGTATTGATGGGGCGGAGCCATGACGTAACGATGCTCTGGCCCCTGTATTGCCCGTCATTACGTGCAGAGCAGTCTCGCTCTGCGCAGTAATGATAGCGGGGGGCTGCAGCAGCGATCCCCGGGGTCCCCAGCAGCGGGACCGCAGCGATCTGACATCTTATCCCCTATCCTTTGGATAGGGGATAAGATGTCTAGGGGCGGAGTACCCCTTTAAGTGACAGGATGGCTTATACATTTGGGAGACTTATTTTCAGATAGGCAGAACAGAGCAAGACCATACACTAGGGATCGACCGATATTGATTTATTTAGGGCCGATACCGATAAGCTGTGGACTTTCCGGCCGATAGCCGATAACTTATAACAATATTCCGGTATAAGTTATCGGCTGTTTCACCACTCTCTCCCCCCCCCCAGCCCTACACATAGGCTTTTTTGGGGCCAGAGACTGCCACCGCCACCCGCTTCTCTCCCCCTACTTGTCCTGAGTTTAACCACTGCCGCTGCCCCATTGCCTCCCCCATCCCCGGTTTTATAATTACCTATTCCCGGGGCCCGGGGTCTGCGCTACCACCACCGCTGCCCCCCCTGCCCAGAGACCGCCGCCGCCCGCTTCTCTCCCCCTGCCCGTCCTGAGTTTAACCACTGCTGCTGCCCCATCCCCGGTTTTATAATTACCTGTTCCCGGGGCCCGGGGTCCGCGCTTCTTCTGGCTCCCATCCTGAGCTGTCACTGTGTGCACTGACGGTGACGTCGCGTTGAGGACAACGTAACGCAGGAAACTGCAGGAGCCACAAGTAGCGCGGACTCCGGGCCCCGGGAACAGGTAATTATAAAACCGGGGATGGGGGAGGCAATGGGGCAGCGGCGGTGTGGTGGGGGGTGCGGTGCGGTGGGTGGCATTATTGGCATTATCGGCAAGGTAATTGCCGATACCGATAATGCCCAAAATTGTGATTATCGGCTGATAATATTGGCCAAACCGATAATCGGTCGATCCCTACCATACACCAAGGACCTAGTCTATTTGTTCCACTTACAGCCTATTGATTTGTACAGGGACTATGTAGTACTTCATTTCTCCTGTGGGGTTCTGCAGAATAACTGAACATTGTGGAGGGTCCCAGCAGTGGACACTTTGTTATGGTCTTATTTTTCAGGGAACTTTAAAAATAAAATCCTTTAAAGGGGTTATCTAGGGAAAAACTTTATTTTTTATATATCAACTGGCTCCAGAAAATCTTAATCCTTTCAGCTTCTGAAGTTAAGGTTGTTCTTTTCTGTCTAAGTGCTCTCTGATGACACGTGTCTCGGGAACCGCCCAGTTTAGAAGAGGTTTGCTATGGTGATTTTCTTCTAAACTGGACGTTTCCCGAGACACATGTCATCAGTGAGCACTTAGACAGAAAAGAACTTCAGAAGCTCATAAGTACTGAAAGGATTAAGATTTTTTTAATAGAAGTAATTTACAAATCTGTTTAACTTTCTGGCACCAGTTGATTTAAAAAAAAAAAAAAAAAAAAAAAAAGGTTTTCACGGGAGTACCCCTTTAACTTTCTTGCACCAGTTAATGTTTTTTGGAGTACCCCTTTAATACTGATCCGCCTGGTTAGGTCTTCTCCCGTCTATCAAGCTCAATCAGACTCCAGCCATCCCAGAAGCCTTTGTGGCCATCACCCTCGTGGGCCTCATCTTCTGTAGTTTGCCGCTTCCTTAGAGTTCTTCTCCACCTGCTGTGCCTATTCCTTCACTTCCCCTATTTAATGTTGCAAGCCGTAAGCGGATGCATGGGAAATCCTTTGTCTCTTTCTTCATCACGGGGACTGACCGAGCTCCGTTAGAAAGGAGGAAGGAGCGTACACTGGAGGTATACAGGGAATAGCGCACCTAAATGTACAGTCTTGTCAGGTACCAGACCCATAAACACAAAGAGAGCCATTCCTCATGGAGCTGATTTTCCCTGGCATGATCAGAGGCAGTAGGTGCATGGTCTCCAGGAGGTGAAACGTGGCGGGGCAGGTAAGGAGCTGGTAACATTTGCCGCTCTGAGGATGGCCCCATGGGGCTTTTATTTCATTTGCTCTAGTGCTCTCTTTGTACATGAACACTGATTTATATCCTTTATATCCTTGTTTCCCAACCAGGGTGCCTCCAGCTGTTGCAAAACTACAGCTCCCAGCATGCCCAGACAGCCAAAGGCTGTCTGGGCATGCTGGGAGTTGTAGTTTTGCAACAGCTGGAGGCACCCTGGTTGGGAAACACTGCTTTATAGGATAGTTGAGTCAACTGCTGTGTAAAGGCGATGTGCGCTCCTCCACTTAATAAAAAGATTTTAAAGGCGTACTCCGGTGAAAACCTTTTTTCTTTTTAAATCAACTGGTGGCAGAAAGTTAAACATATTTGTAAATTACGTCTATTAAAAAATCTTAATCCTTCCAGTACTTATTAGCTGCTGAATGCTACAGAGGAAATTCCTTTCTTTTTGGAACACTGATGACATCACGAGCACAGTGCTCTCTGCTGGCATCTCTGTCCATTTTGCCGACCATGCATAGCAGATGTATGCTAAGGGCAGCATGGTGGCTCAGTGGTTAGCACTGGTGCCTTGCAGTGCTGGGGACTTGGGTTCAAATCCCACTAAGGACAACAATAAATAAAGCGTTATTATTATTATAATAACGTCAGCAGAGAGCACTGTGCTCGTGATGTCATCAGAGATCATTCCAAAAAGAAAAGAATTTCCTCTGTAGTATTCAGCAGCTAATAAGTACAGGAAGGATTAAGATTTTTTAATAGAAGTAATTTACAAATATGTTTAACTTTCTGCCACCAATTGATTTAAAAGAAAAAAGGTTTTCACCGGAGTACCCCTTTAAGTGCCCTATATAAGGCTGGGTTCACACCACGTTTTTTGCAATACAGTTTCCGTATCAGGTTTTTGAATGAAAAACGCATTCCTCAAAACCGGACTAAACGGTATCAAAACGTTTGTATAAATTTTAATCCGTTTACGGTTGAAAACCGTATACAGTTTGAAAAATGATGTCCGGTTGCATCCGTTTTTTAAGAAAAAAACTTATACTTTTTTCTTTCCATTATGAATAAAGTTTTACTTGTTTGATTGAAGTTCCAAGAAAAAAACGATGCAAAGTCAAAAAAACGTGTGGTGCAAACCGGATGAAACCGAACGCACATACGGTTCTGTACGGTTCCCATTGATTCCCATGTTAAAAAAAAAAAAGTATACGTTTCAATACGGTTTTTCACCCGGACCAAAAACAGCGGTAGGCTATGGTTTTGGGTACGGGAAATAAAACTGACAAAACCGTACAGGATGCAAAACGGACACAACCGGATGCATCGTTTGGCATACGGTTTTCAATGGAGAGTCAATGTATACGGTATTCAATACGGTTCCGTACGGTTTTCACATTGAAAATGTATACGGGAACTGTATTGCAGAAACGTGGTGTGAACCCGGCCTAATGCCAGGTCCTTGGGAGAATAGTCACCGAAAGACGCCATTTTCCTGATTGACCACTATACCATAAATAAATAATAAACACAACTTCACAAAGTCTTGATTAAAAATATATTGCTGTTTTGTGTATACAGCCCCTGTTTGTCTCCATGGTAACAGACTACAGTGGTCCCTCAAGTTACAATATTAATTGGTTCCAGGATGACCATTGTATGTTGAAACCATTGTATGTTGAGACCAGAACTCTATGGAAACCTGGTAATTGGTTCTGAAGCCACCAAAATGTCATCTAAAAATAGGAAAAAGTGAGAATGAAAGAAAAATAAGTAGATAGCTAATGTATATAAAGCAAATCCTTACATATAAAAGTAAGAAAGATCTGCTGGGAGCTGTAATCACTGTCTATGTCAGTGTTTTCCAAGCAGGGAGCCTCCAGCTGTTGCAAAACTACAACTCCCAGCTTGCCCGGACAGCCAAAGGCTGTCCGGGCATGCTGGGAGTTGTAGTTTTGCAACAGCTGGGGGCACCCTGCTTGGGAAACACTGGTCTATGTAGAGGACAGGAGCTTCTTCAGGGTCCTGTACAGAACACGCAATGTCCTAAAAAAGTAACATGGAGTCTCCCCACCTGATGTCCAAAGGAGGAGGTAACCCTGGTACAGGTAAAGTGTACAGAACATGTACTACCTCCCTGTACTGTAGGGGGCGCTACCAGACATCAGTCAGTGCATACACTTCAGTAATACAGGTGTTTTACCAGTAAATTGCCCATTCTGATTGGTCAGTTCTCTCGGCCATTGACAAGTTTCACAGATCTGGACTGTCTTTCTCCAGATTGTCATTGTATGTTGAGTCTGGTTTCAACTTACAGTGGTCCAGAAAAGACCATTGTATGTTGAAACTATTGTATGTTGAGGCCATTGTAAGTTGAGGGATCACTGTACAAACAAACACTGTGTAGTCTGATCTTGAAGTCATCCATCTGCTTTCTCTTCTACCGTATGTAGGTTAGGCTGGGTTCACACCACGTTTTTGCAATTCAGTTCCCGTATCAGGTTTTTGATGATAAAAAAAAAAAAAAAACTGATTCCTCAAAACCTGACTAAACTGTATCAAAAGGTGTGTACAAATTTTTATCTGTATACAGTTTGAAAAATGATGTCCAGCTGCATCCGTTTTTAAGAAAAAAAAGTATAAATTTTGAACTTTTCACTACATTATGAATAAAGTTTCACTTGTTTGATTGAAATTCCAAGAAAAGAAACTGTGGAAAGTCAAAAACCGTGTGGTGAAAACCGGATGGAACCGGACGCACATACAGTTCTGTACGGTTCCCATTGACTCCCATGTTAAAAAAAAAAAAAAAAAACATACGGTTTAATACAGTTTTTCACCCGGACCAAAAACCGTGGTAGGCCACGGTTTTCTGTCCAGAAAAAAAAAGTAAAAAAAACGTATGGTTTGAAAAACGGAGACAACCGTATACATTATGGTGCATATGGTTTTGAATGGGAAGTCTGAGCACGGTTTTCTGTACGGTTGCATACATTTTTTATTTTCTTTTATGAAATCGTATGCCGAAACCGTATAGCAAAATCGTGGTGTGAACCCACCTTATAGGGGAACCTCTCATCAAATAAACTTTGGATATATTTTAGATTAATGAATGTTGAATAACTTTCCAATAGCATGTTAATGAAAAATATGCTTCTTTCTATTGTATTTTTCCCGATCAGTCCTGTCAGCAAGCATTTCTGACTCATGCTGGAGTCCTAAACACTCAGAGCTGCCAGCCTGCTTTGTTCACAGCCAAACAGGCTGTGAACAAAGCAGGCTGGCAGCTCTGAGTGTTCTCCTTTGTGAACAAAGCAGACTGGCAGCTCGTAGTGTTTAGGACTCCAGCATGAGTCTGAAATGCTTGCTGCCAGGACTGGTAGGGAGACCCCTAGTGGTCATTTCTTCAAAGTGGAAAATTAAATAGAAAGAAGCATATTTTTTAATAACATGCAATTGTAAAGTTATTCTGCATACCTTAATCTATAATATATCAAACGTTTTTTTGATGAGAGGTACCCTTTAAGTCTATAAGAAGAGATGCCCAGAAAAAGACTGAATATTTTTTATCAAGATTATTTATTTGCAAACTTGCTTCAATGTTTTTTTGAAATACTTTGGCACAATTCCGTGACATTTTTGAACATGTGCAAAATGGGAAGGTTTCTGTATCCCCACATATGTTTGTGATGGTGATCGCCCGGGTCTCAGAAGCTGTGCCCATATGATGAGCTGCCCTACTGGTCGTAGCAGTTTAACCTATTTTGCTCTGTGATAATACAAGTCCCTGTGAGGTATAACTTAAAGGGGTATTCCAGGAAAAAACTATTTATTATTATTTCTTTTTTTTATATATCAACTAAACAGATTTGTAAATTACTTCTATTAAAAAATCTTAATCCTTCCAATAATTATCACCTGCTGAAGTTGAGTTGTTCTTTTCTGTCTGGCAACAGTGCTCTCTGCTGACATCTCTGCTTGTCTCGGGAACTGCACAGAGTAGAAGAGGTTTGCTATGGGGATTTGCTTCTACTCTGGACAGTTCCCGAGACAGGTGTCATCAGAGAGCACTTAGAAAAGAACAACTCAACTTCAACAGCTCATAAGTACTGAAAGGATTAAGATTTTTTTTAAATAGAAGTAATTTACAAATCTGTTTAACTTTCTGGAGCCAGTTGATATATAAAAATAAAGTTTTTTCCTGCATAACCCCTTTAACGGATGCATGTGCATTTCCTTTGCACAGGCTGTAATGTATTTATATATTACATTACTTTGCAGTTTTAAAACTTTAGATAGGGCTTAAAGGGGTACTCCACTGGCCGCTGTGCGCTCGCTGCAGGGGTCGGCCACAACCCCCTCGTGATGCCAGACCAAGCCCCCTCAATGCAAGTCTAGGGGAGGGGGCGTGGCAGCCGCCACGCCCCCTCCCAGAGACTTGCATTGAGGGGGCGTGGCCTGAAGTCACGAGAGGCATGACCGACCCACGCAGCCCGCATACTGTGTTCGGAGCTAAATGTCCCCTTATCGCCTGTGTCACAGTCATGTGTTTCCCCATATCCCCCTCCAGTGTCACAGTCATTGCTGTCCCCTCATCTCCCCATTTGCCACAGTAATTACTTTAACCTCTTTTCTAGTGTTGTCTGATCTTCTCTTCATTCATATCCTGATGTTGATGTCTATGGGGTCAGGGCAGCTTGGGAATCATGATGTTCAAATGTGTCATAGTCGCTAAAGATTTCAGCGCAAATTATGTGCTGAAATCCATGTCCTATCCAATGACCGTCCGCAAACTGTTCATGTGAATGCGTTTTCTGCAGCCCCGTCACATGCAACAAAAATTTTCCGTTTTCCAGATTGTTTTCTTTTCTTAGCACTCTATTTAATGTTTGTGGATTCCTAGGGGTATATGCAAAGTAGTTAATTCCATTAACTTAAAATTCCTATTCGTCAATGGGACTTTAAATTGCAGTAGTTAAAGGGGTAGTCCAGTGGTGAAAAACTTATCCCCTATCCTAAGGATAGGGGATAAGTTTGAGATCGCCAGGGGTCCAACCGCTGGGGCCCCCCGCGATCTCTCTGTACAGGGCCCCGGCTCTCCCCCGAGATAGCGGGTGTCGACCCCCGCACGAGGCGGTGGCCGACACGCCCCCTCAATACATCTCTATGGCAGAGCCGGAGATTGCCGAAGGCAGCGCTTCGGCTCTGCCATAGAGTTGTATTGAGGGGGCGTGTCGGCCGCCGCTTCGTGCGGAGGTCGACACGCCCCCTTCCCGCGGGCTGTTGGGGCTCCGTACAGGAGATCGCGGGGGGCCCCAGGGGTCGGACCCCCCGCGATCTGCAACTTATCCCCTATCCTTAAGATAGGGGATAAGTTGTAAACCACTGAGTCACCACTGGACTACTCCTTTAATCTCAGCAAAATTAACCCAATTCCATGAATTTGAAAGCGACGTGCGAACATAGCATTACGGTAGGGTCACACACAGCTCATCCGCAGTGTGTTTGATGCTGCAGATGTGCGGCCGTCAGTCACGGAGCAATTGCAGGGTGAGCTCCCTAGCTCTGCGTGTCCCCAGATACGAGCGGACACACAGAGCTACAGGGAGCTCACTCTGTCATCACTCTGTGACTGCCGGCAGCGCATCCTCAATGTCAAATACGCTGCGGATGCGCTTTCTTTCACCTTACCCTGTGTGCATGGCTGTTGCAGCTTTCCTATGAAGGCCCCATTTACATGGCTGAATTTCTTTCCAGACTTTACGTCCCCCACAGGCTCCGGCAGAAAAAGTCGGCACTCGGACCATTCAGAAATGCACTTCATAGAGGGATTTACGAGCAGATTTCACAGAAAGAATTGACATAACAATTCTTTCTGCGGAGTGCGTCATTGAAATGTCTGTGGAAATTCCGCTCGGAAATTCCTCCGTGTGAATTGTAGCTAAGACAAATTAGACAGTCCAGGGGAAAATCCCCCAGCCTCTGGGAGAAATTTAGAAGACTGATCACAGATATATGTAGATCAAAAGGTATTTTACATATTAACACATATATATTATTATGCATACAGATCTTGGGGCACATTACTACACTGATTTAAATGGGCACTCTCATTAAAACTGATTTTTGCTGTTGCATTTCCTATGATAAATAAAAAATCTTTCTGATGTACTATGTTTATATAAAAAAAAGTTTCTTTGTTTTATTTAGCGAAGTACATTAGTGTTTAAAATAAACTGCCACTAGGTGTCTCCCTACTTGTTCAGAGCACATTTCCCCCTATCTCTTGCACAGACTTTGGATTCCTGCTGGCCTGGCAGAAGTCCAAAATCAGGAAATGCATTCTGGAGTCCTGGAGGTGTGTGTGCAGCCTTATCCAATGATAGCTCATCTCACACTGAACTGCTCTGGGCTGTGTGTGTAGCAGAGTGAGGGAGGAAGTTCTCCCCTGTATGGCTTCAGATGATGTCACGCCTGCTGGGGAACGCCCCTTCCCAGTATGTGAATCTAACTGAGACTGAGCAGAAGATACAGAGAAATATCAAGGTAGAAAACTAAAAAAATAAGAAAAATGAAGGCAGGGGGTGGTTTATCATGATGGGGGCAGTGAACTGGGAGGATTATAAGATTTAACAAGATCATGAGAGGTACTCTTTTTAAGCATTTTTTACAATTTTTCTTGCTAACGACAGTAACTCTTTAATGCTATTAAATCAGTACAAATAAATTGTTGAACTATGCAGCAGATACCGTCCCCGTGACTGTACCCTTAGGGTTTATTGCCTGTTGCATGTCATGTTGCCTTTTTTTTTTTTTTTTTTTAAATCAAGCGATTTTCCAGAATTGTATTAAATACGCTGTTAAATGAATTTCAGAAATTTAAAGCAAGAAAAAAAAGCAACATAATCGCATGGTGTGAATAAACCTTTACTGTTATGTGCTCTCTGAGGACCTTCCTGTAGACAGAGGTGTCGGGGCTCGCAGCGTTCTCCGTATGCTGAGATGTCTTTATGTAACCTTGGCTGGGAATTTCATAGCCATCCCTCAAAATACGACAAGTATAAAACTCTTCCCCCCCCCAGTGCACAGACTTGGGACAATAATACAGAGGACTAGTGGAGAGGACCCCCTAGGAGTACAAGGTAACTATGGAGGAAGCTTGAGCGGGACAGTACAGGGATCTTTAAGACTTTACTTTTGCTCTCCAGCTGTTACAAAACGATAACTCCCATCATGCCCTGACAGCCTTCGGCTGTCAGGGCATGATAGGAGTTGTCGTTTTGCAACAGAGAGCCACATGTTGAGGGATGGTCACACTTTACGGTAATGATGCAAAAATAATTGCAACGTGTGGGTTCTGTCAGGGCATGATAGGAGTTGTCGTTCTGCAACAGAGAGCCACATGTTGAGGAATGGTCACACTTTACGGTAATGTTGCAAAAAAATTGCAACATGTGGTTAAACCCTTGCAATAAATTTACTTGGGATGGTGTCATCTCTATGCTGTTACGGTCACAAAACTACAACTCCCACTATGCCCCGGTAGCTGGCTGCCAGCATGCGGTGTCTTTGTCCGATAGTAATATTTTCACAGGATGCACACTATTCATATATATTACGTGTGCAGTCCCCAACTTGCAGCCCCACTCCAACATGCTGGGAGTTGGAGTTTTGTAGCACCAGACTAGTGTTGAGTCACAGGTTGGAGACCACTAATGCATTCCCCCCCTTAAAGGGGTACTCCAGTGAAAAACTATTTTTTTTAAATCAACTGGTGCCAGAAAGTTAAACAGATTTGTAAATTACTTCTATTTAAAAATCCTAATCCTTCCAGTGCTTATCAGCTGCTGTATACTCCACAGGAAGTTTTTTTTTTTTTTTCTTTTCTTTTTTTTTTCTTTTCTGTCTGACCACACTGCTCTCTGCTGACACCTCTGTCCATGTCAGGAACTGTCCAGAGCAGGAACAAATCCCCATAGCAAACCTCTCCTGCTCTGGACAGTTCCTGACATGGACAGAGGTGTCAGCAGAAAGCACTGTGGTCAAAAAGAAGAGTATACAGCAGCTGATAAGTACTGTAAGAATTAAGATTTTTAAATAGAAGTCATTTACAAATATGTATATGTAACTTTCTAGCACCAGTTGATTTAAAAATTGTTCCCTCTTTAAATCCTGTGCTCCTAGATTGTGTTTGACACCCGATCTTCAGGTCCTATTGAGAATTCAATGTCATCTAAAAGTTAAATGGGTTAAATTGATGGAAAATATACGGCATGCTATTTGCACAGAGGCGTGGAGTCACACACCTCCTGAGACGGGACGCTGGTTGGCCCAGACGTAGAGAGGACGGGTTGGAGCCTGTCTTAAAGTGGCTGACTGAGAAAGGGAAGGCAGGGATAAGAACGTGGTGGATGTTCCCTCGCTGCTGAATAACCTCCTGTATGGGAATATTATAGAATTATATCTGTGCTGGGTGGGACACATCTCGCAGTCTTCACTAGTTTGCATTGGCGCCGTCCCAGGGTTAGGAGCAGAATGCGCATGGAGTCATGTCTGAAGTATGCAGTGTATCTGTGTTCGCCTTGTGGACATTCCCAATGTGATGCATTCCTTAAGAAATTTCACAGGGCTCCGGGGGATGGGCAGCATCTGTGGGCTGGTTCCGTAAAACTGTGCAGATGTCATTTTTGGCCCCTGGAGTGTTAATTGAAAATCGTGGTTGTCAGGTAACGGTGGTTGTTACCTACCCAAACAGAACCGAAGGGGAAAACACCCAGACTAGGAGGCATTTTTTTTTTAATTTTTTTTTTTTACTTTATGCCAGTGGTCTCAAACTGTGGCCCTCCAGATGTTGCAAAACTTCAACTCCCAGCATGCGTTGGCCACAGTTTGAGACCACTGCTTAATGCCAAATAAGGCTGGGTTCACACCATGTTTTTGCAATACAGTTCCCGTATCGGGTTTTTGATAAAAAAAAAAAAAAAACGATTCCTCAAAACCGGACTAAACTGTATCAAAACGTGTGTACAAATTTTAATCCGTATACGGTTTGAAAAATGATGTCCGGTTGCAACTGTTTTTTTAAGAAGACAAAGTATAAGTTTTTAACTTTTCACTCCATTTCACTTATTAGATTGAAATTCCAAGAAAAAAAAAACGTGCAAAGTCAAAAACTGTATGGTGCAAACCGGATGGAACCGTACGCACATACGGTTCTGTACGGTTCCCATTGACTCCCATGTTTAAAAAAAAATGTATACGTTTCAATACGGTTTTTTGCCCGGACCAAAAACTGTGGTAGGCTACGGTTTTGGGTAATGGAAAAAAAACTGACAAAACCGTACAGGATGCAAAACAGACACAACCGGATGCATTATTTGGCATACGGTTTTCAATGGAGAGTCAATGCATATGGTTCCGTACGGTTTTCAAATTGAAAACGTTTATGGGAACTGTATTGCAAAAACGTGGTGTGAACCCAGCATGAATGTGTGTGTGTGTGTGTGTGTGTATATATATATATGTGTGTGTATATATATATATATATATATATATATATATATATATACACACATATACAGTCATGGCCATAAATGTTGGCACCCCTGAAACTTTTCTAGAAATGAAGTTATTCTAGAATAACGGCCGTTATTAATAACGGGTTAAAACGGCTATTAGAAAAATCCCATAGACTATAATGGGATTTTCTAACGGACGTTTAGGATTTTGTAACTGCCGTTTTACTGCCGATTTTCAGACGAAACTTCCAACAGATCTTTAAAACGGAGTAATTGTGTAGTGTGAAAGAAGCCTAAGATTGTTTCAAGCATGTGATACTCCTTTAAATTCACCTGGGGCAAGTAACATGTGTGGGCAATATAAAAAAATCACACCTGAAAGCAGATAAAAAAGGAGAGAAGTTCACTTAGTCTTTGCATTGTGTGTCTGTGTGTGCCACACTAAGCATGGAGAACAGAAAGAGCAGAAAAGAACTGTCTGAGGATTTGAGAACCAAAATTGTGGAAAAATATCAACAATCTCAATGTTACAAGTCCATCTCCAGAGATCTAGATTTGCCTTTGTCCACAGTGCGCAACATTATCAAGAAGTTTGCAACCCATGGCACTGTAGCTAATCTCCCTGGGTGTGGACGGAAGAGAAAAATTGATGAAAGGTATCAACGCAGGATAGTCTGGATGGTGGATAAGCAGCCCCAAATTAGTTCCAAAGATAGTTCGCGCTGACACTGATGCTCCCTGAGCCTGCAGGACAGCTTGAATATCAGTGGACATTTAAATGAAATGAAATGCTATGGCAGGAGACCCAGGAGGACCCCACTGCTGACACTGAGACATAAAAAAGCAAGACTACATTTTGCCAAAATGAACTTGAGTAAGCCAAAATCCTTTGGGGAAAATGTCTTGGTAAAGCACATCATTCTACTTTTTACCGAAAACGGAATGAGGCCTACAGAGAAAACAACACAGTACCTTCAATGAAATATGGTGGAGGGTCAATGATGTTTGGGGTTGTTTTGCTGCCTCTGGCTCTGGGTGCCTTGAATGTGTAAAAGGCATCATGAAATCTGGATTACCAACAGATTTTGGGTCGCACTGTACAGCCCAGTGTCAGAAAGCTGGGTTTGCATCCGATATCTTGGGTCTTCCAGCAGGACAATGACCCCAAACATGTGTCAAAAAGCACCCAGAAATGGATGTCAACAAAGTGCTGGAGAGTTCTGAAGTGGCAGCAATGAGTCCAGATCTAAATCCCATTGAACACCTGGAGAGATCTTAAAAATTCTGTTGGGAAAAAGCGCCTTCCAATAAGAGACCTGGAGCAGTTTGCAAAGGAAGAGTGGTCCAACATTCCGGCTGAGAGGTGTAAGAAGCTTATTGATGGTTATAGGAAGCGACTGATTTCAGTTATTTTTTCCAAAGGGTGTGTAACCAAATATTAAGTTAAGGGAGCCAATAATTTTGTCCAGCCTATTTTTGGAGTTTGGTGTGACATTATGTCCAGTTTGCTTATTTCCTCCCTTTTTTGGTTTAGTTCCAAGGGAATAAACATGTGTATAGCAAAACATGTGTTACTGCAATCCTTTAACTTCATTTTCTTGAAAAATTTCAGGGGTGCCAGCATTTACGGAGGCACCTTGGTTGGGAAAAACTGACTTATGCCCATACCAAATTTAAGTTTTTCCTTTTTTAGTAAATTTTGAAAGAATTACTAAAATTCTGGATTGGATAAATGATGTCTTGTATTTTGCTTTACTTTTCTGTATGGATGGAATCTTATTTTTGAGAAAGTCAGAAGGCGTAAGGTCTTCGGCTGACCATTGGCATCAGGTTGGCATGGTTGTGGTCTCGGGTAGATACGATCTCCATTTACATCAGAGCTGAAGATGGTTGGCAGAGTAGTTATACTGATGTTCTCTACAAGTATAAGCAAGTATCTTAGGGATCTGTGAGGACACGTGTAGGTAACACTGATATAACTTACATATTTAATACCTGTAGGTGTCTGCCACTAAAGCTTCTCATACACCTAAGACAAAAGTCGGCTAAAATGATAAACTTTGACCATTTGTCTGACCATCGTTTTGATGGCAGACCGATGTCAGGTTGGATTCTTTGGCCATTGTTGGCTGAAGCTACATAGGTATGGCGTGATAGGCCGAGTATGGTTTGCCACTTTGTACAAGCCCACTTTGGTGGTCTACGTTTTTTGAGTGGTCTCCCTGATTGTCCAGTTTAGTCCAGTATGTTGATGGTTGGATATGAATGATCTGTCTGTACGATTTGGAATAGGAAATTATATGGTTGCTGTAGCGTATACCTGGAGGTACATGTTAGACACCATTTATTACTATGGCCTGGCAATAACAGATGATGAGACAAGCCCTTTAAAGGGGTACTCTATTGGAAAAAAAAATTCTTAAATCAACTGGTGCCAGAAAGTTAAAATGGTTCTCCACTGCCCTGTCTTCTGGAGCTCTGCTTGCAGCATCCGGAAGTTTATTACTCCGGACGCTGTGTGCGGGCTTCCGTGTTCGAGGCCGTGTTCGAGGGTGTGATGTCACGAGGGGGCGACCTCGAACACGGAAGCCCGCACACAGCGTCCGGAGTAATAAACTTCCGGACGCTGCGAGCAGAGTTCCGGAAGACAGGGCAGAGGAGAACCCCTTTTAAACAGATTTATGAATTACTCCTATTTAAAAATCTTAAACCTTCTGGTACTTATCAGCTGCTGTATGCTCCATAGTTCTTTTCTTTTTAAATTTCCTTTCTGTCTGACCTCAGTGCTCTCTGCTGACACCTCTGTCCATTTTAGGAACTGTCCAGAGTGGGAGCAAATCCCCATGGCAAACCTCCCCTGACATGGACAGAGGTGTCAGCAGACAGCACTGTGGTCAGACTGAAAGGAAATTGAAAAAGAAAAGAACTTCCTGTGGAGCATACAGCAGCTGATAAGTACTGGAAGGATTAAGATTTTTAAATAGGAGTAATTCACAAATCTGTTTAACGTTCTGGCACCAGTTGATTTAAAAGAAAATGTTTTCCAGTGGAGTACCCCTTTAAAGGGGAATACTTAGGAAAGACCATCAGTATTAAATTGGTGAGTGTCCGCCTGCTGGCACCCCAACGATCAGCCGGTTAAAGTGCAGCACTCTGGGTAAACACTGCGGCCTCTTTTTTGTTTACCAGGCACAGTGCTGTTTAGTTTTTAGTGGCTTTGCCTGGTACTGCAGCTTACTGTGTAAAGAGAAAGACAAAGAGGAGGATATATCCTTGACCATAACCGGAGGTTGGACCAGTTGCTTAAAGGAAATAACTTGCTACATTTCTATTGATCCCATATCCTTTTTCTTTTATGTTTCATCACTATACATGATTGTTTTTACTTACATTTTGTTTGTATTTTTGCAGGTTTTAAAGACTCTATACCTTGAACCCTACATTACCAAACACTAGTATAGTGACATCACCCAATGGAAAAATCCCTTAATGAATTAGAGGGCAGCGTCGCAGGGGAGTCCAGTCGTGATCTACTACCGGAAACCTCCTCCCGCCCCGCCTGGGGCAGTAAAGTGCAGTATATCCTTGCCCAGGTTGGCTTCTCTGTCGGTCTCGGAAATGTCTGGCGGTTTCCTTACCTGTGTCACCAAAATGGGGGAGGTAAGATATGCCGCATCGTTTATGCCACATCGTTCTGTGTATTTTTTTTTATGTCACTTTCCAATGTTCTGTATCCTCTTAGGCTTCCATGTTTACTAACGTTATGCTACAGTGAAGGAAAAAATGATTTGCTGATTTTGTACATTTGCTCACGGACTAAGAAATGATCAGTCTACAATTGTAATGGTAGATTAACCTGAACAGTGAGAGACAGAATAACAATACAAAATATCCAGAAAAACTATTTCAAATAAGTAATGAATTAATTAGCATTGTACTCAATGAAATAAGTATTTGAGGCTCTGAGAGCAGACTTAGCACACCAAAATTGGTTGAATAAATAAATGCAGATTTTTTATTCACAATCCCAACAAATTAAAGGGTAACGTTTGGGTCCCAATCCTGGACCTTCATCAGATCGGATTGCTGCGGAGGTAAGGATAGAAGTGGTATGGTCTCATGCCAGAAAAGCAGGTTAAGTGGTCATGCGACCTGTAGGCGCTGGAGCATACACTCATACTGCATGACCACTTGAGGTTCCGAATGCTGGAGCCGGCTCCGGGAGCTTGTGATGTCATAGCCCCGCCCCCTCATGATTTCACACCCTGTCCCCTCAATGCAAGTCTATGGGTGCCGCCACGCCCCCACCCATAGACTTGCATTGAGGGGACAGGGTGTGACATCATGAGGGGGCGGGGCTATGACATCCAGCATTCAGAACAGTTTGTTCCAAATGCTGAGCAGCGGAGTACCCCTTTAACCTGCTTTCCTGGCATGAGACCATACCACTTCTATCCTTACCTCCGCAGCAATCCGGTCTGATGAAGGTCCAGGATTCTGACCGAAACGTTACACTTTAATTTGTTGGGATTGCAAATAAACTGCATTTATTCAAACAATTTTGGTTTGCCAAGTCTTCTCTCTGGAGGCCGGATGAAGCACAAATGCGCAAAACAACCGGTTATCGCCTCTGAGCACACATAGCGATCCTGCTGCTCTGGTCCCATGACTGACTCTACTTAAGAGCTCGTGCTGCCGAACCTGGTGGTGAGTGTGGATTTACACTTTTCTCTTTCTACATATATATATTACCACGGATTGGGACTCCTACTTTAGCACCCACAGCTCAGAGAGAGTGACGTATTCTTGTAATAAGTATTTGAACATTCAGAAAGTAAGTAAATAAGAAAGATTTCTGGCTCCCATTTTTTTTTTTTATACAGGTAATGAGCTGAGATTAGGAGCACTCTCTTAAAGGGCACACTCATAATCTCTGCTTGTTACCTGTATTAAAGACACCTGTCCACAGAAGCCATCAATCAGATTCCAAACTCTCCACCGTGGCCAAAGAGCTGTCCAAGGATGTCAGGGACAAGATTATAGACCTACAAAAGGCTGGAATGGGCTACAAGATCATCACCAAGAAGCTTGGTGAGAAGTTTAGAAGGGTTGGTGCCATTATTCACAAATGAAATAAATACAAAATAATAGTCAGTCTCCCTCGGTTGGGGGCTCCATGCAGGATCTCACCTCGTAGAGTTTCAGTGATCATGAGAGCGCTGAGGAATCGGCCCAGAACTACACAGGAGGATCTTGTCAATGATCTCAAGGTCCCCCTGCTCAAGATAACATGTGGGGGCTTGTCTGAAGTTTGCCAATAAACATCTCAATGATTTCGATGTTAAAGGCGTGTACAGCAGAGTGTGATAAGCCTGCATGTGACCATGGCGGCCATTTTGAAGTCGGCCATTTTGAATCAAACTTTTGTTTTATCAATAGGAAGAGGGTCATGTGACACATCAAACTAATTGGGAATTTCACAAGAAAAACAAGGATGTGCTTGGTTTTAATGTAATTTTATTCTTTCATGAGTTATTTACAAGTTTCTGACCACTTATAAAATGTGTTCAATGTGCTGCCCATTGTGTTGGATTGTCAATGCAACCCTCTTCTCCCACTCTTCTCACACTGATAGCAAAACCGCAGGAGAAATGCTAGCACAGGCTTCCAGTATCTGTATACACTGCTATATACTACTATATACACCGCAGGAGAAATGCTAGCACAGGCTTCCAGTATCCGTATACACTGCTATATACTACTATATACACCGCAGGAGAAATGCTAGCACAGGCTTCCAGTATCCGTATACACTGCTATATACTACTATATACACCGCAGGAGAAATGCTAGCACAGGCTTCCAGTATCCGTATACACTGCTATATACTACTATATACACCGCAGGAGAAATGCTAGCACAGGCTTCCAGTATACACTGCTATATACTACTATATACACTGCAGGAGAAATGCTAGCACAGGCTTCCAGTATCCGTATACACTGCTATATACTACTATATACACCGCAGGAGAAATGCTAGCACAGGCTTCCAGTATCCGTATATACTGCTATATACTACTATATACACCGCAGGAGAAATGCTAGCACAGGCTTCCAGTATCCGTAGTTTCAGGTGCTGCACATCTCGTATCTTCACAGCATAGACAATTTCCTTCAGATGACCCCAAAGATAAAAGTCTAAGGGGGTCAGATCGGGAGACCTTGGGGGCCATTCAAGTGGCCCATGACGACCAATCCACATTCCAGGAAACTGTTCATCTAGGAATGCTCGGACCTGACACCCATAATGTGGTGGTGCACCATCTTGCTGGAAAAACTCTGGGAACGTGCAGCTTCAGTGCATAAAGAGGGAAACACATCATCATGTAACAATTTCACATATCCAGTGGCCTTGAGGTTTCCATTGATGAAGAATGGCCCCACGATCTTTGTACCCCATTTACCACACCAATACCATCAATTTTTGTGTTCCAACAGTCTTGGAGGGATCTATCCAATGTGGGTTAGTGTCAGACCAATAGCGCTGGTTTTGTTTGTTATCTTCACCATTTACATAAAAGTTTCCTCATCACTGAACAAAATCTTCTGCGTAAACTGAGGGCCCTGTTCCAATTTTTGTTTTGCCCATTCTGCAGCACCTGAACCTACGGTTACTGGAACCCTGTGCTAGCATTTCTCCTGCGGTGTATATAGTAGTATATAGCAGTGTATACTGGAAGCCTGTGCTAGCATTTCTCCTGCGGTGTATATAGTAGTATATAGCAGTGTATACGGTTACTGGAAGCCTGTGCTAGCATTTCTCCTGTGGTGTATATAGTAGTATATAGCAGTGTATACGGATACTGGAAGCCTGTGCTAGCATTTCTCCTGCGGTGTATATAGTAGTATATAGCAGTATATAGAGAAGAGGGTGGCATTGACAATCCAACACAATGGGCAGCACATTGAACACATTTTATAAGTGGTCAGAAACTTGTAAATAACTCATGAAAGAATAAAGTTACGTTAAAACCAAGCACATCATTGTTTTTCTTGTGAAATTCCCAATAAGTTTGATGTGTCACATGACCCTCTTCCTATTGAAAAAACAAAAGATGGATTCAAAATGGCCAACTTCAAAATGGCCGCCATGGTCACCGCCCATCTTGAAAAGTTTCCCCCCTCACATATACTAATGTGCCACAAACAGGAAGTTAATATCACCAACCATTCCCATTTTATTAAGGTGTATCCATATAAATGGCCCAACCTGAACAACTCCCAGAATGCCCGGACAGCCATTGGCTGTCTGGGCATGCTGGGAGTTGTAGTTTTTCAACATCTGGAGGTCCGTTGGTTGGAGACCACTGGTATAGAACATATTCTTGGATGATCAGGGCCATATAGTGGAATCACTCAAATGCAGCTTTGCAGGGAAGGCTTTCAGCATCATATGGATGGCTGCCCCGTCCACAATGTTTCCTGCCATCAGAATCCTTTAAACATCCAGGTATATGTGCACTACTGACACCTAGTGGTCCATTTAAGTCAGTGTTTTCCAAACAATGCGTTTCCAGCTGTTTCAAAACTTCAACTGCCTGCATGCATGCCTGGACAGCCTTTGGCTGTCTGGGCATTCTGGAAGTTGTAGATTTGCAACAGCTGGAGACACACTATTTGGAAAATACTGATCTAGGTATATTCAGTCTACATTTTAGAATTACCACTGGCTAATATAATCAGATATGCCATTTCTAACTGGAGAGATTCACATAGAGCTCAAGCGGCAGTGCCCAGAAATCTGTCATTGGTAGTGCCCAGGAGTCTGTCGTTGGCATTACACAGGAGTCTATTGTCCACACTGCACAGCCCTAGGAAAACCAATAGGGGGCATCTGATATCTTAAAGGGGTACTCTGCTGCTCAGCATTTGGAACAAACTATTCCGAACGCTGGAGCCGGCGCCGGGAGCTTGTGACGTCATAGCCCCGCCCCCCATCATGACGTCACGCCCCCACCCATAGACTTGCATTGAGGGGGCGAGGCAGTGCTATGATGTCACGAGCTCCCGGCTCCAGTGTTCGAACCGCTGAGCGGAGTACCCCTTTAATGCTTTGCAATACTTTACCTTTTTACTAGGGATCAACCGATATCGATTTTTTTAGGGCCGATACCGATAATCTGTGGAGGTTAAGGCCGATAGCCGATAACTTATACCGATATTCCGCCGGTGGCGGTCTCTGGCCGGTGCAGTGGGGGCGTGCGGTTATGAGGCGGGGGGCATTATCGGATTATCGGCAAGGTTGCCGATACCGATAACGTCCAAAATCGTGAATATCGGCCAAACCGATAATCGGTCGATCCCTACTTTTTACATAAATGAGGTCTTTGATTTGCTGGGATAACTATTGCTTATTGATGCCTATTGTCTTTTCTTTGTCTCGCAGGCGCCTTCTTGTTACTGTACTTTCTGTTACTTCTCCTCATCGGCATCCCCCTATTCTTCTTAGAACTGGCTGCTGGGCAGAGTATTCGTCAGGGAAGCATTGGGGTTTGGAAGCACATCAGCCCGCGGTTAGCTGGGATCGGCTTTGCTAGTTGTGTGGTAAGTTGGCGATATCAGGACATGGACCTCGTGGTTATCATTACTGATCCAGATATCAAGTAGTTACCGTATTTTTCGTCCTATAGGACGCACCGGCGTATAAGACGCACCCAATTTTTAGGGGCAAAATCTAAAAAAAATAAAGATTTTTAACCCAATAGTGGTATTCAACCTTCGGACCTCCAGATGTTGCAAAACTACAACTCCCAGCATGCTGGGAGTTGTAGTTTTGCAACATCTGGAGGTCCGCAGATTGAAGACGACTGCAGGAGGAGGTAATACTCACGTGTCCCTGCCGCTCCGGACCAGTCACCGCTACCCTGAATGTCGCTCCATCGCTGTCGCCGTGTCCCCGTCGCTCTGGAACGTCTCTGCTGCCGGCCGGGTATCCTCGCTCTCCGTTGCCGCCATCACGTCGTTACGCACGCCGACGCACGTACGCAACGACGTGATGACGAGGAAGGAGAGCGCCGGCCATACAGGGGATCCCTGAACGGAGAAGACACAGAGGAGGCAGGTAAGGTCCCTCCCGGTGTCCTGTAAGCACTAACCCGGCTATTCAGTCGGGCTGTTCGGGACCGCCGCGGTGAAATCGCGGCGGTCCCGAACAGCCCGACTGAACAGCCGGGTTAGTGTCACTTCCCCTTCAGACGCGGCGGTCAGCTTTGATCGCCGTGTCTGAAGGGTTAAGACAGGGCATCACCCCGATCGGTGATGTCCTGTATTAGCCGCAGGTCCCGGCGGTTAATGGCCGCAGGGACCGCCGCGATAGGGGTGTATTCACCATATAAGACGCACCGACTTTTTCCCCCCAGTTTTGGGGAAGAAAAAGTGCGTCTTATACGGCGAAAAATACGGTATGTCTGTGACACTAAAACATATCCTTTCAACCAGTGGAAATCTCCTTTGTCAGACAGGTCACTTATCATTTATGACTTGAAAGAAGAGATCGCAGATGGCACTCACGGAAACAGCAAGAAGTTTTATTCGGGATCGCTGGTCCACGCAACAAAAACGACAGGTAAGTCGACCGGTTTCGCGCTACACAGAGCGCTTACACGTGACCTCTGACATCAATTAACCCTTCCCCCTTAAATACATACACCAGGTAATACAAAAATAGAAAACTAGACATTACAGGGTTAAAAGCACAAATATGGTGTGTGGTATAGAGAGACTAGCATTAGTGTTTACTAATTTAGCTATGACAGCGCCTAAAACTGTGTAACACTAACGGAGGTAATGCATAGTATTTAAAACGCTAGGTGTGAACATAGATCCTATGCTAACAACATCCACCTGCACTATGGAAATACATTAAAATCCTCCCGTAGGTTTAATCCTAGTGGTCCTATGGCGTCTGTAAGTATAATCATTTCAGATTCTTTTTGTAACAATAATTTGTGTCTTATCTCCACCAAATTTTAAGGGCGCAACTGTTTTTAATCCTAGGAATTTTAAATCTTCAATTTTGTTATTATGTTTATATTTCATATGTTCTATTACTTTTGGGCAGCCTTTTCCAGTAATGAGTGAACGAAAGTGTTCCCTAATTCTTTTATGCAAAGGTCTTATGGTCTTCCCAATATAGTAAAAACCGCATGTACAAACTAATGCATAAACGATATAGGTAGATTTACATGTCACAAAATCATGGATATCAATATTCTGTGACCCTAAATGTATGTTTTTCGTTTGTATCATGTGAGAACATAAATTGCACTGTCCACATTTAAAACATCCTTGTGGTTTAGATTTTTCTATCCAATTTTTGGACGTATCATCTTGTAATCTACCTCGTACAATATGATCTCTAATATTCTTAGTTCTGCGAAAAGAAATTAATGGTTTATTCAACTGTGTTTTACTTAAAATATCATCCTGCTGGAGAATATGCCAATTTTTATGTATCGCAGACCTAATTTTATTTTCCATAGGGCTGTACATAAAGGAAAACGTAAAGTTTTTTGTTTGATTTTCTGTATTTAATTTAACACGGTCATTATCATGTGTTTTATGTTTTTTATGCAATAATTGACTGCGAGGTATTTTCCTGACCTTAAATAATGCCTCACTCAGGATAGATATAGGGTAGCCCCTCTCTTTTAGTCTGTCCCATAATTGTTTCGCCTGTATTTCAAATGTTTCCGTAGTGGTATTTATCCGTTTCAATCGGACAAATTGTCCGAAAGGAAGGAGAGTGCTAGATCACTACTCAGGAGGGGAGTGGAAAATAATATTTTTTCGGAGAGATTTGCTAACAAACTTTTTATTACTCACCCAAAAAAGCCATACTGGTACTGGACACCCAAAATTCACAAAAATGCACAATTACCGCCAGGTCGGCCTATTGTTGCGGGCAGAGGCTCAGTTACCGAGCCCCTGTCCCAATACCTAGATTGGGTCCTGCGCCCATTATTACTTACTATACCAGCTTATTTAAAAGACACTCAACACTTACTGCAAATTTTGGAAAATTTTGGGTGGCAGGAGCATTTTATTTTGGCTAGTATCGACGTGGAGAGCCTCTACACCCGCATCCCTCAGGGTGCGGGTGTGGAGGCCGTCCGACGTCGACTAGACCAAACGGAAAATCATAGCCCTGTCTACATTAATTACATTTGTGAGATGTTACAGTTTGTATTATCCCATAACGCTTTCCAGTTTAATAATCGCTGGTTTAACCAGCGATCTGGGACTGCGATGGGGACCCCCGTGGCACCTACTTTCGCAAATATTTTTTTGGGGGTCCTAGAGGAAGATAAGGTCTTCTCTTCTAATAATCCTTTCCTTGAATATCTGGCCCTCTATGTTAGATATGTCGACGACGTGCTGGTTATCTGGTCGGGTAGTACGGCCCAGTTTCACCAGTTCGTCGCCTACATGAACGACAATAATTATAATATGCATTTTACTAGTGTGGTGGGCATTAATAATATAGAATTTCTTGACACTAAACTTGTTGCTAAAAATGATTACTTGGAAATTGAGGGATTTAGAAAAATTACAGCCACTAATTCCTTACTTAGGTATGACAGCTTTCATTCTCAACATGTCAAAAAATCCCTTCCTTTCGGACAATTTGTCCGATTGAAACGGATAAATACCACTACGGAAACATTTGAAATACAGGCTAAACAATTATGGGACAGACTAAAAGAGAGGGGCTACCCTATATCTATCCTGAGTGAGGCATTATTTAAGGTCAGGAAAATACCTCGCAGTCAATTATTGCATAAAAAACATAAAACACATGATAATGACCGTGTTAAATTAAATACAGAAAATCAAACAAAAAACTTTACGTTTTCCTTTATGTACAGCCCTATGGAAAATAAAATTAGGTCTGCGATACATAAAAATTGGCATATTCTCCAGCAGGATGATATTTTAAGTAAAACACAGTTGAATAAACCATTAATTTCTTTTCGCAGAACTAAGAATATTAGAGATCATATTGTACGAGGTAGATTACAAGATGATACGTCCAAAAATTGGATAGAAAAATCTAAACCACAAGGATGTTTTAAATGTGGACAGTGCAATTTATGTTCTCACATGATACAAACGAAAAACATACATTTAGGGTCACAGAATATTGATATCCATGATTTTGTGACATGTAAATCTACCTATATCGTTTATGCATTAGTTTGTACATGCGGTTTTTACTATATTGGGAAGACCATAAGACCCTTGCATAAAAGAATTAGGGAACACTTTCGTTCACTCATTACTGGAAAAGGCTGCCCAAAAGTAATAGAACATATGAAATATAAACATAATAACAAAATTGAAGATTTAAAATTCCTAGGATTAAAAACAGTTGCGCCCTTAAAATTTGGTGGAGATAGACACAAATTATTGTTACAAAAAGAATCTGAAATGATTATACTTACAGACGCCATAGGACCACTAGGATTAAACCTACGGGAGGATTTTAATGTATTTCCATAGTGCAGGTGGATGTTGTTAGCATAGGATCTATGTTCACACCTAGCGTTTTAAATACTATGCATTACCTCCGTTAGTGTTACACAGTTTTAGGCGCTGTCATAGCTAAATTAGTAAACACTAATGCTAGTCTCTCTATACCACACACCATATTTGTGCTTTTAACCCTGTAATGTCTAGTTTTCTATTTTTGTATTACCTGGTGTATGTATTTAAGGGGGAAGGGTTAATTGATGTCAGAGGTCACGTGTAAGCGCTCTGTGTAGCGCGAAACCGGTCGACTTACCTGTCGTTTTTGTTGCGTGGACCAGCGATCCCGAATAAAACTTCTTGCTGTTTCCGTGAGTGCCGTCTGCGATCTCTTCTTTCAAGTTTTCTATGCTTATGGCGGACTGAGCACCGGACTTGTGGCATTTGGACCTGAAGGTGCAGTGATCCAGTATACTCCGGCAGAATCGTGAGTGCGGCAGTGCCGACATTTCTCCTTCTCCATGTGTTCACTTATCATTTATGACCTGACATATTTTGTGGTCAGTTAAACAGCGTTATCGTATTGTTTCCTTATTTTAATTCATAGAAACATTCAAGGAGGCAACATAATATAGAGCAAAAAAAAAAAGTTTGACCAAGACAACCTCTCTATGGGTCTGGATCACCTTCTGGTAAACTGCTGTGATTGCCAAAAGATGCCATGTCTGGTCACTCAATTCCACTGAAGCCCCCTCTTAAGGAGACACGTAGGATTGCAAGGCAGCTGTTGAAATTAAAGGGGCACTCTGATGGGTGTGACGCATTGAGGGGGCGGGGTGTGACGTCATGAGGGGTCACACCCCGCCGCCTCAAGGTCCCCCTGCTCAATATAACGTGTGGGCTTGTCTGAAGTTTGCCAATAAACATCTCAATGATTTCGATGTTAAAGGCGTGTACAGCAGAGGGTGATAAGCCTGCACGTGATCGAAGTCACATTTACATTAACACTCCTTTATTGACTTAGGCTGCATTCGCACCACGTTTTTGCAATACAGTCCCCGTATCAGGTTTTTGATGAAAAACGGATTCCTCAAAACCGGACTAAACTGTATCAAAACGTGCATACACGTTTTAAGCCATATACGGTTTGAAAAATGATGTCCGGTTGCATAAAATTTTAAGAAGAAAAGTATACATTTTTAACTTTTCACTCCATTATGAATAAAGTTTCACTTGTTTGATTGAAATTCCAAGAAAAAAAACTGTGCAAAGTAAAAAACGTATGGTGCAAACCGTATGGAACCGTACACACATACAGTTCTGTACAGTTCCCATTGACTCCCGTGTTAAAAAAAAAATAAAATGTATATGGTTTAATACGGTTTTTTACCCGGACCAAAAAACGTGGTAGGCTACGGGGCTGTGACGTCACAAGCTCCCGCCTCCAGCGTTCGGAACAGTTTGTTCCAAACGCTGAGCAGCGGAGTACCCCTTTAATACCAGAATACCCCTTTAATAATGACCCTCAATGTAATGTCTGCCATGTTACTCACACATAGCTATTAGAATTTAATGCTGTGTATATGAAGTCATTGCTTAACCTCAAGCATTGAAGGATAATACGTAGATACATTTTTAGATGAGTAAGATACCTTGTCTGTTTCTCCTTAGGTTTGTTCCTTTGTGGCTCTTTACTATAATGTCATCATTGGATGGAGTCTCTTCTACATGTTCAATTCGTTCCAGTACCCATTGCCATGGGAAAGCTGCCCCGCTCTGGCCAACCAGACACAAAAAGGTAAGTAGCATAGCGAGAGGGCTCTTCTCATCTCAGATTCATGCAACTTCCTAATCCTACGGAAGCAAATTGAAATGCTGATGGGATCTCTATATGGCACTGATAGGTGAAAGGACTAAAAAGTATTCTTTATTGGAATTTATTAAAATTAAAGTGCACACATAAACTCTATTTTAAATGGCCGCCATCTGTCTCTTTGCAAGTAATTGTAAATGTGTAAGCAGTGCCTCACAGGTATCACTCACATGGATAGCAGTAGAGTGCTCTATGTATAGTTGTATATAGTGCTGGGCGGTATACCGGTTCATACTGAATACCAAAATTTTTTTTCTGCACGATATGAATTTTGCCCATTCCGCAATACCGGTTGGGGCCCTCGAATGAGTGAATTATCCGCCGCAGCGCGCTGTCCCCACATCGGGGAACTAATCATATGTGACCCACGAGCGCTGTTCTGCTTTTCTTCCCCCCCCCCCCCCAATGAATTATCAGCTGCGCTGTCCCCACATCTGTCCCCACATCATGTCACCCGCAAGCGCTCCTCTGCTCATCCTCCTATGAGTTGCGGGCCGCTGGTGCTGGAAATCTGTACTGAACTACAAATAATGTTGCCCGGGCTGCAAAAATAAACAAAATAAACTTTATCTCACCTTCCGATGTTCCCCTGTTACCGACCTCACGGTCCCTCCGCTGCGGTCCTGTGGATGGGAACTTCACAGAGCCCTCAGCCTATCACCGGCCGCATCGATGTCCCGCCCCGGCCGATGTTAGGCTGGCGGCTCTGTGACTTTCCCGTCCCAAGTAAACAGCAAGACGACCGCAGCGCAAGACAGTGAAGACAGTACCAGAGTCCGGGAAACGTTATTTGTAGTACAGTACAGATTTCTAGCGCCGCCGGCCCGCAACTCGTAGGAGGATGAGCAGAGGAACGCTTGTGGTGACATGATGTGGGGACAGCGCAGCTGATAATTCATTGGAGGGGGGGGGGGTTGGTATAGAAGCAGCGGCCAGGACACATGGGGGGGAATACCGTTAAATACCGTGGAACCGCCATCACTTACAGAAATACTGTGATACATGTTTTTTCTCATACTGCCCAGTTCTAGTTGTGTGTGTGTGTGTGTGTGTGTGTGTGTGTGTATATATATGTGTGTGTGTGTATATATATATATATATAGCAACAGAAGAATGCAGCAGCACACTGCCAGCACAAGGATTTAGATGAAACATGAATATGCAGTTAAAACATGGAGAGCTATACAGCTATGGTGTAATAGATGCAAATGTGAAACTATGAAATAGTGAGGCACTTAGCTCGCAAATTTGTCTCCGCCGGCGGTCAAATAGCTTGGACCGTCCCACCGCGATATATATATATAGTGTCTCCAAAGTGCAAACAGTTCACAAATATATAAGTTAGAAGTCACAGTACAGGCATAACCATATGGTAAATGGAGATATGTCTCTTACATCCATATTTCCACAGGTGTTGAGGTAGAGGATAATACTGCTGCTATATCCAATGCTCCCCTAAAAGGGGTACTCCGCTGCTCAGCGTTTGGAACAAACTGTTCCGAAAGCTGGAGCCGGGAGCTCATGACATAATGGCCCCGCCTCCTCATGATATCACTCCCCACCCCCTCAATGCAAGTATATGGGAGGGGGCGTGACGCCCCTCCCATAGACTTGCATTGAAGGGGCGGGACGTGACATCATGAGGGGGCGGGGATATGATGTGACGAGCTCCCGGCTCCAGCGTTCGGAACAGTTTGTTCCAAACGCTGAGAAGCAGAGTACCCCTTTAAAGTGCATATGTGATTATCTCTCATACGCTCCTCACTATATATTGCACCATATATGTCATGTCAGGAGCGTATCATATGGTAATCAGCACGCTGGTGTGCAAAAAAAAAAGTGCCCGTGCATAGCAGCTGTTCATGTCCATATCAATACAAGACTCTCCACAAAGTGCAATGCAGCTTATTATCACAGGGCGCACAAACATAGCAAAACCTGTTATCCAAGGCACTGCTTCTTCCGTACAGTTCATCAGGAGTCCCGGGACTGGAGCTGCAGCCCGGCATAGAATACGGGTGCTGCACGGAGATCACGTGGGGTCCCAGCGGCGGAGCCCCTGCCGCCAGACATCTTATTCCCTATCCTTTGGATAGTGGATAAGATGCCTTTGACCAGAATACCCCTTTAACCACTAGATAAAAGCTGCAGCTCCTTGACATTAGATTAGAGCAGCCCAGTCCCTGTCATTAGCTGCTAAAAGACGACCTGTACAAGAGAACGAAGTGGAGAAAGATCAACCCTCTTCCCTTTCAGGTCAGTAAATTGTGTGTAGTAGACGATCGATACAAGTCTTGTGCCTCAGCTTTGGGTGAACGTGAACTCGGACACATAAGGAAATGATCTTGTTGTTCTGTATCTTTTCTAGAAGGAGAGTGCGCCAAGAGTTCAGCCACTACATACTTCTGGTACAGGAAGGCGCTAGACATCACCGACTCCATTGAGCCCTCTGAGATGAACTGGCCAATGACTGGATGCCTGGTCCTTGCCTGGATTCTGGTGTGTGGAGGAATGATCAAAGGAATCAAGTCTTCTGGGAAAGTAAGATCATAGATCATGTCCAGCAAAATGTACTTTACTTTCTAAAGTAAAGA
The DNA here is from genome assembly GCF_029499605.1 of Hyla sarda. Taxonomy (NCBI): domain Eukaryota; kingdom Metazoa; phylum Chordata; class Amphibia; order Anura; family Hylidae; genus Hyla; species Hyla sarda. The sequence goes on along the minus strand of NC_079198.1, from coordinate 24,597,419 downwards.
GAAACATTTTGCATCTTTTTCAACTTTGTCTTGTTGAGTCTTTTATGCACAGCCAGCAGCTGCTTAATTTTATTGGACTTTTTGCATGTGATCACCAGTACATACACTAATGTATTTGCTATAACAATAACTATGATTGAAACCAAAACTGTCTGGTTTTGCCCATGGCAACCAATCACATCTTAGCTTTCATTATCCCAGAACTCTTAAAGGGCTACTTCAGTGGAAACCATTTTTTTGGTTTCAACTGGTGCCAGAAAGTTGAACTGATTTGTAAATTTCTTCTATTTAAAAATCATAATCCTTCCAGTACTTATCAGCTGCTGTATGCTCCAGAGGAAGTTCTTTTCTTTTTGAATTTCCTTTCTGTCTGACCACAGTGCTCTCTGCCGACACCTCTTTTCCATGTCAGGAACTGTCCAGAGCAGGAGAAGTTTGCTATGGGGATTCGCTCCTACTCTGGACAGTTCCTGACATGGACAGAGGTGTCGGCAGAGAGCACTGTGGTCAGACAGAAAGGAAATTCAAAAAGAAAAGAACTTCCTCTGGAGCATGCAGCAGCTGATAAGTACTGGAAGATTTTTAAATAGAAGCAATTTACAAATCTGTTTAACTTTCTGGCACCAGTCGATAAAAAAAAAAAAAATGTTTTCCACTGGAGTACCCCTTTAATCTGTGGTTGGTTGTAATGGGCAAAACCAGACAGACTGACAAATCTGGCCTATTGGATATTTCAACTTGTCTATAGTAAATCCCATTTGTATTTTTTTAGGTGATGTATTTTAGCTCAATTTTTCCCTACATTGTGTTGGTGTGTTTTCTCGTCCGTGGACTTCTGCTGGACGGGGCTCTGGATGGGATCCGAATCATGTTTACACCAAAGGTACAGAGCTGAGAATCGGAGGGGTTGTCTGGATTCAAAAGCTCATTTCATACACCCTATTAGGGAATACTGACAGTGGCTATTGTTCGGGATCTTTCATGGGAATTCATCAAGCTATTTAGAACTTTTTTTTTAGTCTAAAATTGTCGCACAAAAAGTCTGTCACTCCCCATGTGACTTTTGTGAGACTTTTGCTTTTGATCATATTTGAAAGTGAACCACCAATCACTGTGCGAATTGCCGTGCGCATGCGCAGTGTACTCTGACATCGCGACCGCACTTGGATGTTTGTGAGTAGACTGTGGGCGTGAACTGTGAGCGACTCGCAGGCCCCTGTGTGACTGTTTGTAGAGGCGGATTGCCGCTGCAAGCTGGGAGGAACAGCTGGAGTCACACTGAGGGTCGCATCATCGGCGGATCCGTGTCTAGTTACCCTACCCTAAGGGGAATTTTATCATTAGTGGTTAAGCAGATTTCTTGTCTATTTTAGGCGCAAAATTTTGCGCAATGGATTAATTGCACAAAAATGTTGCACCTTTTCGTTTTTTATAGCTGCAAGTACTTTTTGTAATAAATGTAGTAGAACAAATTTCGAGCTGTGATTTACAGTGCAGGGGTGTGGAAATAAAAAAAACTACTAGTCCAAGTAAAATGGAGCAGAATCTACTTGTCCCTTATCACGATCCACTTGTCCTGATAAAAAATAATTTTAACCAATATAATATGTAAATAAGGTCTTTATTAATTAAAACTTGCTAGGCAGACCAGTATGTCACCCCATTAGGTGTGGATAGGGCCCCTGATAAATAAATCCACCCCACTAAAGGAATACTGCAGTGCAAAATAACTTATCCCGACTGCTGGGAAACCCCTTGACATTAAGAATGGCGCACTTAAAGGGGTACTCCACTGGACAGCATTCGGAACATTTAGGTCCGAACGCTGTGTGTGCACTGCGAGGGTCGGTCACACCCCCTCGTGACCTCATGCCACGCCCCCTCAATGTAAGTCTATGGGAGGGGGCGTGACGGCTGTCACGCCCCCTCCCATAGACTTACATTGAGGGGGCGTGATGTGACGGCACAATGGGGCATTGACATAAGTTTTACTAAAATATGTTTTGTATTTCTCTCTAGCTGGAAATCTGGGGAGACATCCAGGTTTGGCGACAGGCAGCTACTCAGGTCTTCTTTGCTTTAGGCCTTGGATTTGGAAGCGTGATCGCCTACTCCAGCTACAACGATCGGGGCAACAACTGCCACTTTGATGCCATTCTGGTGTCATTCATCAACTTCATGACCTCTATACTGGCAACACTGGTCGTTTTTGCCGTCCTGGGATTTCGGGCCAATGACATAGCAAAACAATGCGTTTTGGAGTAAGTTATCTATTTCTTATTCTGTATGGACCCGGGTGACCCAATAGCTTGGAGATATAGTTAGGCTGGGTTCACACTACGTTTTTGCCATACTGTTTTCAATCCGTTTTTCTAAAGAAAACCGTATGGCAAAAAAACGGATGGAACAGTATGGAAAAAAGTTAACTGTTTGTGTTTTTAAACAGTATACTGTTTTTAAAAGTGCATACAGTTCTGTCCGTTTTTATTTTTTAAAAAAAACATACGTTTTTGAAAATTTTGTCCCTTTTTAATGGGAGGGGTCTTGGGTGGGGACTTTAGGATTCAAATGCGCATGTGAAAAATAAAAACGTATACGTTTTTCCCGTATGGAACCGTATACATGTGCGTTTCCCATTGACGTCCATGTTAAAAAAAACGTATGCGGTTGCAGTACGGTTGACCACAGTTTTGACTCCGGTTTAAAAACTGTACTGCAACCGCATACGTTTTTTTTTAACATGGACGTCAATGGGAAACACACATGTATACGGTTCCATACGGGAAAAACATATACGTTTTTACTTTGCACATGCGCATTTGAATCCTAAAGTGCCTACCTAAGACCCCTCCCATTAAAAAGGGACAACATTTTCAAAAACGTATGGTGTTTTTTTTTCTATAAAAACTGACGGAACTGTATGCACTTTTAAAAACAGTATACTGTTTAAAAACCGCATACGGTTTACTTTTTTCCATACTGTTCCATCCTTTTTTTGCCATACGGTTTTCTTTAGAAAAACGGATTGAAAACAGTATGGCAAAAACGTGATGTGAACCCAGCCTTATATAGTAATGAGCTTATGTCTCAGAAGGCTGTAGGTCCATATTGTCTGGCACCTTAGACTGAACAAGACAACATTTAGGGTTTCAAGAAGGATTAATCCACTTTTTTTTATATGGGTTTTACTGACTAAATGTGCAACACTTATTTTAAAGATAAAAAGGATGCAAACTGGAACCTCATGATGCATGTAGTAAAAGGATATACTCAAAACGGGTGTCTTCTGATTTAGATTAACTATCTTATCTTGTCATACGTTCACAAATCCCAATCCTTGATGCATGGTAATATGGCTAGATTATCCCTATACAAGTAGTATCTACTGTATATACCTTAAAGGGGTACTCTGGTGGAAATTTTTATTTTTTAATTTTTTTCCTTAAATCAACTGTTGCCAGTAAGTTAAACAGGTTTGTAAATTACTTCTATTTAAGAATCTTAATCCTCCCAGTATTTATCAGCTGCTGTATACTACAAAGGAAGTTCTTTTCTTTTTGAATTTCTTTTCTGCTTAACCACAGTGCTCTCTGCTGACACCTCTGTCCATGTCAGGAACTGTCCAGAGCAGGAACAATTCCCCATAGCAAACCTCTCCTGCTCTGAACAGTTCCTGACACAGACAGAGGTGTCAGCAGAGAGCACTGTGGCCAGACAGAAAAGAACTTCCTCTGTAGAATACAGCAGCAGATAAGTACTGGAAGGATTAAGATTTTTAAATAGAAGTAATTCACAAATCTGTTTAACTTTCTGGCACCAGTTGGTTAAAAAAAATAAAAAAAATATATATATAAATTTTCCACCGGAGTACGTCTTTAACCTTTCTCATTCCTTATTGTTTCCTCCCGGAATAGGAGACCGTATGCGTGTAAAAACATGCCAACAAAAATAATTAAAAATGAAGTACAAAATATACATATCTTCGGGACTTATAAGGCCCCAGTAAAAGTCGAAAACACGTTTCCCCTTTTAAATATTGGGGTTCATCAGGGGACCACTATTACCATAGTAGATGTATGTTAACCTGATTATGATTTAGTAGATGGAATCCTGAAGGTATAGGCCACTGTTTACCAAAGTAGGTATTGGATAGCCTGGTCAGAAGATGGTAGGTAGACTCCTCCAGGCTTAAAGGGGTACTCTGTCCCTAGACATCTTATCCCTTATCCAAAGCATAGGGCATAAGATGTCTGATCGCGGGGGTCCCGCCGCTGGGGACCCCTGAGATCTCCCTGTTGCACCCGGCGTTCGTTTAGAGCATCTGGTGCAGCGCTGGAGGCTCGAGACGTCACAGCCGTGCCCCACTCATGACATCACGGCCACGCCCCCTCAATGCAAGTCTATGGGAGGGGCTGTGATGGCCATCACGCCCCCTTCCATAGACTTTCATTGAGGGGGCATGGCCATGATGTCACGAGCGGGGCGTGACCGTGACCTCACGAGTCTCCACCCCGCATCGCCAGTCATCCAGCACCCACATGATCAGACATCTTATCCCCTATCCTTTGGATAAGGGATAAGATGTCTAGGGGTGGAGTGCCCCTTTAAATATGACACTTCTCCTGGATGCTGGTAATGGTGTCATAAAACGATGAAGCTGTCCCCTGCAGCTGGACAGAGATGGTGGTAAAATGGAGGGGTGGGGGATGAAGCGCACTGCTGCGCACTTCACCTCATTTTATCTAGATATCCAAACATTTGACATAGCTCAGCGGCATAATGACATAGACACTTTAAATGTCACAACAATGATTTTAGTTAACCAGTGACAGATCCTTATTGTCTGGAAAGGAGTCAACCTTGTATAAAACGTTCATCCAGTAGTCGCTATGCCTTGACTACATTTGATGTTGTCAACTATTACACAGGTAAATCCGGCCCTGAATGCCTGTGATGGGCTTGGCAGACCCTTGATCAGGGATTCACAACCAGGGTGCCTCCAGCTGTTGCAAAACTACAACTCCCAGCATGCCCGGACAGCCAACGGCATGCTGGGAGTTGTAGTTTTGCAACAGCTGGAGGCACCTTGGTTGGGAAACACTGCCCTAGATTGAGGGAAGTAACAGTTTTGTAGTGTCATGTTGTATTGCACACACTCCTATATCACTCTTCTCTTACTGTTTTTTGTTATTTATTTTTATTTTTTTTAGAAACCTGGAAAAGGTTAGGACTTTGGTTGAGGTGGGCACGTTGTCCCCATCTTTGCTGCACAACATGACCAGTGCAGAGTACAGCGACTGGTACACGAGAGAGGACGCCGCGGTCAACCTGACACAGTATGGCATTGTGAACTGCTGGGCAGAAGAGGAGATGAACAAGGTGATGATTCTTGACCTGTGTAGGATCAGTAGAGATGTTTGCTTGTTTGTCTAAACCACGGTTTCCCATCCAGGGTGCCTCCAGCTGTTTCAAAACTACAACTCCCAGCATGCCTGGACAGCCGAAGGCTGTCCAGGCATGCTGGGAGTTGTAGTTTTGAAACAGCTGGAGGCACCCTGGTTGGGAAACAGTGGTCTAAACGTTGCATTCTTCTACTTTGCAGGGTGTCGAAGGGACAGGATTGGCATTTATCGCCTTCACCGAAGCAATGACTCGCTTCCCTGCGTCCCCGTTTTGGTCTTTATTATTTTTCCTCATGTTGCTAAACTTGGGTCTCAGCACTATGTTCGGAAACATGCAAGGAATCATCACCCCGCTGCTCGACAACTTCACGTGTTTACGCAAGAGGAAAACCTTATTCACAAGTAAGGATATTCTTTATGTATGTTGCTTGTATTGCACCAACATGTTCTGGAGCGCTGTATGTAGATTATCACTTACATCAGTCCCTGTCCCGGACACATATAGGCCAACTCCAAGCAGATGTTGTTTTTGGCTAAATGTAAGGCCAGGGTCACACTGAGCCACCATGCTGCCCTGAACATTAATGGGGTACTCTGGTGGAATTTTTTTTATTTTTTTTTAAATCAACTGGTTCCAGAAAGTTAAACAGATTTCTATATTACTTCTATTAAAAAATCTTAATCCTTCCAGTACTTAGTAGCGGCTGTATGCTACAGAGGAAATTCTTTTCTTTTGGGATTTCTTTTCTGGTATGACTACAGTGCTCTCTGCTGACACCTCTGTCCAGAGCAGCATATGTTTGCTATGGACAGTTCTTGACATGGACAGAGGTGTCAGACAGAAAAGAAATTAAAAAAGAAAAGAACTTCCTGTGGAGCATACAGCTGCTAAAAATTACTGGAAGGATTAAGATTTTTTAATAGAAGTAATTTACAAATCTGTTTAACTTTCTGGCACCAGTTGATTTAAAAAAATAAAAAAGTTTTCCACCAGAGTACTTCTTTAAAGGAGTAGTCCAATATTAAAAACGTATCCCCTATCCGCAGGACTCCGACTGCTAGGACCCTGTGCGATCTCCAGCATGGCGATTCGGCTCTCTGTATGAATGAATTGTGTCGCCTACAGGAGGAAGCAGTGTCTGGCACGCCCCCTCATTGCATCTATATAGGAGAGTCGGAGATACCCGAAGGCTCTCCCATAGAGATGCATGGAGGGGGCATCATTCATGCTGAGAGCCAGGGCGCTGTGCAGGAGACCACAGGGGGAACCTGCGGAAAGGGACACTTTTTTTTATACTGGACTAATCCTTTAAAGGGGTACTCCGCCCCTAGACATCTTATCCCCTATCCAAAGGATAGGGGATAAGATGTCAGATCGCCGCGTTGCCGCTGCTGGGGAGCCCCGGGATCCCTGCTGCGGCACTGCGCTATCATTACAGCACAGAGCGAGTTCGCTCTGCACGTAATGACGCGCAATACAGGGGCCGGAGCATCGTTACGGCACGGCTCCGCCCCTCGTGACGTCACGGCCCGCCCCTTTCAATACAAGTCTATGGGAGGGGGCGCGGCGGTCGTCACGCCCCCTGCCATAGACTTGCATTAAGGGGACGGGCCGTGATGTCACGAGGGGCGGAGCCATGACGTCACGCGGAGCCATGATGAACTCGCTCTGTGCTGTAATGATAGCGCAGTGCCGCACCGGCGATCCCCGGGGTCCCCAGCAGCAGCACCGCGTGATCAGACATCTTATCCCCTATCCTTTGGATAGGGGATAAGATGTCTAGGGGCGGAGTACCCCTTTAAGCATGAATGGGATAGGCATAAGGCTATCCTTCATATAACTTAGGGCCAGGGACTAATGTTCCTCTCATGCAAACCTGTCAATCACCCTGCATGTACATTCTTGCAAGATGGGTGTTATGGTTCTATAGCACAGGCTTTATTGTGAAAGGTGGGTGTGCTGGCCTTGATTCAGCGCTTATGGCTGCGGCACTCTGCAGCGGACATAAGCGCTGTCGCACTGACACTCGACTTCTGTGGCAGGTTATGACTTAAAGGAATGCTCCAGTGCAGGAATTGTAGGAGCAAGCGCTTGATGGCGGGGGGGGGGGGGGGTCCGACCACTGCTACTCTCCTCAAACTCCTTCACGCCACCCTGGCAGTCCCCAGAAACGGGCGTGTTGACCCCTGCGCGAAATGGCGGTCAACACCACCCCTCCATGTATCTCTATGGGAGAGAGGGAGATACCCAACGATCTCCGACTCTTCCATAGAGATACATACCTGTAAACTAAGAAGCAGAATCCCATTGAAATCAATAAGTGGCTGATGCAAGCGGATTCTGCACAGATTTTCTGTAGTGTGAACGGGGCCTATCTGTACAGTCACACAGTTCTCTCTGTAAACAGCGTGATTCATGCCATAAGTGTTATATTGGTGAGGGTCTGAATCCTGGCACCCCCACCGATTAGCTTTTTTGAATTGGTCATGGCTCTTGTTTTTACAATGGTTTTAGGTAGTTTCATTCTTGCATTGTACTTCTCATAGATCTAGTAAAGAAACATGAACCAGCTCTCACCCTCTCTCCAGCAGACGTCCACACTACGTGCACTGGCCAATAGTGGTATCCACAGTATCAGTTAAAAACTAGTTCAGCAGCACACCTCCAGCTAAAAGTCCATCTTCTTTATTAAATTGAGTAATATAAAAAAAAGTATATAAATCCAATCCACACAAGATAAAAACATTACACCTCAGGCCTGACTGGTTTCGGTCTTATGACCTTAATCTTGGACATAGACACCTATGATTAAGACCATAAGACCGAAAATCGTCAAGCCCGAGGCCTAATGTTTTTATGTTATGTGGATCGGCTTTATATACTTTTTATATGGCATAATTTAATAAAGAAGATTGACTTTTACCTGGAGGCGTGCCGCTGAACTAGTTTTTCATAGTGATGGTGCAATGTATTGCAGTGTTGTCCCCTTAGAGCAGTTTTTTTTTTTTAAAACCGTGCATCTCCAGCTGTTGCAAAACTACAACTCCCAGCAAGCCCGGACAGCCGAAGGCTTTCGGCTGTCCGGGCTTGCTGGGAGTTGTAGTTTTGCAACAGCTGGAGACACTGTTTGGAAAACACTGCCTTAGGTGGAACAGTGGTAGAGGCCGTCGCGCCCCCTTCCCATAGACTTTCGTTGAGGGGGCAGGCGTGACGTCACGAGGGGGCGGCCTCGAACACGGAAGCCCAACCACAGCGTTTGTAATAATAAACTTCCGGACACTGGCGTTCGGAGCTCCGGAGGCAGGGCAGCGGAGAACCCCTTTAACTAACTTTTAACTATCCTGCCCATTATGAAGAATGATGCTAGTTTTACATTTACTTGCTATAAGGCTCTGTCGTGGATCGTCTTCTTTTTCATCATTATATGGTCCCCCCCCCGGGTCCCCCCAGGTCTAGCGTTTCCTTTCAGGTCCCGATGACGTTCGTCTCACAATCCTTTGCGGCTTCAGGCGGCTGGTGGTATACGGGGGGGGCTTGGCTATTTCTTGTACTTTCTCACAAGCCAGCCCCCTGATGACATTTGCGTCCTGAAGTGCCGGCATCCCGTGATCTCGGCAATCACGCAGGGAACGTCATCAGGACCTGAAAGAAAACGCTAGACCTGGGGGGACCATATAATGATGAAAAAGAAGACGATCCATGGCAGAGCGGTATAGCAAGTAAATGTAAAACTATCATAATTCTTCATAATGGGCAGGATGGTTAAAAGTTAGTCAAGCCCAGAATACCCGTCTAATACTAATAAAAATTCTATAATATTCCATAATAATATGAATTCTACTGTAAATTCTCTTATAACCTTTGTTTACTTTGTGTTTCAGTTCTCTGCTGTATCATTGGTCTCCTGATTGGGTTGATCTTCGTTCAGCGATCCGGATCCTATTTCGTCTCCATGTTTGATGACTATTCGGCCACTTTGCCTCTTATTATCGTTGTGATATTTGAAAACGTGGCTGTGGCCTGGGTGTACGGGGCAGACAGGTACTTCCTCTCTATCATATTACTGACATCTTAGTAGTAGGAGGACACTACAGAGGGAAGGTTGTGTTAGTCACTGGCTGATCCCTCACTGATTTCTGTACAGTCCTGTCACAGGTTTAATGGATTCCAGTCAGGGTCAGCGGTTGTCATCATATATGTAGAAAGATTCCCCAAATCTGGCATCCACTGGACTAGTGTGATGTTGGTTTGTCATTTCTGTATTAAGAGTCTTGGTAGAAAAATTCTAATGGTCCGAATAAGCAAGATTTTCTTCTTTAATTTCACTGAACCTATATTCAGGATTCCAGGAGTCTAATGCTTAAAGGGGTACTCTGCCCCTAGACATCTTATCCTCTATCCAAAGGATACGGGATAAGATGTCTGATCACGGGGGTCCCGCTGCTGGGACCCCCGCGATCTCTGTGCAGCACCCTGTGTTCGTTTAGAACGCTGGGTGCGGGCAGCGGGGTCGTGACATCACATCACGCCCCTCGTAACATAACATCACGCCCCTCGTAACATAACATCACGCCCCTCGTGACATAACATCACGCCCCTCGTAACATAACATCACGCCCCTCGTAACATAACATCACGCCCCTCGTGACATCACATCACGCCCCTCGTGACATCACATCACGCCCCTCGTGACATAACATCACGCCCCTCGTGACATAACATCACGCCCCTAGTGACATCACATCACGCCCCTAGTGACATCACATCACGCCCCTAGTGACATCACATCACGCCACTAGTGACATCACATCACGCCCATAGTGACATCACATCACGCCCCTCGTGACATCACATCACGCCCCTCGTGACATCACATCACGCCCCTCGTGACATCACATCACATCACGCCCCTCGTGACATCACATCACGCCCCTCGTGACATCACATCCGCCCCTCGTGACATCACATCCGCCTTTGGTGACATCACATCAGTGAAAAGTTGTTTTAAAATGTAAGGCTTTATGTATAAACCTATGCCATGATGACACTTTTTTTCTATTAAATGTCACATAAAGCTCTGTTCACACTTTGGCATTAGTTCTTTGAATTTTGACAGTAAATATTATGCTGCTGTGCTGTATAAGAGACAGAAACCTGTGACTAAATTAATAATGGAAATATTCTTGACGGCCCCTGAAAGACTAGCAGGTTGCAGTTTAGTTGCACTCTTCCATTTATCTTCCTTTTTATAAGACTTACCCACTAGAGGGCGCTGTAGATTTTTTTTTTTTTTTTCTATGTGCCAAACTAAATCTTTCCTATAGTTTACTGTAATAGAAGTACAATAATGTAAGCATGTATGTATACATATACTTTATATGCTTCATTAGAAACTAAAAATACTTAATTTATACATAACATTCAACATTATTCTGTATAGAGATAAGGGTTCTATTTTTATGTTCTTTATTCGATTATTAAAGAGTACCTCTCATGATCTTACAAAATTTTATAGTCCTCCCAGTTCGCTGCCCCTATCATGATAAACCACCCCCTGCCTTTATTTTTATAATTTTTTTGTTTTCTACCTTGATATTGCTCTGTACTTTCTCCTCAGTCTCAGTCAGATTCACAAACTGGGAAGGGGCGTTACACAGCAGGGGTGACATCATCTGAAGCCATACAGGGGAGAACTTCCTCCCTTACTCTGCTACACACAGCCCAGAGCAGTTCAGTGTGTGAGATGAGCTATGATTGGCTAAGGCTGCACACATCCCCCCTCAGCACTCCAGGCTGCATTTCCTGTGTTTGGACTTCTGCATTTCTGCCAGGCCATCAGGAGTCTGTGCAAGAGAAGGTGGGAAATGTTCTCTGGAGAAGTAGGGAGACACCTAGTGGCAGCTTTTTAAAACACAAATAAAACATAGAAAACTTCATTTTTTTAAATCAAACTACATTAGAAAGATTTTTTTATTTACCATAAGAAGTGCAATAGCAAAAATTAGTTTTAATGATAGGGCCCATTTAATTCTTTGTAAGCTACTACCCCAAGGTGTAGTCACATCCGAGTCTTTTCTGCCTTGGAAACACCAAGTAATTGTAAAGAAACAGTAATTCATATAGTTAGTTTTCTACATAAAGAAATACCCCATCTGCTAAATATAAAATTGGAAAATGTATGGGTAAACAAAAGGGGGTCACCTTTGACTCCGAAATCGTTAGGGTGATGGAAAATATATTTTTTTACTTTGTCCAGAGATGAACTTTACAGTGAATCCACCTTTTAATACCACTTAATTTTTAGGTCCAGCATCTCGTTATACCAGAAAAGTGTAGGGCCAACCTCTATTGAATGATCTGAATTTGTACCTTTTCAGATAATAAAACAAAATGGTGTACAAGGGTGGATGCTTAATGTGTATAACCACTTTTTTTTCTCATGATATGCGGTCAGTATGTGTATGTGTGTGTGTGTGTATATATATATATATATATATATATATATATATATATATATATGTGTGTGTATGCCACTAGGAGGCGCTGACACTAGGAAAAGAAGTCGGCTTCTCCCTGGCAGGATATACCCACTAATCTGGAAGTGAAGTAATCAGTTTAGCTTAGTGTTAGTAGGAGGCAAGACACAGGTCTGGGAGCTCCCCAGACCTGGTCCTTTTTTTAAATTATTTTCTAGTAAGGGCTGTTTTTTTCTCCCTTTTGTTTCCCTTTTTCAGGTGGGGGTTCAGGAGCCTGGCGCTACCTGTTCCCCCATATGCAAATAAGGGGCACAGACATAGAATATGTACTGTCAACCCCTTCTCGCCAACGGCCAGCGCCTGGAGGTTGTACCGTCCCCCACTGCCCCTGCTCGCCCCGCTATCTTGGCCTGGTATGATGCAGCGTGGCCATAAGCTGGTTGAAGACACCTGGGTGAGTATGAGAAGATGGAGGATGGAGTCTGTTGGTGAGTATGTCTAGCATCCCCCCCCTTCCCCTTCTGTACTCCCGCTGGGGTTTCTCCATCCTGAGTCAATCCTCAACCCCCCCCCCAATGCCCGCCGCCCACTTTAACCCCGACGGGTTAATCCTAAGGATTATTGGGGGTTGTCGTCGGGGAATATCCCTGACATTTTTTTTATTTGGGCTCTCGGGTGTGAGGCCTCGGTGGGCTGTGCGGCGGCTCATTCTTTCACCGCACAGCGGTACTGTACATATATAGACAGCCGGCTCTGCTCCTCTGACGGCCGCTTTTTTCGCTGCACACACTTTCACTTTACTTTCATCTGCGCCATTATGCGCCTCTCATGCTCTGCCCCTCTCCCTCACCTTGTTCCCAGGGAGACGGGAGGCCGAGTGACAGGGCCCGCCATTAGGCTCTATCATCTCCCCGCAGCGCGCATGATATCCGCTGCTCCCTGGTTGACAGTGACTGGGCACGCTGCAGGGGTCAGGGGCGCTCCGTCGGCAGTTTTCGGCCTTTTTCTCCCAGGGGTCCGGCGGGTTCTGGCCTCGGGGTCCCTGCGCAGCACACTGCTTTCTGCGCTCTTTTTATTTACAAAAAAATAAAATCTTTTGTTTCTCAGTCCATGTTCTTACCCCCATCTTGTGGCCATTCAGTAGATTGCAGACCCTACTTTCTGGTCCCTTGTTTGGCTTCCCCTTGTGGCGGCAGGCAACTATTGCAGTCTTTTGATGCCTGCTTTTTACTGGTTTAATCTTGCTGGGTTTCCGGTCTGGGGACCATATATTAAATGTTATTTTTAGGGTCCACTTTAATATTTGCTTCTGCCACCCTGTTTTATCACCTGAAGAGCTCAGGGATATTGGCCTTCATTTACTATTGCAAACCAGACATGTTTTGTCGGGTTGTGCGCCAGATTTTGCACCAGAATTTGTGCCAGAATTGAAAAAACACAGACTAACTCTCCATTTTGCTAAGAAAACTGAAAAGGGGGCGTGACCATCGGGGAAGGGGCGTGGTCAATAAAAAAAAGGGGCGTGTTCCAGACATTTTCACAAAAACCCAACAAATTTACTAAGATTTCCACAGAAAATGTGGTGGATTTCAGCTGAGGAAAACCCTACAGATCAGAGCATGTGTAAAAAAACGAAAATGTAGGGAAACCTTAGTAAATACCGTTGGAAAAAAATTGTAGGGAATTAAAACCCACAAAGAAACCTACACAACACTCTTAGTAAATAAGGGCCATTGTGCGTGGCATTTCTGCCATGACATGTCTGCCGTGCCCACAACCGTATTCAAGCCCCTTCCCCAGGGTGAGACACCGGTGGGATGCCCCTGCAGATGCATCCGCATCCTTGAACTTAGCTGAGGGCCTTTCCCAGGTGTTTCGTTCTCTTGTGTCTTTAGACATCAAGTGTCCGCTTTGTGGTCTTTATTCCCGGGAGGGTGCTGGGAAACGGCAGTGGTATCAATTTTCTACCTCAGTCATTATAGGTCTTCGGAATCTGTGGCTAGTGTGCTGGACCCCCCACTTCTAGTGCAAGGTTTTCAAGCACGCATTCCTACGTCGACATGGACTGTACCCAATACCACAGATAGTAGTCCGTGTGGTTTCCTCTGCCGCCAGTCACTCATCACATGGCTGCCGCATCCAAGGCTGGAATTACGTCTCCCCACGTGTACAATGGATTTTGTGCAGGGCGACAGGGATACAATCCACAGCTCCTTAGCCTCCCATGATGGCGGGGATACTATCCGTGACCCCGGGCCTCCCCACCCCTCCATATGCGACAATAGGGCACCAGTGCCTGGGGGTGTTCTCTATTGATAAGCCACACTGTTGTCTGCTTCGTTTCTGCCGCCACCGGTCTCCCATCATGGGGCTGCCGCGTGCTTAGCTGTAGTTCCTGTACCCCTCTTCTAATGTGAGGAGAAGGGTGTCGTTATAGGTACAAGGGTACCATGTGCCAGTAAGCTGGACAGTGGTCTTCATGGTCTCCTACACCCCTAGGTTACCCTTCAGGAGTTACGGTCCCACTGCTTTGTGCGGTGTCCGAATAAGTGACCCTGCGTGTCCGATCGACCCTTTTCAGGTCAACAGGGATGCAATCCAGGGCTCCTCAACCTCCCCTGATTTTCCAGGGTGATGGGGATTCCATCTACTGGTCTGCCACGCGCTTGGCGGTGTTTTCCCGTACCTTTCTGCGTGGGAGGACTCTGGACGAGGGTTCCTGCAAGTGCACAGGGATGATGCCAGTCAGCCAGACTTTGTCTGCATGGTCTACTGCACCACCAGGTCGCCCATCGGATCAGCCACACTCCAGTACCCCACTTTCTGTGGGAGGGTTCGAAGGAGTGATCCTGTGCGTTCAGGAATCCAGTCAGCCATGATTTACTGCTACGTCGGATCAACTACCATACACCTCCCACTCCGTGGACAGAAGTTCAGGTATCCCACTGCCGAGGTGTAGTTCTGAGTGAGTCAACCCATGTTGCTCCATGTGCCCTGTGCAATGCACCACATACTGGTTCGCAGGGTTCCCTGCTTTACCAGGTCCCTCTCTGCATGTCTGCCGTTCTTACGGCTGAAGGCTGGTAACCCACTTTCAATGAATGTGGGACCAGGTGTGGCCTTGGTCCCTATGCCATATAGCCAGACTGTGTCTGCAGGGTTTCTAATCCACCAGGTCACCTCCCCGTTTCCTGCCGCACCCGTCACTGCATCCTGGTGAATCACTTTCCATGTGAAGTTCCACGAAGTGTGTCTCTGTAAGTTCATTGAACCTGTTATACCATTCAGACTGTCTCTGCAGGTTTCCTGCCCCACATATCTCCTTCATCTCTTGCATCTGCAACGGCAGTCTTGGTGTAGGGAACACTTAGGAAATGGGGTGTGGGCATTTCCTAAAGGTTCCATGGCTTTTCACGGCAACTACAGCACTCTGTTCCCCTTTCTAAGAGTGCCACATTAGTCGGCTAGGGGCATGGTTGTGACACACCATTGGGTGCAGAGCCTGTCTTTCATACTGCTGACGTGGATGTCTACGATTCCTTTTGTGTCTGCAATCATGGTTCCTCTCTACTATCGAGAGGTATCCATGTCTGTGTCCCTACATACATCCCTCAGGGTCCCTCAGCACGTGTAGAGCCCACCTTCCCTTCTGTTGGTGGGGTGTGCTTCGGACCTTTCTGTAATCTTGTTTCCACAGGTCTGCGGCGGTTGAGCACCTCTGTTCTGGCATGGGGCCTGGTGGGGCGTCACAGACAGTTCAACAATCCCCCCTTATGCCTCCAGGTATCTTCCTGGATTCCTGTGCAGGGTGGCTTAGGTTGCCTTACCTGACTAGACTGGCTCCGTTGGTGCCCATCTGGCCTGGGGTTTCACCCCCAATGGGATGTTCCTCTCAATGCTGTTGGTTGCTGTGCGTGTGTGCCTCTTCCTTGCATTTGTAGTCATGTCTTTGCATCTTTGTCCAGCTCTAGTGTCCAGGATTCCGATCCCTCTGTCGATACAAATTGGCCCCTCGATATGTTCTCGCAGAGTTCCTGGGAGCTTCGTCCACCCAGTACTTTGTCCGTTGCCGCAGGGTGGCTTGTCCCTGCTCCTACAGTGCCTGGTGCACTTTGACAATCCTTATTCCACGGGGGTACGGGGATCAGGTGGCTTGGCATGGTCAGTGCCTGAATTTCATCTCCAACACTCCTTGTTTTCCCCTCCACTAGGGGGACTATTTCACTGGTTGCTTTCTACTACCGAGATTGAGTCATCTCTCTCTCTTCCCACTTTATAGGTGGGATATCTGGCTGGGCCCTTGTTTTTCGCTGAGAGCATTCAGTAGAGCTTTTCGCTGTCTCTGCCTGTGTGCTTACTGCCCACTATTGCAGCCTGGCTCTCTTCCCCTTTCTTGATTCTCTACTGCTCTTCAGGCAGCCTTGGCACTCCCCTCTGTCGGAGGGATTTCTGCATTCATGTGTGGCTTGGCAACAGCTGGTCTAGCCTCAGTCTGTCGTTTGGGTCCTGCCATTGCTCTCCTCCCCCCTCGGCACAATCTCCCTGGTAGTGTGTGTTCCTCCTTCCCTTGACGGCGTCAGTAGCGATACACTGACTCCACAGTTTTCTAGAGTTACCTTTCTGTGCCCAGAGCCGGGGAGTCCCAGCTGGGTTCCCTTTTGTTCTTCCTCCGTTCCCGTCCTGACAAGTTGTTACTTTGGAGTGCTCTGGTCCACTGGGGCCCAGGACAGGTTGGTTTCCTTGCCTTGGCCACTATCCTAGGATGCTGTGGAATGCCTTCTTCTCTATGTCGACCCTCCTGGTTCTTTGTGCCTTAGTGATGGTTGAGGTCTTGCGCATGTGTAGCGGTCCTGCTCAGATTACTCTGCGATCTCATTTATGGGGCGGTCTTTCTGTACCACACTTCTTCTGTCTCGGCACGGATCTTTGTCACCTGGAAAATTTCGTGGATGTTGGGTTTCCTTACCCTTTGGGTGTAAGTCTTCCGGGAGACTCGGGAACCTCCAATTCCAATGTTGGCCACTCTGGTGTTCTGGATACTCCTTTTCAGGGTCTTCTGCTCCTTTCTTGGCCGTTTATTCTTCCATGTCCATCTTCCATGTGACTCAGGAACCTCCATTTCCCATGTCTGTCTGGAGTTCCGGGATGCCCCTTTTCAGGACATTTTGCTTCTTCTTGGGCATTATTCCCTTCCATCTTCTCCTTTGGGGTCCAATCCATTGTCTCTCAAAATGGAGGGCGTTTTAGTCATACGGATTACACCAGTTGAGCTATGTCACCTCCCAGGTGCTTGCGGCGGGCTCCTGGATAGGGGTTTTGGGTCTGCAGATGTTCAGATCTTCGATCTTCCGCACCAGGCCTCTCTAGCGCCGGTTTACGTCTTTTTCTTTTGTTGTGCCATTTTCCATTTTTGTTTCCCAGCCGGGCTAGCCCTCTGTCTGGCTCTGTGTTCCTTAGAATTGATTTCTTACCTCCTTCCATAGGTTTAGAGTCCCTGCGAAGGACAGTCCCTTCCATTGGTTTCTAGCTCTGTTTCTAGGCCTCTGTTTTCTCTGGCCTGGAGTCTCGTCCGCAGACCTTATGGACAAGTGTGTTTGGTCTCAGGACTGATTCCCTTTCGCTAGTGGTTGTTATTCCCACCCTAGGGTGACTGCTTTGGTACGTCCCATCAGTATAGGTGTCCCCCAATGAAGAGCGACCGAGAAAAGGAGATTTTTTTTGTACTCACCGTAAAATCTCTTTCTCCTAGCCTTCATTGGTGGACACCGCACTCACCCATTTTTTCATTTTTTTGTCCGGATATTCCGGTTATTGTTGTTTTTATCCGGGATTTTTTCCTAGGGTCCTTCGGACATATTTCTTTGTTGGCTTATCTTACCGCTTTGTGACAAAACTGATTACGTTACTTTCAGTGGGTGGGTATATCCTGCCAGGGAGGAGCTGACTTCTTTTCCTAGTGTCAGCGCCTCCTAGTGGCAAGAGCATATACCCATCAGTATTTGTGTCCCCCCAATGAAGGCTATGAGAAAGAGATATTACTGTGAGTACAAAATAATCTCCTTTTTGTCTGTGTTCAGGTTTATGGATGACATTCAAGGAATGTTGGGCTTCCGTCCTTGGCTGCTGTACAAGTATATGTGGCAGTACTTCAGCATCCTGGCCATGATTGGTCTCCTCCTTGCCAGCTTGATTAGAATGTGCATTGCGCACCCCACATACCAGTCATGGAACATGGAGAAGGTATGACTTATATGCTGCTATTTTCTTCTGGGATGCTAGAGACACCAGATAGGCCCAGTAATTGAATAATTTGTCTTTTCATCATGTGCGCACACCTATCCTCTGCATCAGTGGTATGGTCCACCATGCGTCAGAAGTCCCGACTTCTGTTACATGGCAAATCGAGCTATGGGTGCTGAGGATATGTGTAATTAAGGTTATACCAAGACTAAAATATTTTCAAAGATATTTTAGTGATGTTTTTTTTTTTTTCTAATAATCCTAAAATCTTGCAGCTTTCATTTTGGTCACAAAGCCTAAAACTAAGCCTTCCTGTTTTGTCTGTAATGATAAGGAGCAGGTCGCTGGAAAGTGATCAGTACAGGATTACAGTAAACGGCTGATACCAGTGTATAGATGAGACAGGATAGTCATAATAACTGGAGCTCACAGATCAGCCTTCCTCTCCCTGTGGAATGACGTTGAAAGGTCACATCATGTCCAAGACACATTTTTCATTGATATAAATGGGACAGCTCCTGTCTATTGTTGCCTATGGCCATGGGACCTGCTGTAAAGAATATCTCTAAATCCTGTTAAAGGAAAACGGTCATCCTGTTCACCCACACTATACCCAATACACGGGGTGATAGTGGGGGTGAACAGGAGACCGTTGCGGGGTCTCTGACATATATACATAGCTTTAGTCCGGCGCCTGGTCCCTCTGAAGATCGGCTTCTATCTGCGCTGAATTGCATACTGGAGGCGGGCCGCCGGCTGGATTTGAATATTTACGGGCGCTGGTCACCTGAGCGCTCAGTAGGCATAAGTGCTCACATGACCAGTGGCCATGAATATTCAAATCCAGCCAGCGGGCCTGCCTGCAGCGCGCAATTCAGCGAAGATAGAAGAGGATCTTCAAAGGGACTGGGTGACTGACTAAAGGTATGTGTATAAGTCAGAGACCCCTCATCGGTCTTAGTGTGGGTGACTGGGATGACCGTTTTCCTTTAAAAACAGCTCAGGCAAGATGGCAGCCCCCCATAATAATTTACAAAACAGGAAATAAAAAAATTCCAATCAGAAAATAGAAACCAATTAGGAAAAAAAGAACATGTTTCAGTGTCTGACTCTAATATTCTAGGCTATACATTTGCTATAAAACTTATCACCTATCCAGTGGATAACTGATAAGTATCTAATCGGTGCGTACCTGACCACTGGAACCCCCACTAATCATGAGAACAAGGGTCCGTTGCGTCCAAGTGAATGTCATGGAGGTTTAGCATCTGTGCTGTTGCTCCATTTACTTGCTTAGGATAGCCAAGTCTTGTAGTTGGCTTTCTCTGTCAGTCTCATAGAGGATGAATGGAGCGGCAGCTTACATGCTTGATCATTACTCCAATCTCATAGGGGAGACAAGTGACCCTGGTTCTCGTGATCGGTGTGGGTCCCAGCGGTTGTACCCCCACTAATCTGATATTTATCACCTATCCAGTAAGTAGGTGATATGTTTGAGTCTTAGGTCTTTTACATGTTTCTTTTCTGTTTTCTTTGTTCTTTAGGCAGCTGAAGAAAAGTTGGAATATCCACCATGGGCTCTGGCCATGCTCATCAGCTTGATCGTTTTGGCTTCCTTTCCTATCCCAGCAGTATTCCTGAAACAAATTATACAAGACTGGTTACAGAATCGGAGATCAAAAGCTTATGGACAATGTGAATACAGTCAAGGCTGTACGGTTGATGAAGTCCTTGAACCCGTCGAAGAGACCATCCCAAGGTGCGCCAACGGCTACCTACATGTGGAGATGGAAGATCTTGCCGAGAGGGGCAAACTGCTTACCGATGGAGATGAGGAGGACGTCGATAATGTAGTGGGCTAAACACAAGGGAAACCATTTTATGGGATTTAGAAGTAGATCATGGTCACTGAAGCACCAACAAGTGGCGCCGAGCAGACGAGCAGGCTTAGTCTGTCTGTGGGATTGGTGATCAAAATCTTCCTTACCCAAAAGGGAGAAATTGGTGCCTGGTAGTGATGGAAATCATACTGTGCCAATTAACCAAAGGCCGGTTCCTTCTCGGTGTTAGCTGCTTCCTCCAAGTATTTTCAGTTCCTACCTCTTTTGGCCAACGGTACAGATTTATAAAATCATATCTGGGGATCGAGATATTACAATATGTCAAAATGACATCACCGAACGCTGAGCACTTTCCATTGCCAGTCACAGATCTGAGAATCCTAATGGAGGCGAATGACCAGCCGAAGCGGATCTGGTGATATTTATTACGGTAATGCAGTCAGAGTTAATTTTGTACGTGACTATCGGATTGTAGTTACCGGTACTGATCCTATGAGGAAGGGACCTACCTGTTACGACATCGTTTTGTATTACACCACATGTACTATCTGTGTATATATATATATTTTTTTTTAATTGGATAAAAAATGCGGATCGTATTGTGATGTTACTTTCCAAATGCTTGAAGGACAATCCTGAAGAACAAATGGACAGATTACAGAAGATTGTGGTATGCAGGTACTACACCCTTCGTCTGTTCACATGGACCTGTAGATACTATTATTATTATTATTTATAGCGTTGTGCAAGCTTTGGCTTTTAAGAGTAAATGATATGTCTATTTTATGGCGTAAGTTTGTTTTATTTTATTTGTCTTGCTGTACCGTGCTAATATAGGTTTCCTTACTGTAATAGACAGTGTTTGCAGTCATGTGAGCGAGCCAATGTCTCTACTGTATTCTATGGGAATCATAAACAGGCCCAGAAGTAACTGACAGGTTTTTCACTAGAGACACTATTATCATCTAAGCCAGTCTTTCCCAACCAGGGTGCCTCCAGCTGTTGCAAAACTACAACTCCCAGCATGCTCGGACAGCCAAAGGCTGTCCGGGCATGCTGGGAGTTGTAGTTTTGCAACAGCTGGAGGCACCCTGGTTGGGAAACACTGATCTAAGCTAAGGAGCCCATGTGCATAGAAATGTGCTGGTGCCTAAGTGTCATGTCAATTTCTATACTCGTAGTCTCGCTGCTCAATTTGCCGACTCCTGATCATGAAGGCCCCGGCCGCACTGTGAATTCATTCATACAATGTCTGCTGGATTTGCAGGTCACGCAATATTTTGCACATAAAAACGATTTTAAAGGGGTATTCTGGTGGAAAACTTTTTTTTTTTTACATTTTTTTTTAAATCAACTGGTAACAGAAAGTTAAACAGATTTGTAAATTACTTCTATTAAAAAATCCTAATCCTTCCAGTACTTATTAGCTGCTGAATACTACAGAGGAAATTATTTTCTTTTTGGAACCCAGTGCTCTCTGCTGACATCACGAGCACAGTGCTCTCTGCTGACATCTCTGTCCATTTTAGGAACTGACTAGAGCAGCATATGTTTGCTATGGGGATTTTCTCCTACTCTGGACAGTTCTTAACATGGACGGAGATGTCAGCAGAGAGCACTGTGTTTGTGATGTCAGCAGAGAGCTCTGTGTTCCAAAAAGAAAAGAATTTCCTCTGTAGTATTCAGCAGCTAATAAGTACTGGAAGGATTAAGATTTAGTAATAGAAGTAATTTACAAATCTGTTTAACTTTCTGGCACCAGTTGATATATATATATTAAAAAAAAAAAAAAAAAAGTTTTCCACCGGAGTACCCCTTTAACTATTGAGCTGTGTCATGTGCCAAATTGCAGGAATGCCTCTGTCTATGTTCCTCATTAGGGCAGAAGTATATCATGGGGTCTCCTCCTGTAAAAGGGAAATAGTCTGAATAAAAATAATAATAAAATAAGCTTCTATACAGTATACATTGCATTTGGAAAGTTTTCAGACCCTTTCACATTTTGTTATGTTGGAGACTTGTGCCAAAATGAATAAAAAAAATAAAAGTGAATACCAAATAACTCATAAAGGCAAAGATCTGCTGCCATCCTCTCAAGTTCTTTCACGTTTGATGGGGATCTTCAGTGGACAGCCATTTTCAGGCCTTTCCTGAGATGTTTGATGGGGTTTAAAGGGGTAACCAGGGATAAAAAAAACAGAGCTGCTTTCTTTCAAAAACTTCTCTCCGACTGTCTCCAGGTTGGGTGTGGTTCTGCAGCTCAGTTCCATTGAAATGGATGGAGTCAAGTTCTAATACCACACCCAACCTGGGGACAGACGTGGAGCTGTTTTTGAAAGAAAGTAGCTCTGTTTTTCTATTTCTGGATAACCCATTTAAGTCAGGGCTCTGTCTGGGCCACCTGAGGACATTCATAGAGTTGTCCCTAAGACACTCCTGTGTTGTCTTGGCTGTGTGCTTAGGGTCATTTTCCTGTTGGAAAGTGAATCTTCAGCCCAGGGCACTCTGGATCAGGTTTTCATCAAAAAAACTTTTGATATACTATAGATTAATGTATGCAGAATAACTTTACAATTGTATGTTATTAAAAAATGCTTCTTTCTATTTAATTTTCCACTTTGAAAAAATGACCACTAGGGGTCTCCCTACCAGTCCTGGCCGCATGCCCTTTTTATAGATTTCAAACTCATGCTGGAGTCCTAAATCTCAGACTGCAGCCGGGACACAGACAGGCTCAGCACTGCTCCCTGCCTGTGAATCAGACGGGCAGGAGCCAGCACTGTGCTCATAGAACAGCAGGGCATACTCCTGACTCTGCCTTACTGCATGCCCTCATTCATTTTACTATCTGAGCTCTGATCTTTCTTCTTTCTGCATATGCAGTTGTAAACAGAGAGGAGAAGATTCAGAGCTGCCAATAGCCTCTATGCAGGGCCACACACCCCTTCCTCCCTCACACTATGACAGCTGAATGAGCAGCCAAGAAGACAATAAATCAGGTAGAAAGAGGGTTTTTTTTAAATGAAAAGAAACACAGGGATAGTGTCAGTGAGAGTCAGGAACAAATGGGGGGGGGGGGTGATTAGGGAAAGTTTAGATCATGATAGGTACTCTTTATGAATATCTCTGTACTTTGCTTTATTCAGCTTTCCCTCAACCCTGACCACTCTCCCTGTCCCAGCTGCTGAAAAACACCCCCACAGCATGATGCTGCCCCCACTATGCTTCACTGAGATGGTATTGGGCATGTGATGAGCAGTGCCCAGTTACTCCAGACATGAAGCTTAGAATTGAGGCCACAAAGTTCAATCTTGGTTTCATCAGACCAGAGAATGTGAGATTTTTACTGAGGAAAGGATTCTTTCTGGACACTCTGCCATAAAGCCTGAATTGGTAAAAGGCCGAACTCATGGTTGACCTGGACATTTCTCCCATCAGATTTTTGGAACACAGCCAGAGTGATCTTTAGTTTCTTGGTCCCCTCTGTTAAGGGGGCCCTTCTCCTGCTAATACTTATTCCAAACTTATTTCATTATGAATTATGGAGTCCAATTATGCTATTGTGAATTTCTTTCCAAATCTTGTTCACTCAACTGAATGTACCCCAGGTGACTCCAGTCATGGTGTAGAAACATCTCAAAGATGATCAAGAGAAATGGTAGCACAAGGCGGCAACATAACAGTCAAAAGGGTGTGAAAACTTCCCGAATGCATTACACATATTGCTTTGTCTTTGTCCACGGCAGCTGGACCCCTGGCAGTCAGCTCATCATGGAGGGGGAAGCTGTGGGGAATGGGGTTATCCTAGCCAGTGAACCCCTCTATAAATTGCTAAAACTTTTCAACTCAAAGCATTCCTATGGGTATATACGGTGTGTGACCTGAGAAACCAGTCCAGTCCGGGGCCTAACACTGTAAACAGTTCAAATATGACTGAGATTTAATGTGTGAACTGGACGTATTGTACAAATGTACATTTTTTTTTAAATAAATGAATATATATGTTTTGAAGCTTAGTTGTTATTTGTCTTTAGATTAGTCCTCCTTAACCCCTTAAGGACCAAGCCCATTTTGGCCTTAAGGGCCAGAGCGTTTTTTGCACATCTGACCACTGTCACTTTAAACATTAATAACTCTGGAATGCTTTTAGTTATCAATCTGATTCCGAGATTGTTTTTTCGTGACATATTCTACTTTAACATAGTGGTAAATTTTTGTGGTAACTTGCATCCTTTCTTGGTGAAAAATCCGTAAATTTTATGAAAAATTTAGCATTTTGCATTTTTCTAACTTTGAAGCTCTCTGCTTGTAAGGAAAATGTATATTACAAAAAAAATGTTTTTTTGATTCACATATACAATATGTCTACTTTATGTTTGCATCATAAAATTGACGAGTTTTTACTTTTGAAAGACACCAGAGAGCTTCAAAGTTCAGCAGCAATTTTCCAATTTTTCACAAAATGTTCAAACTCACTATTTTTCAGGGACAGTTCAGGTTTGAAGTGGATTTGAAGGGTCTTCATATTAGAAATACCCCACAAATGACCCCATTATAAAAACTACACCCCCCAAAGTATTCAAAATGACATTCAGTCAGCGTTTTAACCCTTTAGGTATTTCACAGGAATAGCAGCAAAGTGAAGGAGAAAATTCACAATCTTCATTTTTTACACTCGCATTTTCTTGTAGACCCAATTTTTGAATTTTTACAAGGGGTAAAAGGAAAAAATTTATACTTATATTTGTAGCCCAATTTCTCTCGAGTAAGTACATACCTCATATGTCTATGTAAATTGTTCGGCGGGTGCAGTAGAGGGCTCAGAAGCGAAGGAGCGACAAGGGGATTTTGGAGAGTACGTTTTTCTGAAATGGTTTTTGGGGGGCATGTTGCATTTAGGAAGCCCCTATGGTGCCAGAACAGAAAAAAAAAAAAAAAAAAAAACACATGGCATACCATTTTGGAAACTAGAACCCTTGAGGAACATAACAAGGAATAAAGTGAGCCTTAATACCCCACAGGTGTTTCACGACTTTTGCATATGTAAAAGAAAAAAAAATGTCACTAAAATGTGGGTTTCCCCCTCAAATTTCACATTTTTGCAAGGGTTAATAGCAGAAAATACCCCCCAAAATTTGTAACCCCATCTCTTCTGAGTATGGAGGTACCCCATAAGTTGACCTGAAGTGCACTACGGGCGAACTACAATGCTCAGAAGAGAAGGAGTCATATTTGGCTTTTTGAGAGCAAATTTTGCTAGGGGGGCATATCGCATTTAGGAAGCCCCTATGGTGCCAGAACAGCAAATAAAAAAAAAACACATGGCATACCATTTTGGAAACTAGAACCCTTGAGGAACATAACAAGGAATAAAGTGAGCCTTAATACCCCACAGGTGTTTCACGACTTTTGCATATGTAAAAGAAAAAAATTTTTGCACTAAAATGTGTTTCCCCCCCCCCCCCCCAAATTTCACATTTTTGCAAGGGCTAATAGCAGAAAATACCCCCAAAATTTGTAACCCCATCTCTTCTGAGTATGGAGGTACCCCATAAGTTGACCTGAAGTGCACTATGGGCGAACTACAATGCTCAGAAGAGAAGGAGCAAATTTTGCTCGGGGGGGCATGTCGCATTTAGCAAGCCCCTATGGTGCCAGGACAGCAACAAAAAAAAAACACATGGCATACTATCTTGGAAACTAGACCCCTTGAGGAACGTAACAAGGGCTACATTGAGACTTGCATTGAGGGGGCGGGGCGTGTCGTCACAAGCTGCCGGCTCCAGCAGAGTACCCCTTTTCATAGGAAGTGTAATAGAAGGTGCACTCAGTTCTTCCTTATAATTTGTATTTTATTTGCAATGTGCCCTCCTGCAACGCTGATTTTATCCACATTGAATGAATACAGTAATCTGATTGTACATGAAGCTCAGTGAATGTGACCAAAACATCACGTGTGAATGTAATACCAGTTAGGGTGCATTTACACCACGTTTTTGCAATACGACAGCCGCATCTGGTGGGAGAATTTAAAAACCGTCTGCTGCCGTATGCCCGGCGGACTCGCATCGCACCCCATTCATTTGAATGAGCCAGACAAAGTCAGATAGTGACTCCGGTCAACTCATTTTTGGACCGTATCCAGTTTTGTTGCCAGACTGAAAACATGTTTAATCCACCCATCAGAATGGGGAAGAAATGGGAAGTAGGTTGGTTCGGCTGGGTTCACATATATCAGGCGTCCAGCACAGTTTCCCTCCGTCTTGCACCGAAAGGAAACGGATGCTAGAATTGATCTTATTCATTTTAATGGGACAGTTCACAATCATCCAGCGTCTCAATTTTGACGCCAGATGGTTGGACACTCCGGAGGGCACCGGACAGGGGAACGCAGCAAGCTGTGCAGAAACAGTGGATGCCGGATGCCACACAACTGATGAAAACTTGTCATCAGTTGCGTCTAGATCTAGGCTGAGTTTACCTATGCCGGACATGTGAACCCCGCCTTACAAGTGTATGAAAAAAATACTTGAAATATATGGGGTTTTGGAGGCCTTCTACTGTCTGGAGTGGGATCCTTTTCGAGCACCTATACAAGGGTGAGTGCTGTGTATTTTTCAGTAAGGCTGTAAAGCATTGTTTGTTGGACATGTTGGGGGGGGGGGGGGGGACTGGCTAATGTATGTATCTCCATTGTATAGCTATAACGGATCGCACTAAGGGTCCATCTGTCATGTAATATGAGTCTATGGATCCATTTAACTTAAGCGGTGGAGCCTAAGCATAGTGTGAAAGGTGCCTTACAGTTTGGGTAAAGTTGAGAAAATTCTGCTGCTTGCTCTGGTCATATATATCCTGGGAGATGTAGTCCTTTTACTAGACGCTGTAGAGTAATATGATGTCGAAATGAAAAGACTTTTTCTGTAATACAGCACAATATAGACTGCACAAGAGATCTTGTATAGGCCACCACGCATCTTGTATACCTTATATACATATAATCTAACATTCTCCTAATTTTTTCTTGTTTAACAAAACCGTTGTCTTCTTCTTGTGGCCCTCTAAGGAAGCGGTCCCCTTCTTTTGGCCCTTTAAAGCAGTAGTCGTCGTCTTGTAGCCGTCTAAATCAGTGGTCTTTTTCCTGTAACCCTCTTAAGCAGCAATCTCCTTCTTATGGCCCTATAAAGCAGCGGTCTTTTTCTTATGGCTCTCTAAGGCAGTGCTCTTCTTATTCTGACCCTCTAAAGCAGCGGTCTTCTTCTTCTGACCCTCTGAAGCAGCAGTCTTCTTCTTCTGACCCTCTAAAGCAGCGGTCTTCTTCTGACCCTCTAAAGCAGCGGTCTTCTTCTTCTGACCCTCTAAAGCAGCGGTCTTCTTCTGACCCTCTGAAGCAGCGGTCTTCTTCTGACCCTCTGAAGCAGCAGTCTTCTTCTTCTTACCCTCTAAAGCAGCGGTCTTCTTCTGACCCTCTAAAGCAGTGGTCTTCTTCTGACCCTCTGAAGCAGTGGTCTTCTTCTTCTGACTCTCTAAAGCAGCGGTCTTCTTCTTCTGACCCTCTGAAGCAGCAGTCTTCTTCTTCAGACCCTCTAAAGCAGCGGTCTTCTTCTGACCCTCTGAAGCAGCAGTCTTCTTCTTCTGACCCTCTAAATCAGTGGTCTTCTTCTTCTGACCCTCTAAAGCAGCGGTCTTATTCTTCTGACCCTCTGAAGCAGCAGTCTTCTTCTTCTGACCCTCTAAAGCAGCGGTCTTCTTCTGACCCTCTGAAGCAGCAGTCTTCTTCTTCCGACCCTCTAAAGCAGTGGTCTTCTTCTTCTGACCCTCTAAAGCAACGGTCTTCTTCTTCTGACCCTCTGAAGCAGCAGTCTTCTTCTTCTGACCCTCTAAAGCAGCGGTCTTCTTCTTCTGACCCTCTAAAGCAGTGGTCTTCTTCTTCTGACCCTCTAAAGCAGCGGTCTTCTTCTTCTGACCCTCTGAAGCAGCGGTCTTCTTCTTCTGACCCTCTAAAGCAGCGGTCTTCTTCTTCTGACCCTCTGAAGCAGTGGTCTTCTTCTTCTGACCCTCTAAAGCAGCGGTCTTCTTCTTCTGACCCTCTAAAGCAGTGGTCTTCTTCTTCTGACCCTCTGAAGCAGCGGTCTTCTTCTTCTGAACCTCTGAAGCAGCGGTGGTCTTCTTCTGACCCTCTGAAGCAGCGGTGGTCTTCTTCTGACCCTCTGAAGCAGCGGTGGTCTTCTTCTGACCCTCTAAAGCAGCGGTGGTCTTCTTCTGACCCTCTGAAGCAGCGGTCTTCTTCTTCTTTTGACCATGTAAAGCAGCGGTCTTCTTCTGACCCTCTGAAGCAGTGGTCTTCTTCTTCTGACCCTCTGAAGCAGCGGTGGTCTTCTTTTGACCCTCTGAAGCAGCTGTCTTCTTCTGACCCTCTGAAGCAGCTGTCTTCTTCTGACCCTCTAAAGCAGCAGTCGTCTTCTGAACCTCTGAAGCAGCAGTCTTCTTCTTCTGACCCTCTAAACCAGTGGTCTTCTTCTTCTGACCCTCTAAAGCAGCAGTCGTCTTCTGAACCTCTGAAGCAGCAGTCTTCTTCTTCTGACCCTCTAAACCAGCGGTCTTCTTCTTCTGACCCTCTGAAGCAGCGGTAGTCTTCTTCTGACCCTCTGAAGCAGCGGTGGTCTTCTTCTGACCCTCTGAAGCAGCTGTCTTCTTCTGACCCTCTAAAGCAGCAGTCTTCTGAACCTCTGAAGCAGCAGTCTTCTTCTTCTGACCCTCTAAACCAGTGGTCTTCTTCTTTTGACCCTCTAAAGCAGCAATCGTCTTCTGAACCTCTGAAGCAGCAGTCTTCTTCTTCTGACCCTCTGAAGCAGCAGTCTTCTTCTTCTGACCCTCTGAAGCAGCGGTCTTCTTCTTCTGACCCTCTAAAGCAGCGGTCTTCTTCTGACCCTCTAAATCAGTGCTCCTCTTCTTGTGTCCCTCTAAAGTAGCGGTCTCCTCCTTGTGGCCCTCTAGCATGCCCCAAGTTTAATTGAAGTTTTACAACATCCGGATATCCTCAGGGTCAGTAAATATCAGTGATAACTCTTTTGTTACCTCCGCTTCCTGAACAATATACCGTAGGTGTTAAATGGGAACAAAAAGAAATGGCGGGTAACTGCCTTCACACACGTAGTTGCAATTTTTGAAAAAGCTAAATTCTCTTACTTTACATAGGTGCAATTCTCAACCTCAGGTTCTTTTCCTATATCAGTGTTTCCCAACCCAGGTGCCTCTAGTTGTTGCAAAACTACAACTCCCAGCATGTCCGGACAGCCGAAGGCTGTCCGGGCATGCTGGGAGTTGTAGTTTTGCAACAACTAGAGGCACCTGGGTTGGGAAACACTGTCCTAGACCTACCAATTGACCGAGCATCGGGTTTGCATTACCTGCGTATGCTATGTGTAGGGAAGCTAAATAGGTTTTGTGATTCACGATTTATAAGGTCACTGTTCCTTTAAATAAAGGTGATTTGCATCTATTGAGCATTATGGCAGGTGTCGTTCAGGAGGAGACATATTGGCTTGGGTTATTGTTATTGTGTGTCATGAGGTAAATGTTTCACGTATTATGGTATCACTTGGGTTCGCCCTGATCGCTGTCCAGATGTCTGATGACTGAATCAGTGTTTTCTGTTGGCTTATACGTGGATTAATAAAACCGACATACTTGTCATGTGACCGATACACACTGAATAGGGGCATCGGTACAATAAACATAACTATACGTAGAGGGTTAAAGGGGTATTCCAGTAAAACTGGCTCAACTGGCTCCAGAAAGATAAACACATTTGTAAATTACTTCTATTAAAAAAAAATCTTAATCCTTCCAGTACTTATCAGCTGCTGAAGTGGAGTTGTTCTTTTCTGTCTGACAACAGCGCTCTCTGCTAACACCTCTAGAGATGAGCGAACTTACCGTAAATTCGACTCGTCACGAACTTCTCGGCTCGGCAGGTGATGACTTATCCTGCGTAAATTAGTTCAGCCTTCAGGTGCTCCGGTGGGCTGGAAAAGGTGGATACATTCCTAGGAAAGAGTCTCCTAGGACTGTATCCACCTTTTCCAGCCCACCGGAGCACCTGAAAGCTGAACTAATTTATGCAGGAAAAGTCATCAACTGCCGAGCCGAGAAGTTCGTGACGAATCGAATTTACTGTAAGTTCGCTCATCTCTAAACACCTATTGTCCATGTCTGGAACTGTCCAGAGCAGGATATGTTTGCTATCGGGATTTGCTCCTACTCTGGGCAGTTCCTGAGACAGAGGTGTCAGCAGAGAGCACTGTGATCAGACAGAAAAGACAACTCAACTTCAGCAGCTGATAAGTGCTGGACAGATTAAGATTTTTTTTAAATAGAAGTCATTTACAAATCTGTTTATTTTTCTGGAGCCAGTTGATATGAAAAAAAAAATAGTTTTTTACTGGAATACCCCTTAAAAAAGGTGCTTTGAATGCACCTTCTATGCTGCCTCCTGAAACTGGGCAGGGATCGCCTCACATTGTGCTGCCTAAGGCTAAGCTCACATCTGTGTCCGCTACTTTCGGGGCCTCCGTTGCAGATTCCATTCAGTGACGGTCCGGCTGTTGTGCATCGTTTCACTGGAGTTATTTGGACAGATTCTGCATTGAAACCGTAAGTATGCACACTTCTGATCCGTTCGAATCAAAGATTCAGGAGTTTGACTCTCATTATGGTGGGTCACACACTATAGCTGGAGGGGTAAAATACGCTGCAGATGCGTTACGCTTAAGGAGTATTCCCTGGTGCAGTATTCTGCGTATATATGATGTGCAGGATTTAACCATCTAAAGACTCAAGGTTTTTCCATTTTTGCACTTCCGTTTTTTCCTCCTCACCTTCTAAAAATCATAACGCTTTCAGTTTTCCACCTACAGACCTATATGAGGGCTTATTATATTAGCCACCAATTTTACTTTGTAATGTCATCAGTCATTTCACCACAAAATCTTTGGCAGAATCAAAAAATAATAATTTTGTGGGACAAAATTGAAAAGAAAAAAAAAACGCCATTTTGTATTTTTAGCAGCTTCCCTTTCTACACAGGCCCGCCTGAAGGAACCCTGGCCAGGACTACACAGACCTACTATTGTGGACCTGAGGAAGGCGCCAGTGAGCGCCGAAACGCGTTGTCCTGTTTTTACCTGTTTGACTTCTTTGTGCAATAAAAGTTAGTCCTGCGTAAGTGCTGGCTCAGACCTCTGCTTTATTTGACCGCCGTCGTCACAGAGGAGCGCTCTCAACAAACCCCATTTTTTCACTCTCCACATTCACCTTTCTACACAGAGCACTTTTCGGTACAAATTACACCTTATATTTATTCCGGTCCATATGGTTACAAGGATACCCAATTTATGTCATTTTCCGACCTCTATAACTTTATTTTTCCGCAGACAGGGCTATATGAGGGTTCATTTTTTTTTCTTTTTTTGCGCCGTGGTCTGTAGTTTTTATCGGTACCATTTTTGTTTTGATGGGACTTTTTGATCGCTTTTTACACATTTTTTTTAAGGTATACAAAATGACCAAAGATTCGCAATGTTGGACTTTGGAATTTGTTTTACGTATACGCCATTGACTGTGCGGTTTAATTAACATTGTCATTTTATAGTTATATCGGACATTTACGCATGCGGCAATGCCGCATATGTTTTGTTTATTATTGCTTACATAGTTTTTTATGGGAAAAGGTTATAGTAGGGAAGGGGTTAATTCATATTCATTAACTTTTTCTTTTTTTTGTCCCCTTAGGTGACTATAACATGAAATCTTCTGATTGCATACACTGTTCAATGCTATGCCATAGCATAGCATTCATCAGTGTTATCTGCGCTCGATTGCTCAAGGCTGCTAAGGCTGCCTGGAGCATTGCAGAAGAGATTGTACCACGAGGAGGCAGGTAAAGGCCCTTCCGCCGTCCTCTAAGTTACACCGCGGTGATCCCAATCAGCCCGACTGAGCTACCAGAAATGCTTTTTTTTTTTTTTTTACTTAATTTTAGAAGCGGCGATCAACTTTGATTGCCGTGTCTAAGGGGCTAATGCCGGGCATCACCACGATCTGTGATGTCCGGCATTAGACTCGGGTCCCGGCCGTTGATAGCCGCCAGGACCACCCCACTATGATACGGGGTCAGCTCGTGATCACTCGTCATCAGCCACAGAGCGATCCTTTTGCAGCAGTTTGATGTTGATGTTTCTGCCACGAAAATTCTGCTGTGCACAGTGTGTATCACATACAGTGACCCCCCCCCCCGACCTACGATGGCCCCGACATACGATCATTTCAACATGCGATGGCCTCTCAGAGGCAGCATCAACATACAATGCTTTTGTATGTCTGGGCCATCGCATAAACGGCTATCCGGCAGCACAGACTGCTTCAGCTGCCACCGGATAGCCGTTTACGGTGCCCCGTGTGGTCCGCTGACGATCACTTACCTGTCCTCGGGGCTCCGGTGCGTCCTCTTGGGGATCCCCTGCATCGTCGGCGCTCTCCATCGTCGTCATCACGTCGCTGCGCACGCAGTCCCGTCATCCAATAGGAGCGGGGTGCGTAGCGACGTGATGGCGGCGACGGAGAGCGAGGATGCCGGGGAAGCAGAGGCCTTGCTGGAGCATCGGGGACGCAGCGATGGAGGGCGACATCCAGGGCGGCGGTGACGGTCCGGAGCGGCGGGGACAGGTGAATACAACCTCCAATACCAGTGGTCTTCAACCAGCGGACCTCTAGATGTTGCAAAACTACAACTCCCAGCATGCCCGGACAGCCGTTGGCTGTCCGGGCATGCTGGGTGTTGTAGTTTTGCAACATCTGGAGGTCCGCAGGTTGTAGACCACTTGACGCACCCTACAAGTTTAAAGGGAATACCCTTTAAGAAAAAAATGAAAAGTATTCATCTCACGTTACCGTTTTTAATTTATAAAGAATAAAAAAAAGTCTGGCGAGCAGCTGATTTGCTATATATATGTAGGGAGGGGAGGTTTGATACATTTTTCGGTACATTTTTTACGTTCCCTTGTAGAACTGTCAATCAGGAAGGCAAGCCTAGACTGCGGAGGCCGTATATATAGTTACATATGGATCTAATTCAGTGCTAGCTATGTTTATATGGCCACGCAGCTGTTGGTATGCAGACGGCCATGACGTGGATGGAAATCTCAGAGGTCAATCTGTTCAGGGAAGTTCCACAACTACTCACCTATTTCATTTTCACTATAATATATATATAGTACAATTTTAGAATCTAAGGGGGAGATTCATCAAAACCTGTCAAGAGGAAAAGTTGCCCATAGCGACCAATCAGATGGCTTCTTTCATTTTTGAAAAGGCCTGTGAAAAATGAAAGAAGCGATCTGATTGGTTGCTCTGGGCAACTCAGCAACTTTTCCTCTGGACAAGAGTGGCTGGCGCATTCGGAACGGATCTGGGCTCCCTTGTGGGGGCCAGCAGAGGGTTGTCACAAAACGGATAGACTCAGGCCAGCACAGGACAATAAATATTTCATTTTTGACAATCCTACCATCCATGAGAAGTGCATTGTATATTTGGACCTGAGGAAGGCACTCTATGTGTGCCGAAACACGTCGTCCACATTGTCAAAAATAAAATATTTATTATGCTGTGCTGGCCTGAGTCTATCCGTTTTGTGACAACCCTCTGAGCAGCATCTCCAAGACCGTTCTTCTTTTTTTACTGGTACCTACTGTATGTTCCACAGGAAGTTATTTTCTTTTTGAATTTCTTTTCTGTCTGACCACAGTGCTCTCTGCTGACACCTCTGTCCATGTCAGGAACTGTCCAGAGTAGGAAAGGTTTGCTATGGGGATTTGCTTGTACTCTGGACAGTTCCTGACATGGACAGAGGTGGCAGCAGATAGCAGAGAAAAAACAACCACTTCCTCTGCAGTATACAGCAGCTGATAAGTACTGGAAGGATTGATTTTTAAATAGAAGTAATTTACAAATCGGTTTAACTTTCTTGCACCAGTTGATTTAAAAAAAGTGTTTTCCACTTAATAAGAAGTTTGAGGAGATGAGTAACTTCTTTTCAAAACATTTGTACAATCCCATATTAAATTCCGGTCCTCCGCAGCACACATGCATCTCAAATAGTTTGGAGTGGAGGATCTCTCCATCTTATGCAATCTCAGATAGGCAAGATAGGATTGCTGTGTCACATAGAGTTGAATCAAGGTAAACATTGGTAGTGGGAGCTTTCATTACGCTTCCTGGGCCACTCCAAGTTTGAGACAAGCCCAGAGCAGCACAGGTGCTGCAGACAGCTAATCACTGGGCAATAAGAATAGCCAAGAGTCGGCCTTCCTAGTGGGGCTGAGAGGACCCTAATCCTCAGATGGGAGTTGTGACAAGTGCCAATGGTGTGAAATAACACATTTAAAGTTTGTTTTGTCGGGTGGCCGGTAGTAAGTAAGTTAGTGCTGAAGAAGCAGTTTTGTTTTTGTCAATGTGAATATGGCTGTGTTTTTTGTTTGAAAATTATTAGCGGGAGAAGCCACTGTCTTAGTCTAGTGTTTACTGCCGTTTGCCCATCTCTACTGAGCTAAACTCCCACACCCTGAATATGAGAAAACCACAATTTTCAGATAGATCATTATTCCTTATAAGGCTAAGTTTTTTTGTGTGCGTTTTTCCCACTCAAAAAATGCCAAAACTGCCCCCATGGTGTTTTTTTGTTACACAAACGCTGCGGCCAAATGTTAGCTGTAAATCAATGAGAAATCGCAAAATTCTTTTTCCACTTTGCATTTTTCAGTTTGGCGTTTCTTTAATCCTTTTGACGTTTTTTCACTCTTTTTTGGCATTTTTCAGCTCCTTGGCAGTTTTGCAAAGTCACGTCATGTTGAGCCTATGGCATTTTTTCCCTAAAATCGTGGCGTTTTTCTCCCATAGAAGTCTATGGAAGTAAAAAAAAAACATCAAGAAGAACTACATGTGGGTTTTAACTTTGGCGTTTTGCAGGCTGGTGTTTATTCTTTTTTGGACTTTAGCGATCCAAAAAAGTGATGGAGATACCTTTTTTTTTTTAATTTGGTATCATTAAAAAAATAATAAAAAAGATACAGTAGTAATGGAAAAAAATTGTATTTAACGAAATTTTTCTTTTTTATAACAACATTTTTATAAATTTTTAAACAGGGATCAATTTATGTGGGCGGGCAGGGCAATAAAAATGTAGCAGACAATAATAAAAATTTAGAAAGTGGCCATTTAATGGTAAAAATAATGTATTTGTTACAATTAATTTTGTTAAACTTTTTATTAGTAATATATTTTAATAATGTGTTCAATAAAGTGTGTGTGTTTAACTTTTTTCACTTTTTTTCTTTATTTTTTTCAATTTTTAGGTAGTAGTAGAACACACTGTTCCTTGATGGTAGTAGTAGTATCTTTTCTAATTGACAGACCACCCCGGTAGTCACTTCTGACACCCACCGTGATCCTCCTGTATAATGTATAGATGTGGCCGTTCTTCTATGGTCCCCTGCACTGACGTATATATACACATATTCATATTTACTGCAGAGAGCTGTGATTGGCCAGATGGTTCCAGCCAATCACAGCTCTCTGGGGGAAATACGAATAGGTGTATATACGTCAGTGCAGGGGACCAGAGAAGAGCGGCCACATCTATAACATTATACAGGAGGATCGCAACGGGTGTCGGGAGTGACACTCATTGCGATCTGTCTATTAATGCAGGTACTACAGCTCCCAGCATGGAGCAGAGTGTGCTCCATGTTGGAAGCAGTAGTACCTGCAGTTAAGGAAAGATCACAGCGGATGTCACTCCTGACACCCGCTGTGATCATCCTTCATCCCTGAGATGTGGAGCGGCTTTCTCCTAGGCTCGTATCTCTGCTCTGTACTACGGCCGGCCACTCACTCATTCATATTTCCCTCTGAGAGCTGTGATTGGCTGCAACCATCCGGCCAATCCCCACTCTGGGCAGAAAATATGAATGAGCGATGTTCTATTCACATCACTGGCCAGAGTATAGTGCAGAGATGCGAGCGCTGTATAGAGCCGCTCCGCATCTCTGCTATATTATGGACAATCCCATCACTCCGGACACCCGGGGTGATCTGTCTATTAGTTCAGGAACTACTACTCCCATTATGGAACAGTGTGGTCCATGTTGGGAGTAGTAGTGCTACCTAAAAAAATATTTAATGATTTAATGTGAAAAACACACACACACACTACATTTTTATTATTGTCGGCTACATTTTGTGTGCCCAGCCCGCCCACATAAATTGTTCCCTGTTTAAAAATTAATAAAAATTTCATTATAAAAAATAAAAATTTTGTTAAATACATTTTTTTTTCATTACTACTGCATCCTTTTTTGAAAAAACGTCAAAAATACAATTTCCACTCAAAGACAAAAAACGCCAGAAAAAAATCGCCAAACACAGGAAAATGCTATGGCGTTTTTTCTGGCGTTTTTTTGGGCCAGAAAAAAAAACAATTCCAAACTTAGCCTTATGCCTATTAGCTGTGACCAGCGTCCTTGTTTTAGGTGAGTAATATCAGTGTGAATATGAACAATAACCAACCACCTATCAGATCGGTTCCATGTACAGCCTTCATGCATGCGTCCCTATTACAATAACATACACACTAATATATTTTTTGATCTCCTTAGTCATCGGATCTTGTGTCATCCATATATTTACCAGGATGAAGACTTGTTATCGGGTAAGTAGGACAGTAGTATTACGCAGCAGAAAAAGAAATCCTACATTCCACGTGAATGATACCATGGTTTATTTCGGGATTGTTCAGCTGACCTCTACACCACAGTTTCTGTGATTACATCATGTACCATTCCTGAGGGATCTGTAGGAATGCAACAAATGGATAGAAAATAATTCCTGCCTTGTGTACAGAACATGAAGCATGGCACAAAACAATTCTACCATTCCTATGTTCTCTATATTGTTACTCGCTGTCCAGTATTTTGCGCTGGAATACTCCTTTAAAGGGGTTATCCAGGAAAAAACTTTTTTCTATATATCAACTGGCTCCAGAAAGTTAAACAGATTTGTAAATTACTTCTATTAAAAAATCTTAATCCTTTCAGTACTTTTTAGCTGCTGAAGTTGAGTTTTTCTTTTCTGCTCTCTGATGACACCTGTCTCGGGAACTGTCCAGAGTAGAAGCAAATCCCCATAGCAAACCTCTTCTACTCTGTGCAGTTCCCGAGACAAGCAGAGATGTCAGCAGAGAGCACTGTTGCCATACAGAAAACAACAACTCAACTTCAGCAGCTGATAATTATTGGAAGGATTAAGATTTTTTTAATAGAAGTAATTTACAAATCTGTTTAACTTTCTGGAGCCAGTTGATATATAAAAAAAATGTTTTCCCTGGTTAACCCCTTTAACAAGTAAGCATCAGACATGCCCACTCATACCGATGACATCATATAACTTGTACAATGCTCACCGTGTACTATAGTTTTACCCTTAAAAGGGGAACTCCACTGCAAACATCTTATCCCCTATCCAAAGAATAGGGGGTAAGATGTTAGATAGTGGGGGTCCCGTCGCTGGGGACCCCTCGATCTTCGGGCTGGTAGTGGCGGCGTCAGGAACACGGAAGCTTGCAACTTCCGCGTTCGTGATCTCACGCCATGCCCCCTCCTCATGTCAATGGGAGGGGGCGTGGTGGTCGGGGGTGCCATGCCGGAGATCGCGGGGTCCCAGCGTCGGGACCCCCGCGATCTAACATCTTATCCCCTGTGCAACGAATGTTTACAATAGAGTACCCTTTTAAGACTATAGAGCTTCTTTAACCATAAGTAACACTCAAGAAAAAAAGAGAATGGAAAGTGAAAGTGAAAGCAGATTATATAGAAGAAAAGGGAAATAATGTGGTCAAGTTCCAAAATTAGGTTGGTGGAGCAGCAGCATTCATCCTCCCTCCCCCACCCTACCTTTTACTTATTAAAACTTTTGACATGTCTGTGTGATGTTTTTTCTAGGCTTGGTTCACATTACAGAATCTCCAGCCAGAAATATTCTGTCCGGAAATTCCGATTGCGCAGGAGCCAACTCAATCAGTCAGGACCACAACAAAACTGCATGGTCATTGGTGTCCCCATAGATTGCAATGTATTCCTCACGTCTTCTGCCAAAAGAATGACCGATTATTTTGGAGGATGAAGTTCTGCGGCGAAAAGCTCTGCCACTGAAATCCCATCTTGTGCACTGTGCAGCGGAATCCCAACTACAACAATGGGACTGCTGCATCGGAATTTCCAAGTGGATTTCCGCTCGGAAGTTTCATAATGTGTACCCAGCCTGACACTTTAAAGGGGTACTCCGGCCCTAAGACAGCTTATCCCCTATCCAAAGGATAAGATGTCTGACCGCGGGGGTCCCACCGCTGGGGACGATCGCAATCTTGCATTCAGCACCCACCTCGGGGAGCTGCACGCCCCACTGCCAGCTCATAATCTGCCGTGTGACGACCACAGGGCCGGAGTATTGTGATGTCACGCCCCCTCCCATAGACTTGCATAGCGAGGCGGGGTGTGACGTCACAAGGGGGTGGAGTCGTGACCTCACGATACTCTGGCACCGTGGTCGTCACATGGCAGATTATGAGCTGGATTATGCAGCTCCCCGAGGTCGGTGCTAAATGCAAGATTGCGGGGGTCCCCAGTGGTGGGACCCCCGCGGTCAGACATCTTATCCCCTATCCTTTGGATAGGGGATAAGCTGTCTTAGGGCCGGAGTACCCCTTTAAACTGCATATAGTAGGTCATTGCAGTCCATCTCCAACCAATAGCTGTTGTGCAGGACGTGAAGTCAGAAATTAGTGGATGTCATTTTGATAATTTTTTTTACTCATAAAGTGTAGAGCAGTGGAGCAGAGATCACTCTGTGCATGAAGAGAGATGGGCAACGGGCAGGTGATCGAGGGGGGTCTCAGTGGTCGGACCCCTGCGGTCAGACAATTATCTTCTATACTGCAGATAGGGGATAAGTCGTCTTACACTGCAGTACTCCATTAATCTTTTGCCAGGATGTACAATATATATAACGTTTTTGAATCTGACAGTGTCCATTTAAGAAGCAAAAAGAGACAGAGGGATTTGGGCTAAATATATGAACTTTTCCTTAAAAAATTGGGACACTTCAGAGGAGTGCTACAGCAGTGGTCCTCAAGGCCCACCAAGATTCCAGGTTCTGTTCAGGTGCTCCACTGGAAAAGAACCGGGAACATTTCAAATCCTAAACTGTTAGTTGGCCTTGAGGACTGGGTTGGGGACCTCTCTGTTGCAGCACTCTTCACTACAGATCAATTTATGTCCCATCAGCCATAGCCAAAATAGTTGGATAGCAGTGAAGCAGGAAAAGTGCTCTACTACAGGTCCTTTATTCCTTTGACTGCTGAAGGTCTGACCGCCAAGACCCAACGTTATCCTCTTATATGGGTTTCTACCAGGTTCCTGCCAGTATCTCTCCTTTTGACCTTAGGCTATGCTCCTGGTAACAAGTTGTGATAATGAGCAGTAAAAAGCATAATTTATTTTCAATAAACTGGATTATGTCTATGAGAAACCTGTTGGACAGGTCCTGAAGACACAGAGAAACCTCCCATACGCTGCACAGGTTTCCCGTATATTGCCCTTGGCTGTACATGAACTTATTTGCAGTGACTTCTGTTTATTCCGTAGATGACTCCAATAAAATTCTCTGCTTTTATATCTAAATCTCTGATCTTCTGTATCCAATTCATGTTCTAACAAGAGCTGGGCCATGAATATTTAGTCTTTTCTGCGTCCTTCCACAATTCCGTTCACTACAGCAAACATCTCCACTCTGGTCTCGTCTGCCGGACGTTGTTTCAGAAGTCTTGGGGTTTGTTCAGATGCAGTTTCACAAACATTAGCCATGGTGCCATCTTTTTAGAAAGAATAGGCTTTCCGGGCCACAGTGAACCTTATGATTACATAATAAGCTACCTGTAACTTTTGGGGGCTTCCTTTTCTACGCAGTACGTTTTTCGGTAGGTCCATATATTTATTCTGTAGGTCCATATGATTAAAATGATACCCTACTTATATAGGATCGATTTTGTATTACCGTATTTTTCGCCATATAAGAAGCACTTTTTCTTTGGGGGGGAAAAGTCGGTGCGTCTTATTCGGCGAATACACCCCTACCATGGCGGTCCCTGCGGCCATCAACGGCCGGGACCCGCGGCTAATACAGGACATCACCGATCGCGGTGATGCCCTGTATTAACCCTTCAGATGCGGCGATCAAAGCTGACCGCCGCGTCTGAAGGGAAAGTGACACTAACCCGGCTGCTCAGTCGGGCTGTTCGGGACCGCCGCGGTGAAATCGCGGCGGTCCCGAACAGCTTACAGAACCTTACCTGCCTCCTCGGTGTCTGCTCCGTGCCGGGATCCCCTGCTTGGCCGGCGCTCTCCTTCGACGTCGTCGCGCACGCCGTCCCGTGCTCCAATAGGAGCGGCGTGCGTAGCGGCGTGATGACGGCGACGGAGAGCGTGGATCCCGGGGAAGAAGACGTCCGGAGAGTCGGGGACACCACGGGGACGGAGCGACAGCGATGGAGCGACATCCAGGGCAGCGGTGACGGGTCCGGAGCGGCAGGGACACGTGAGTATTACCTCCTATCCAGTGGTCTTCAACCGGCGGACCTCCAGATGTTGCAAAACTACAACTCCCAGCATGCCCGGACAGCCAACGGCTGTCCGGACATGCTGGGAGTTGTAGTTTTGCAACATCTGGAGGTCCGCAGGTTGAAGACCACTGTTGGGTTCCGAATCTTTTTTTTTTATTTAGATTTTACACCTTTAAATTGGGTGCTGTCTTATATGCCGGTGCGTCCTATAGGGCGAAAAATACGGTACTTCTGGAAAAAAATCATAAGTACATGCAGGAAAATGTATATGTTTAAAAATGTCATCTTCTGACCCCTATAACTTTTTTATTTTTCTGCATATGGAGTGGTATGAGGGCTAATTTTTTGCGTTGTGATCTGAAGTTTTTATCGGTACCATTTTTGTATTGATTGGACTTTTTGATCGCTTTTTATAAATTTTTTTCATAATATAAAAAGTGACCAAAAATACACTATTTTGGACTTTGGAATCTTTTTGCGCGTACGCCATTGACCCTGCGGTTTAATTAATGATATTTTTTTTATAGTTTGGACATTTACACACAAGGCAATACCACATATGTTTATATTTATTTTTATTTACATGTTTTTTTTATGGGAAAAGGGGGGTGACTTTTATTAGGGAAAGGGTCACATTTATCAACTTTTTGACACTTTTTCTTTGCAATTTTATAGCCCCCATAGGGGTCTATAACATTGCATACACTGATTGCCAGCATTGTTCACTGCAAAGCCATAGCTTTGCATTGATCAGTGTTATCGGCAGTCGATTGCTTAAGCCTGGATCTCAGGCTTGGAGCAATCAGTAACCATGTCTAGCTGGAGGAAGGTAAGTGACCCTCCGCTCGCGTCCTAGCTGATCGGGACACCGCATTTTCACTACGGTGATTCCAATCAGCCCTACTGAGCAGCCGGGAAGCTTTTACTTTAGTTTTAGATGCGGCATTCAACTTTGAATGCCGCGTCTAAAGGGTTAATAGCGTGCGGCACCGCGATCGCTGCCATGCGCTATTCGCCCCGGGTCCCGGCTTCAGTTACATGCCAGGACCGACCCGACATGACACGCAATCAACGTGACCCCGCATTATATCGTGGGAGACGACCACGGACGTAAATATACGTCCGTGGTCATTAAGGGGTTAAGAGTCAAGCTCAGAGTGGCCAAAACAAGGGCATTGAAGTTTTTGGTTATTTGCAACAGTAGTCCACACAACAGTATTATTTCAGACTCTTATAGAAGAAACATACGATGGGGTGGGCCCCTTCTTATGGCCCGTCACAAGCCAGACTACACACTGCCGCAATGGACCCTGGGGGTCCAGCCCACTCGAGGCTTTCCTCAATTCTCCCTCTTTCCAACCAAGACAATATATATTTTTTTTAAATTATTATTATTTAATACACTGTGCCACCATGCTGTAATTAACTGTGCCATCATTCTCTAATTAATTGTGCAACCATGTTCTAATACACTGTGCCACCATGTTCTAATACACTGTGCCACCATGTTCTAATACACTGTGCCACCATGTTCTAATGAGCTGTGCCACCATGTTCTAATACACTGTGCCATCATGTTCTAATACACTGTGCCACCATGTTCTAATACACTGTGCCACCATGTTCTAATGAGCTGTGCCACCATGTTCTAATACACTGTGCCATCATGTTCTAATACACTGTGCCACCATGTTCTAATACACTGTGCCACCATGTTCTAATACACTGTGCCACCATGTTCTAATACACTGTGCCACCATGTTCTAATGAGCTGTGCCACCATGTTCTAATACACTGTGCTACCATGTTCTAATGAGCTGTGCCACCATGTTCTAATACACTGTGCCACCATGTTCTAATACACTGTGCCATCATGTTCTAATACACTGTGCCACCATGTTCTAATACACTGTGCCACCATGTTCTAATACACTGTGCCACCATGTTCTAATACACTGTGCCACCATGTTCTAATACACACTGCCACCATGTTCTAATACACTGTGCCACCATGTTCTAATACACTGTGCCACCATGTTCTAATACACTGTGCCACCATGTTCTAATACACTGTGCCACCATGTTCTAATACACTGTGCCACCATGTTCTAATACACTGTGCCACCATGTTCTAATACACTGTGACACCATGTTCTAATACACTGTGCCACCATGTTCTAATGAGCTGTGCCACCATGTTCTAATACACTGTGCCACCATGTTCTAATACACTGTGCCACCATGTTCTAATACACTGTGCCACCATGTTCTAATGAGCTGTGCCACCATGTTCTAATACACTGTGCCACCATGTTCTAATACAATGTGCCACCATGTTCTAATGAGCTGTGCCACCATGTTCTAATACGCTGTGCCACCATGTTCTAATACACTGTGCCACCATGTTCTAATACACTGTGCCACCATGTTCTAATACACTGTGCCACCATGTTCTAATACACTGTGCCACCATGTTCTAATACACTGTGCCACCATGTTCTAATACACTGTGCCACCATGTTCTAATACACTGTGCCACCATGTTCTAATGAGCTGTGCCACCATGTTCTAATACACTGTGCCACCATGTTCTAATACACTGTGCCACCATGTTCTAATGAGCTGTGCCACCATGTTCTAATACGCTGTGCCACCATGTTCTAATACGCTGTGCCACCATGTTCTAATACGCTGTGTCACCATGTTCTAATACACTGTGCCACCATGTTCTAATACACTGTGCCACCATGTTCTAATACACTGTGCCACCATGTTCTAATACACTGTGCCACCATGTTCTAATACACTGTGCCACCATGTTCTAATGAGCTGTGCCACCATTCTCTATTCAACTCTGCCATCATGTTCTAATACACTGTGCCACCATGTTCTAATACACTGTGCCACCATGTTCTAATACACTGTGCCACCATGTTCTAATGAGCTGTGCCACCATGTTCTAATACACTGTGCCATCATGTTCTAATACACTGTGCCACCATGTTCTAATGAGCTGTGCCACCATGTTCTAATACGCTGTGCCACCATGTTCTAATACACTGTGCCACCATGTTCTAATACACTGTGCCACCATGTTCTAATACACTGTGCCACCATGTTCTAATACACTGTGCCACCATGTTCTAATACACTGTGCCACCATGTTCTAATGAGCTGTGCCACCATGTTCTAATACACTGTGCTACCATGTTCTAATGAGCTGTGCCACCATGTTCTAATACACTGTGCCACCATGTTCTAATACACTGTGCCATCATGTTCTAATACACTGTGCCACCATGTTCTAATACACTGTGCCACCATGTTCTAATACACTGTGCCACCATGTTCTAATACACTGTGCCACCATGTTCTAATACACACTGCCACCATGTTCTAATACACTGTGCCACCATGTTCTAATACACTGTGCCACCATGTTCTAATACACTGTGCCACCATGTTCTAATACACTGTGCCACCATGTTCTAATACACTGTGCCACCATGTTCTAATACACTGTGCCACCATGTTCTAATGAGCTGTGCCA
The DNA here is from genome assembly GCF_029499605.1 of Hyla sarda. Taxonomy (NCBI): domain Eukaryota; kingdom Metazoa; phylum Chordata; class Amphibia; order Anura; family Hylidae; genus Hyla; species Hyla sarda. The sequence continues at coordinate 24,553,181 of NC_079198.1, read as the reverse complement.
CCATGTTCTAATACACTGTGCCACCATGTTCTAATACACTGTGCCACCATGTTCTAATACACTGTGCCACCATGTTCTAATGAGCTGTGCCACCATGTTCTAATACACTGTGCCACCATGTTCTAATACAATGTGCCACCATGTTCTAATGAGCTGTGCCACCATGTTCTAATACGCTGTGCCACCATGTTCTAATACGCTGTGCCACCATGTTCTAATACGCTGTGCCACCATGTTCTAATACACTGTGCCACCATGTTCTAATACACTGTGCCACCATGTTCTAATACACTGTGCCACCATGTTCTAATACACTGTGCCACCATGTTCTAATACACTGTGCCACCATGTTCTAATGAGCTGTGCCACCATGTTCTAATACACTGTGCCACCATGTTCTAATACACTGTGCCACCATGTTCTAATGAGCTGTGCCACCATGTTCTAATACGCTGTGCCACCATGTTCTAATACGCTGTGCCACCATGTTCTAATACACTGTGTCACCATGTTCTAATACACTGTGCCACCATGTTCTAATACACTGTGCCACCATGTTCTAATACACTGTGCCACCATGTTCTAATACACTGTGCCACCATGTTCTAATGAGCTGTGCCACCATTCTCTATTCAACTCTGCCATCATGTTCTAATACACTGTGCCACCATGTTCTAATACACTGTGCCACCATGTTCTAATACACTGTGCCACCATGTTCTAATACACTGTGCCACCATGTTCTAATACACTGTGCCACCATGTTCTAATACACTGTGCCACCATGTTCTAATGAGCTGTGCCATCATGTTCTAATACGCTGTGCCACCATGTTCTAATACGCTGTGCCACCATGTTCTAATACACTGTGCCACCATGTTCTAATACACTGTGCCACCATGTTCTAATACACTGTGCCACCATGTTCTAATACGCTGTGCCACCATGTTCTAATGAGCTGTGCCACCATGTTCTAATACACTGTGCCACCATGTTCTAATACACTGTGCCACCATGTTCTAATACACTGTGCCACCATGTTCTAATACACTGTGCCACCATGTTCTAATACACTGTGCCACCATGTTCTAATACACTGTGCCTCCATGTTCTAATACACTGTGCCACCATGTTCTAATACACTGTGCCACCATGTTCTAATACACTGTGCCTCCATGTTCTAATACACTGTGCCACCATGTTCTAATGAGCTGTGCCACCATTCTCTATTAAACTCTGCCATCATGCTCTAATAAGTGTGTACTGCACATTTTTCACATGAAAATATCATGTGGAAAATCCAGGGCAACTAAAGTAGCAGCTAAGTGGATGTGATTTAAAAATATGTTTTCCACACACTGTGGAAAACAGCAGAAAGTGACCTGCGGTGTGTATTTTAAATCTGGAGTATGGTATTTATACTGATCCGCTGCAGATTTATTGTGGATTTTTCCCACTGACTTTAATGTCAAAATCCCTAAAGGAAATCTGTCAGCTGTATTTCATGCTAAGAGCTGTAGACACATTAGATAGGTGTTAGGGTATAAAAGCAAACTATACCTGTTTTGGAGCTGATGGTGGTTGCCAAACTTCAATCGTCAAGGAGGAGGTGCCAAGCTGCTCAAGTGTCACAGACTGTCACACCTCCTCCGCTTACCCACACCTTACACCCCCTCCTTGACTGATGTACAGAACTCAGTCAATTCAGGAAAGGCTGCGAAGTTAGGGCAAGCAAGGAGGCCTGCCAGGCTATGACACTTTAGAAGCTTGATCCTGCCTACTTGACACTTGGCTGAAAAACTGTGTCTGAAAAAGGTGATTTTTTTAATTTTGGCAACCACCATCAGCTCCAAGAAAGTACAGTTTGCTTTTATACTCAAAGGGCCCATTCAGACAGCCGAATTTCTGAGTGAAATGTCACTTTGGAATTCCGGTGCTGTGCACATGGCAGAATTTCCGTATCTAAAAAATGTGAGCATATTAATTTCAATCTATGTATATTGTCCTTGTATATTTTCATAAGTCACTAATATAAATATTGTAAATATTAGGGATCGACCGATATCGATTTTTTAGGGCCGATATCGATACCGATAATCTGTGGACTTTAAAGGGGTACTCCCACCCTAGACATCTTATCCCCTATCCAAAGGATAGGGGATAAGATGTCTGATCGTGGGGGTCCCGCCGCTGGGGACCCCCGCATTATTGCTCAGACCCTCCAGCGGTTCTGGTAAGAACACAGGTGGGTGCCGCAAGCAATAATGCGGGGATCCCCAGCGGCGGGACCCCTGCGATCAGACATCTGTCTAGGATAAGATGTCTAGGGTGAGAGTACCCCTTTAAGGCCGATAGTCGATAACTTATACCAATATTCCGGTATAAGTTATCGGCTATTTCAGCACTGCTGCCGCCACCCGCTTCTCTCTTCCTGCCTGTTCTGGGGTCCTCCTGAGTCCAACCACCATGTTACATGTTCTGTACTCTTTACCTGTGCCAGGGTTAGCTACTCCTTTTTTTTTAGGACATTACATGTTCTGTGCAGGACCCTGAAGAAGCTCCTGTCCTCTACATAGACCAGTGTTTCCCAAAGAGGTTGCCTCCAGCTGTTCCAAAACTACAACTCCCAGCATGCCCGGACAGCCTTTGGCTGTCCGGGCATGCTGGGAGTTGTAGTTTTGCCACAGCTGGAGGCACCCTGGTTGGGAAACACTGAAATGGACAGTGATTTACAGCTCCCAGCAGATCTTTCTTACTTTTATATGTAAGGATTTGCTTTATCTCTATTAGTTATCTACTTATTTTTCTTTAATCCTCACTTTTTCCTATTTTTGGATGACATTTTGGTGTCTTCATAACCAATTACCAGGTTTTCATACAGTTCTGGTCTCAACATACAATGGTTTCAACATACAATGGTCATCCTGGAACCGATTAATATTGTAACTTGAGGGACCACTGTATGTCCTTAGAATCCAGAGTAGAGATGAGCGAACTTACAGTAAATTCGATTTGTCACGAACTTCTCGGCTCGGCAGTTGATGACTTATCCTGCATAAATTAGTTCAGCTTTCCGGTGCTCCCGCTGGCTGGAAAAGGTGGATACAGTCCTAGGAGGCTCTTTCCTAGGAATGTATCCACCTTTTCCAGCCCACCGGAGCACCTGAAAGCTGAACTAATTTACGCAGGATAAGTCATCAACTGCCGAGCCGAGAAGTTCGCGACGAATTGAATTTACTGTAAGTTCGCTCATCTCTAATCCAGAGCAGAGAATCTGCAGCATATCTGCACCACAATTAAAAACAATTATGTGGCAATTATGTGTATAACTATTATAGCATTGAATATTGTCAACTGGGATAATAGGACCCTTAGGCACACCTGGCACACCCTCCTGGACGTCCTATGCCAAGCAGATGGCACAGACAGACATCATCAGGTTGTGAAGTATTATATAAATATTACCTGAAAAACAGGGTTAATGTCCGTGGCTGAAACTGACAGGAACAACAGCGTTAGTCATGACAATGACTGAGCAATGCCAGGAATGCTTATACACAGAGGTCATGCGCAGTATACTTATCGTCTGTGACAACAAACAGTTTGGACTATCTGCGTGTTACCCAACTTACGCCACAGGAAATAATAAACTGAAAGTCCATCTTTATTGTTTACTTACTGAGCATTTCCCCTTACGATAAATGAATGTGTTTCTGGGAAAGCCAAGTTTTAGTTCAACTTTCACACCCCCAAATGGAAAATCTACCAAATAATATGCTGCGCTCCCTTATAAGTATGTTACTTCAAGAACCCTATAGGAGCTGTAATGGAAGCTATACTGGTTTTTGGGCAGCTTTTCCAGAAATGGAAGTAATCAAAAAGTAACTGAATCTAATTGTCAAATCCCCTATATATTTTGGGGAAAAGCCATTTATTGACATATTAGGGATTAAAGGAGTAGTCCAGTGGTGACTCAGTGGTGAACAACTTATCCCCTATCCTAAGGACAGGGGATAAGTTGCAGATCGCGGGGGGTCCGACCGCTGGGGCCCCCTGTGATCTCTTGTACGGAGCCCCAACAGCCCGGGGGAAGGGGGCGTGTCGACCTCTGCACTAATCGGCGGCCGACACGCCCCCTCAATACAACTCTATGGCAGAGCCGAAGCGCTGCCTTCGGCAATCTCCGGCTCTGCCATTGAGATGTATTGAGGGGGGGTGTCAGCCGCCGCTTCGTGCGGGGATCGACACCCCCTATCTGGCCGGAGAGCCTGGCCCCCGTACAGAGAGATCGCAGGGGGCCCCAGCGGTCGGACCCCCGCAATCTCAAACTTATCCCCTATCCTTAGGATAGGGGATACGTTTTTCACCACTGGACTACCCCTTTAATAAATGGGGTTCACGGTGATAACTTATTTCTTTACCACCTGTTCGCCATATGGACATCATAAAAGTGATCCCCTGGTCAGGATCCCTTCATTATGGCCAAAGCAGAAGACCTCTCTGACAGATCCGGCCTTCCATGTCTCATGTAGGTCTCAATGTTCTATTCACTTGTAATGACTTGTAAATCGGGATATGGTGTCCTCTCATCAAGCTTCTTTCCTTTCAACATCACAGTTGACCAGAAGCTCACTGAGAGATCATATGACATGCTTCCCATACAAGTCTATGGAGAGGGGCTGGGTGAGCCATCATAGAAGTTAAACTCCATCCACTAGCTCATGAGAACTGAAAATTAGATTTTAAAGGGATACTCCCGTGCCCCAGCATTCTGAACATCTTGTAGCGGGCAGCCGTGATCGTGACATCACGGACACACCCCCTCGTGATGTAACACCACGTCCCCTCCATTCATGTCTATGGGAGGGGGCGTGTGGGCCGTCACGCCCCCTCCAGTAGACATGAATGGAGGGGGTGTGACGTGATGGCATGAGAGGGCATGGCTGTGACATCACGACCACTGTCACCGGAACCAGCCTTTGTTTAGGATGCCGGGTGCTCTGGAAGATCTTTTTGATCGGGGATAAGATATCTAGCAGTGAAGTACCCCTTTGAGCCTGCAGAGGGGAAAACATTACATATCCTGAACAGTAATCTCAAATATCAGGTATGCTTTAAATAATTTTTTCAGCTGTAAAAAAAAAGGTATCCACTATTCACAGGTTAGGGGATGTGTCCTACCTCTGAGACCTCTGGAGATCTACGACTATTTCCGGCGCTCCCATATACTTTCTGTGAATAGAGAACAAGTTTATGGAATGTCCCTTCAGGGCAGGGTCACACAGACTGCATCCACAGCATATTTCACGCTGCGCATGCCCTTATGGAAGTCACAAGATCGAGCTCCCTGCTGTGGCCGGGTATCTCTGTCCGCTCATAGTGGTGTATTTCCCGCTGTGCATCTGCTACGAGCAGGCACTCTGTTTACAGCTAGAAATTAGCCACTACGGGTGGACACACAGTGCTATCCAGCCGCAGCAGGGAGCTCGCTCTTGTGACTTTCATTGGCGCAGTCACAGCGTGATATGCACTGCGTATCCGCTCCATGTGACCCTACCCTTAAGCTAAATAACAAACATCGCCAGAGTGTTTCTTTAATGGTTAATATGGAATTATGAGACGGAGAATACTTTCTATGCACATGATGGCTGACAACTCCATTCATATTTGTGATTGTTAGGCAGAGTATCCCTAGCAACCGGAGTGTGAGGCCTGACTCATTTGTTTGCCTCAAAGCAAGGTAAAATCAGGCTGGTGGTTGTAAAATCGTGTCAATCCACAGCTCAGCCTCTTAATGGTTAATTTTTTTCTCACATAAATTTTGGGCTCAAACCTTGTACAGATTATTTTCCCAGTAATGTTCTCAGAGCAGACATGGAGGACAGTGTAAGGTAGAGAGATAACACTGGATCCACCACCATTCACAGCAGAGCTCAGCATCCTCTCCTCCCTGTGGAATAACCTCTGTAAAACTTTTAGGCTTTATGTGTACTATTTGGGGGGAAATCCATCCAGCATGTCCGGACAGCCTTTAACTGTTGGAAGTTGTAGTTTTGCAACAGCTGCAGGCAAACTGGTTGGAAAACCCAGGGTTAAATGGGTACTCCGGTCAAAAACATTTATTTATTTTTTTTAATCAACAGATTTGTAAATGACTTCTATTAAAAAAAATCTTAATCCTTCCAGTATCTATCAGCTGCTGTAGGCTCCACAGGAAGTTATTTTCTTTTAGAATTTTTTTTCTGTCTGTCCACAGTGCTCTCTGCTGACACCTCTGTCCGTGGCAGGAACTGTCCAGAGCAGAAGCAAATCCCCATAGCAAACCTATCCTGCTCTGGGCAGTTCCTGACATAGACAGAGGTGTCAGCAGAGAGCACTGTGGACAGACAGAAAAAAAATTCCTCTGGAACATTCAGCAGCTGATAATTATTGGAAGGATTAAGATTTTTAAATAGAAGTAATTTACAAATCTGTTAACTATCCGGGACCAGTTGATTTATAAAAAATTTTTTTTTCCAAGGGAGTACCCCTAGGATCTTCTCATAGAACCTTATAGTTAGTACAATTGAAAAAAAGACATACGTCCATGAAGTTCAACCAAGATCAACCCTACATCAGGAGATCCTGCGATATTTAACACAGCAGACCAATGCCAGGCTATTTCTGCCCTCCATACAAAAGATGTACTGTGGTCATTAAAGCGTTAATGTCATATGAAAAAACTTTTTGACATGTTATGTAGACTTGTCAAAAGTTGAGATCACACCAGGTCTCACTCTCGAGTTATAAGCCAGTGAAGTGTGCAGCAGTCCTCCGCACTCCCAAGCTGGCCAGTCTATCTGACCTTTTCACTCCATACATTTATACAGTGAAAGGGTCAAGTTTGAGTGACAGCCGGGGAGTGAGACGAGCGTTGCCACATACTTCACCACTTCACCTGGCTGTAACTTGTGATCGCAGTGGGTCTAAGGAGTGAACCTCGCTGTGATTGAAATTTTTTTTGACATGTCAAATTTTTTCTTCAAATGGCGGTTAAGCTTTAAAGGGGCACCCCGCCCCTAGATTTCTTGCTGTCACACCCCCTCCCATAGACATGAATGGTGGGGGCGTGTCGTTACGTCAGGACCACAGCTGCCCGAACCCAGCGTTCTGAACATAATGGGAAGGTGGCGGGAGAGTCTCTGTGGTCGGACCCCCGCAATCAGACATCTTATCCAAAGGAAAGGGTCTAAGATGTCTAGGGGCGGAGTACCCCTTTAACAGGCCAAACTTTTTATAGCAGTGAGTGGTTCTCCAGCTGCTGTGAAACTACAACTCCCAGCATGTTCTGACAGCCGAAATCTACACGCTTGACAGTCCTCGTTGCCCATAGCAACCAATCACAGCTCAACTTTAATTTCTTAAACCAGAGTATTCCAAACCCTGTCACAGGGGGGAGATTTATTAAAATCTCTCCAGAGGAAAAGTTGCCGATAGCAACCAATCAGATCGCTTCTTTCATTTTTCAGAGGCCTTTTCAAAAAAATGAAAGAAGTGATCTGATTGGTTGCTATGGGCAACCCAGCAACGTTTCGATATTCTGCCTGTGTCTCCAGCTGTTGCAAAACTACAACTCCCAACATGCCCGGACAGCCGAAGGCTGTCCGGGCATGCTGGGACTTGTAGTTTTGCAACAGCTGGAGGCACACGGTTTGGAAAACAACCCCTTAAACTGTTAGGGTAAGAAGGTGAGCTCAGATTGGTTGCTATGGACAACAAAGCCAGGTTTTCTGTCAGTTAGGCCCAATTTTGTATCTGATCCTAGCAAAGCAGGGTGACAACTGCAATGAACTCATCTCGTCACCAGAATAAACCTTCCTGCTGTGAGATTCTAGGATATACTATCGGCCACATAATAAATGTCTCCTTATCACTATCATAGGGATTGGCACATCTGCCCTGCCCTGTGGTGTTCATTTAATTTCCTGTTTCCCGATCTGGTAGCAGGGTCAGGGCACACACGTGAAGCAGGTTTCAGGCAGCAGACGGCTTCCCGGTGTAGACAATGACACAGCACTAAACTTCTATTTTGCCAGTAGTCAAAATGGCGCTCGGGGCACGCAGCCCGGGGGAATGCGTCGTGACGTAGTAGAGAGCCGCGGCGCGTCATCCGAGAGGCGTGGCTCTGGCTAGCTGCTCTGTGCTGTCTTGGCGGCAAGGAGTGCAGTTTGTGAAGTCGCTGCTGGAGAAGGGTATGGCGGAACAGGGAGCCGGCGGGGATTGGCCCGGGAATGAGGACGAAGGAGCCAGCGGAGGGGTTCCGGGAGGAGATGGCCGGAGGGGGAGCAGCGCAGGTGAGCGCCATAGAGAACAGCGGGGGAGTCCCCCGGATAACATGCTCGGGCCTCTCCCCTGGGCTCCTGTACTGTATCTTTAACATGTGACGTCATGTGCGGTAGACATCATTCCTGCTGCTATGGAACTTCAAGTCCCAGACTTGGCTTTTTTTTTTTTTGTCAAACATGGGGGACCGTGGCTTTTGCCATTGGGGGGCTTATATGGTCACGTGATGTATAAGCTAGCGTGGCCCCGGCTGCACGGTGGTATGCTAAGAATCAATGTGAACAGGCACCTAAGGGAGGATCCTGGAGTCCTATGTAAGGGGGGGAGGGGGGGTATAACCAAATTTCAGCCTGCTGGGTAGTGATGGCACAGTGGGGTAAAGGGGGTATATGTGACCAGATCTGCCTGGATACTGCATGCCCAGCTACCAGTTGTTGTTGCCAGGGGAAGTTGCTGGTGTTTGTGCAGTTTCCCCTATTGGTTAAACTAGGCATAATGTACCAGTGTTTTCCAAACCGTGTGCCTCCAGCTGTTGAAATTTTGCAATTGCACTGCATGCCCATGCGATACCTTCTATATCACTTTGATGTTCTTCGCTTGGCTTTCATAGGCTCTTAAGAAGTGGTCTTCAAACTATGTGCCTCCAGCTGTTGCAAAACTACAACTCCCAGCATGCCCGGACAGCCGTTGGCTGTCTGGGCATGCTGGGAGTTGTAGTTTGGCAACAGCTGGAGGCACACTGTTGTGGAAGATCCTAAGGAGTAAATCGATGGTCTCCAACCTGAGACTGTCTAGATTTTGCAGAACCACAGTTCCCAGCATGCCCAGGAAAGCTGTTGGCTGTCAAGTCATCTTGAGAGTTTTGGACTAGTGGTCTCCAAACTGTGACCCTTCAGATGTTGTAAAACTACAACTCCTGCATGCTGGGGGTTGTAGTTGTGCAACAGCTAGAGGTCCACAGTTTGGAGATCATTTGTCTATTACTAGTTTAAAGGGGCTCATTACTTACAGATGGCATCTGATTAGTCTGACCGCTCATGAGCATAGGGGTCCTCAGTGACCCCGGTGGCTGATACTGTGCATTTGTGAGAGTTGTAGTAATTACCCCTCTAGAGATGTAAAGGCACAAACGTTGTTTGGATTTGATGCGGCCCGGGACAGGGTGCCGTAGGGGGGGGGGGACGCGGGCCGGGACAGGGTGCCGTAGGGGGGGGGGACGCGGGCCGGGACAGGGTGCCGTAGGGGGGGGGGGACGCGAGCCGGGACAGGGTGCCGTAGGGGGGGGGGGACGCGAGCCGGGACAGGGTGCCGTAGGGGGGGGGGACGCGAGCCGGGACAGGGTGCCGTAGGGGGGGGGGACGCGGGCCGGGACAGGGTGCCGTAGGGGGGGGGGACGCGGGCCGGGACAGGGTGCCGTAGGGGGGGGGTACGCGGGCCGGGACAGGGTGCCGTAGGGGGGGGGGACGCGGGCCGGGACAGGGTGCCGTAGGGGGGGGGGGGCGCGGGCCGGGACAGGGTGCCGTAGGGGGGGGGGGGACGCGAGCCGGGACAGGGTGCCGTAGGGGGGGGGGACGCGGGCCGGGACAGGGTGCCGTAGG